>NC_053027.1:513602550-513961300 GCF_003073215.2 Triticum urartu | reverse complement strand
AAACCCTTCCCTTTACATTCTTGCAAGTTGCATGCTTTACTTTCCGTTGCCAATATACTCTTTGCATGCTTGCTTGAATCGTGTGATGATTGCTTGACTTGTCCTACAATAGCTAAAATCTGCCAAGAACTAAAATTGGGAAAAGGTTAAGTTTTTATTTGGTCAAGTAGTCTAATCACCCCCCCTCTAGACATACTTTCGATCCTACACTGTCTTATTCTTGAATCGGTTTTGCAGAATTCTGCCAGAGCTTCGAAGAGGAAACCAGTCGAGTGGAGCCAGGCTTGGATCCCGCCAATTCTCTCGTGAAGGATGAGGCTGCTATGAACGTGCTCCGACTGGAGTCTCATGTTACCAGCGTTGTTGACTATCTTGCTCGGCTGAAGGTTGCGATGTCGCGGATCGACACATCACTCTGGCCTGGAACGATGCTTCAAAACGACCTCGAGTCCCTGATGGTTCGACTGGATGAAGTCCCGGGTCAAGTGGTGGAATGGAAGAAATCTTCTGCTAGATGTGGTGCTGATGTCGCTCTGTCTCTGGTCCGCGTCCATTGCAAGGAGGCACGAGAAGAAAAGCTGGCCGCCATCCAAGTTGCCAATACCAGGAAGCACAGCTTTCAAGACTTCATGGAGACTTTCATTGCTGCTGCTACTCGTATTGCAGACGGGATCGACTTGGACGAGTTCGTCGCCCCTTCCAGTCCTCCGCTTGAGGAATGAAAAACTTTTATGCTTCACTTTAAATTTGCCTCGGAATGCCGAGTGGATTCTGTAACCGTTAAACTCTGTCGAGCCGAGGGCTCGAGTACTTTGATCTGAGGTCTTGGACCTTTGGGTTTTATCCAAACTTGATTTATCATTGAATATCTTCGGGAATTATCTGCCGAGTGGAACTTGGCCTTCACTCGAAATAACTTCGTATTTGTGGTGCAGCTCCGAAGGAAAAGGTAACAGTCGATTCGCATCTTACCGTCCTTGTGGATTGGGACGTGTTCCGAACTTAGGTGAGCACTGGGCTGCAGCTAAGCCCTCGAGTGGGAGGTTTGCTTTCCACTCGGTGGGGTTTTTGAACACTTAGGCGAGCACTGGGCTGCAGCTAAGCCTCCGAGTGGGAGGTTTGCTTTCCACTCGGTGGGGTTTTTGAATACTTAGGCGAGCACTGAGCTGCAGCTAAGCCTCGAGTGGGAGGTTTGCTCCCCACTCGGTAGGATTTTTATATACTTAGGCGAGTACTTGGACTGCAGCTAAGCCCCCGAGTGGGAGGTTTGCTCTCCACTCGGTAGGATTTTCAAACACTTAGGCGAGCACTGGGCTGCAGCTAAGCCTCCGAGCGGGAGTCTGGCTCACCACTCGGTAGGATTTTCAAATACTTAGGCAAGTACTTGGACTGCAGCTAAGCCTCCGAGCGGGAGTCTGGCTCACCACTCGGTAGGATTTTCAAATACTTAGGCGAGTACTTGGACTGCAGCTAAGCCCCCGAGTGGGAGGTTTGCTCTCCACTCGGTAGGATTTTCAAACACTTAGGCGAGCACTGGGCTGCAGCTAAGCCTCCGAGTGGGAATCTGGCTCACCACTCGGTAGGATTTTCAAACACTTAGGCGAGCACTGGGCTGCAGCTAAGCCTCCGAGTGGGAGTCTGGCTCACCACTCGGTAGGATTTTCAAATACTTAGGCGAGTACTTGGGCTGCAGCTAAGCCCCCGAGTGGGAGGTTTGCTCTCCACTCGGTAGGATTTTTATATACTTAGGCGAGCACTGGGCTGCAGCTAAGCCTCCGAGTGGGAGGTTTGCTCTCCACTCGGTAGGATTTTTATATACTTAGGCGAGCACTGGGCTGCAGCTAAGCCTCCGAGTGGGAGGTTTGCTCTCCACTCGGTAGGATTTTTATATACTTAGGCGAGCACTGGGCTGCAGCTAAGCCTCCGAGTGGGAGGTTTGCTCTCCACTCGGTAGGATTTTTATATACTTAGGCGAGCACTGGGCTGCAGCTAAGCCTCCGAGTGGGAGGTTTGCTCTCCACTCGGTAGGATTTTTATATACTTAGGCGAGCACTGGGCTGCAGCTAAGCCCCCGAGTGGGAGGTTTGCTCTCCACTCGGTAGGATTTTTATATACTTAGGCGAGCACTGGGCTGCAGCTAAGCCCCCGAGTGGGAGTCTGGCTCACCACTCGGTAGGATTTTCAAACACTTAGGCGAGCACTGGGCTGCAGCTAAGCCCCCGAGTGGGAGTCTGGCTCACCACTCGGTAGGATTTTCAAATACTTAGGCGAGCACTGGGCTGCAGCTAAGCCCCCGAGTGGGAGTCTGGCTCACCACTCGGTAGGATTTTTTTGCAAACTTAGGCGAAAAGGATTCGTAGCTAAGCTACCCACTGGGGGATTTCGTACGCAAACAAAAGTGACAGCAATTACAGGAAGAACTGGGACGCTCTTGTCTTTGATAAAAATAAACTACAGAAGTTTTTCTTATTACACCTCATCCGAGTGAGAATTCAAGTGTAAAATGGGCGGAGTAGTTCCGCATTCCAAGCTCGTGGCTCGTCGATCCGGTGATCAACGTTGTAGAGATGATATGCTCCATTGTGGAGGACTCTGGTGACGATGAAGGGGCCTTCCCAAGTAGGAGCAATTTTGTGTGGTTTCTGTTGATCCAATCGGAGGACCAAATCTCCTTCTTGGAAGGCTCGGCTCTTCACATTTCTGGCATGGAATCGACGCAAGTCTTGCTGATAGATGGTCGATCTGATCATAGCCATTTCCCTCTCCTCCTCTAGGAGGTCGACTGCGTCTTGCCGGGCTTGCTCTGCTTCGTCTTCATTATAAAGCTCGACTCTGGGGGCGTTGTGAAGTAGATCGATCGGCAGGACGGCTTCGGCTCCGTAAACCAGAAAGAATGGCGTTCTTCAAGTCGACCGGTTCGGGGTGGTCCTCAGTCCCCACAAAACTGACGGAAGCTCGTCGACCCAAGCGCCTGCTGCGTGCTTGAGATCACGCATCAGTCGAGGCTTCAGTCCTTTGAGAATCAGACCATTTGATCTTTCAGCTTGTCCATTCGACTGGGGGTGTGCGACCGACGCGTAGTCGACTCGTGTGTCTTGAGAGGCACAAAAAGCTCTGAACTTGTCTGAATTGAAGTTTGACCCATTGTCAGTGATGATGCTATGCGGGACCCCATATCTGAATATCAACTCTCTGATGAAACTGATAGCGGTGCTAGCATCAAGATTTTTGATAGGCTTGGCTTCAATCCATTTGGTGAACTTGTCGACTGCCACAAGCACATGTGTGAATCCGCTCCTGCCTGCTCTCAGTGGACCAACCATGTCCAGTCCCCAAACAGCGAAGGGCCAGACGAGTGGAATGGTCCTCAGAGCTGATGCTGGCTTGTGCGACATGTTGGAGTAGAACTGGCAGCCTTCACACTTGTCAACTATCTCTTTCGCCATTTTGTTTGCCCTGGGCTAGTAAAAACCCGCTCGGTATGCTTTGGCCGCGATGGCCCGAGAGGACGCATGGTGACCACAGGTCCCCGAGTGGATATCATCAAGGATTATCTGACCTTCTTCTGGCGTTATGCACTTCTGACCGATTCCAGTTGCGCTTTCTCTATATAACTGTCCTTTTATGACTGTGAAAGCTTTAGATCGACGGACGATCTGTCGAGCCTTTTCTTCGTCCTCTGGAAGTTCTTTCCTCAAGATATACGCAATGTATGGTATCGTCCAGTCGGGAGTGATTGCCAAGACCTCCATGACTAGGTCGACCACAACAGGAATTTCGACTTCAGTCGGATCTGTGGCACTTTTCGGTTGCGGGGCTTCTTCTGTAAAAGGATCCTCCTGGACTGACGGCAAGCGGATGTGCTCCAAAAACACATTGCTGCGAATGGCTTCTCTCTTGGAGCCTATCTTTGCCAGATCATCAGCTGCTTGATTTTTCAGTCAGGGGATGTGATGAAGCTCTAACCCCTCGAATTTCTTTTCTAGCTTTCTTACTGCGTTGCAGTAGCCAGTCATAGCTGGGCTTCTGACGTCCCACTCCTTCATCACCTGATTAACCACCAAATCTGAGTCGCCATAGACCATGAGGCGCCGGACGCCGAGTGAAATGGCCATGCGCAACCCATACAAGAGTGCTTCATATTCTGCTTCATTATTGGAGGAATCAAAGTGAATCTGGAGAACATATCTGAGCTTATCTCCTCGGGGGGAGACCAATACTACCCCAGCACCGGAACCATTCAGCATCTTAGATCCATCGAAGAACATGGTCCAGTGCTCCGAGTGAACTTGAGTCAGAAGCTGCTGTTCAATCCACTCGGCGACGAAATTTGCAATTGCTTGGGACTTGATAGCCTTCTTTGCTTCAAACTTGATATCTAGGGGAAGGAGTTCAATCGCCCACTTCGCCACTCGACCAGTTGCATCTCTGTTGTGCAAAATCTCTGACAGTGGAGCGTCGCTGACGACTGTAATGGAATGGTCAGAGAAGTAGTGTGCAACCTTCTTCGTGGTCATGTAAATCCCATATACAAGCTTCTGGTAATGGGGATATCTTTGCTTCGAAGGAGTCAAAACTTCAGACACATAATATACTGGGCACTGAACTCTGAAGGCCTTTCCTTCTTCTTCCCGCTCGACCGTAAGTACTGTACTGACAACTTGTCCCGTGGCCGCAATGTAAAGCAGCAGAGGCTCTTTACTGATTGGGGCAGCAAGCACCGGCTGGGTGGAGAGCAGAGCTTTGAGCTCTGCAAATGCTGCATCAGCTTCTGGAGTCCACTCGAACTTGTCAGACTTCTTCATCAGTCGGTAAAGAGGCAACGCCTTTTCACCGAGACGAGAAATGAATCGACTTAGAGCGGCCAAGCAACCTGTAAGCTTCTGGACATCGTGCACACGCACAGGGCGCTTCATCCGGAATATGGTGCCAACTTTCTCGGGATTGGCGTCGATTCCTCGTTCGGAAACGAGAAAACCGAGTAACTTTCCACCTGGAACTCTGAATGTGCACTTTGATGGATTGAGCTTGATATCATATCCCCTGAGGTTAGTAAATGTTTCGGCAAGGTCAGTCAGCAGGTCGGAACCTTTCCGTGACTTAACCACAATATCATCCATGTATGCTTCTACGTTCCGACTGATCTGAGTGAGCAAACACTTCTGAATCATCCTCATGAACGTGGCTCCAGCATTCTTGAGGCCGAAGGGCATGGTGACATAACAGAAGCACCCGAATGGGGTGATGAAAGCCGTTTTGATCTCGTTGGGTCCATACAGACGGATTTGATGGTACCCTGAATAAGCATCTAGAAAAGACAAACGCTCACACCCCGCGGTCGAGTCGACTACCTGGTCGATGCGGGGGAGAGGGAAATGATCTTTCGGGCAGGCCCGATTGATATGTTTAAAGTCAATGCACATGCGAAGTGACTTGTCCTTCTTGGGGACCATGACAACATTGGCGAGACACTCGGAGTGGTAAATCTCTCGGATGAACTCTGCTGCTAAGAGCCGAGCCACCTCCTCGCCAATAGCTTTCCTCTTCTGGACGGCGGACCGTCGAAGATGTTCTTTCACAGGCTTGAACTTCGGGTCGACTCGTAGACGGTGCTCAGCCAGCCCCCTGGGAACTCCAGGCATGTCAGAAGGCTTCCATGCGAAGATGTCCCAGTTCTCACGGAGGAACTGGATGAGCGCTTCTTCCTATTTGGAGTCGAGCGTCATTGAGATGTGAGTCGGAGCAGCATTGGGGTCGGTCGGGTGAATGTGAACTGGCTTAGTTTCACCGGACGACTGAAAAGCTGATTCTGAAGCTGGCTTCTTGGCTCGCAGCAATTCACTCGGATCAGCAGTCTTCCGGTACTCTTGCAGCTCGACTACTGACATCTGAGCATCAGCGATATTTGATCCTTTCTGAAAACACTCCTCTGCTTTCTTCCGATTGCCTGTAACGGTGATCACACCTCTGGGGCCGGGCATCTTCAACTTGAGATACACATAGCACGGTCGAGCCATGAAGCGTGCATAAGCTGGCCGTCCCAGAATAGCATGATAAGCACTTTGGAAGTCCACAACCTCAAATGTCAACTTTTCCTTGCGGTAATTCTTTGAATCACCGAAAACCACATCGAGAGCAATCTGGCCGAGTGACTCGGCTTTCTTTCCAGGAATGACTCCATGGAAACTCATGTTGCTGGCACTGAGCCTGGACATCGGAATGCCCATCCCTTTCAACGTTTCTGCATACAGTATGTTCAGGCCGCTGCCACCATCCATCAGGACTTTGGTCAGTCGAGTGCCTTCGACAACTGGATCGACCACCAGAGCTTGCCTCCCAGGGGTGGCAATGTGCGCAGGGTGATCGGACTGGTCGAACGTGATGGCAGTCTGAGACCACTTCAGGTAGCTGGGTGTTGCTGGGGCGACCATATTCACTTCACGGTTAATGACTTTCAGTCGACTTTTGCTTTCGACATCAGCAAAAATCGTCAAGGTGGAATTGACTTGGGGGTATCCGTCGTCACTATCTTCTTTGTCCTCAACTCTGTCTGACTCTTTTTCCTTGTCTTTGGACTGCTTGCCCTGAAACTGCTGGATCAGGAGCCGGCACTGTCGAGTGGTATGCTTTGGGTAAATAAGATTACCCTCTTCATCTTTCTTGGTGTGGATGTGACATGGCAGATCCAAAACATCATTTCCATCTTGATCCTTGACTTTCTTGGGGTTCCAGGGCCCCTTGGGTTTTCCCTTGAATTTTCCCTGGGTTACGGCCAGGGCCTCCCCAGGAGCGGCTGGCTCGGCCTTCCGCTTCTGCTTCCGACTGGAATTGCCTCCGATTTCCTGGGCGACTGCTTTCTGCTTGCCACTCCGGAGTCGATCTTCCTCTTCTCCGTTAGTGTATTTGGTGGCAATTTCCATCATCCGATTCAGAGACATTTCTCCGGTCCGACCGAACTTCAGGTTCAACTCTCTGTTCTTGACGCCTTCTTTAAAGGCACAAACTGCTTGGTGATCTGGTACATTCTCAACTGTGTGATGCAAAGTGATCCACCTCTGGATGTAATCCCTCAGAGTTTCACTCGGTTTCTGCACGCAAGACCGCAATTCTGTAAGGCCTGCCGGTCGCTTGCATGTTCCTTCAAAGGTCGTGACAAACACTCGAGAGAGATCCTCCCAAGTGTAGATGCTGCTGGGTGCTAACTGATTCAGCCACGCTCTGGCTGAGCCCTCTAACAGGAGAGGCAAATGCTTCATAGCCACCTCATCATTGCCGCCACCAATCTGGACAGCCACTCGGTAGTCTTCAAGCCAAGTGTCAGGCTTAGACTCGCCGGTGAACTTGATGACTCCAGTCGCCAACCGGAAGTTGGGAGGAATCACTGCGGCCCTGATGGCTCGACTGAAACACTCTGGCCCCGAAACACGTACTCTGCTGCCGGCAGGCGCATCTCTGTCGTGGTCTTCTCGGTGAGCTCTGTTCCTGTCAACCAGACCCTGAACGAGGATGGATCTCGCATCAAAGCCTGGGTCCCTGGGGTCGACTGGAACTCTCCGCCCAACATTATGAGGGTGTCTGTCACCCTGCTGTCGAGGCGCATATGACCCACTCCTCGAGGGAGGGGTTGGCACTCGACGTTGATCGAACTGGTGATCATACTGCTCATTTCTTCTGTACTGATCGTGCCGGTCTCTGCGTCCCTCACGCCTCGGGGGCGATCTTGGGCTGTGAGCCGACTGGACTGTATCCATTGCAACGGATCGACGGTGGATCCTATTCCGCGACTGAGAAACAGCGGAATTCTGGTTTCCCGCTGCCCGGAGCAACGCTCTGATTTGCAACAAGCCCCTGCCAGTCTCCGACTGGGAGGGCTGAATCGATGCTGCTATACGGGCCGCGGCTGCCAAATTCTGAACTGGGGTTCGATATACCTGCGTAGGCGGGAAGAGCTGACGTCGACTGGACTCGAGAGCTCGCTGACGCGCTTGCTCGTCGAGTATTCGCTGGAGATTCTCCAGTCGAGTGCGCTCGGCCAAGTTAGCCAAGCGCGCGTCCTCCAAGGCCCAGGCCTCGGGGGTTTCTCCGACGATAGGAGTGTGGAGTGCATCCATGTTCCAGCGGCGAAGCTCCTCTCGCTGCAATGACGTGAGAGGTTCGGGGAGATACTCATCGTGGGGATGCGACGGGTCGCCTCCACCCGCGCCTCCATCGGTGCGAGGGAAACCGGGAGGACTGTGTGTTCCATCGACCGCCAGAACCTCAGCCACCGGGTTGCTGCTGTCGCACTCGGATGCGGTCTTCGCGGAGCCAGTCGAACAGGCCGTAGAGGGATTCGTCGGGCTCGATTGCCGCGACTTGTGGGGCTGCCGACTGGCAGGCCACGGCATGCCTCACCCACCTCTGAAGTCTCGACCGGCCGGAGCGCTTGCGCCAGTGGGAGACAGGGCGGGAAGATGACACGGGAGCCGACCGATACTGGGTCGACGGCTGCCGCAGGAGGACGCCACGAACACATGCGCGGAAGTGCGTCGCACCGCGGACGGGGAGGGCATCGATGTCGAGTGGAGCCTCCTGAAGCCAAGAGGAGTTGTCGGCGATGAACGTGAGTGCGCCGAGACGGATCTCGCGGCCCTCCACCGAACCTCCGCACGAAAACATGATCAAAGGGATCGGAAAAATCGCAACTTCTCCAACTAGGCGCTAAGACTCCTGCCCCATGGTGGGTGCCAACTGTCGTGGTTCTAACTCTGACAGTGAGGTAGGGGGTATGTATGGAGAGGCTAGATCTCAGCTATGGAGAAGTCGTAAATACACTAGGATGTACGAGTTCAGGCCCTTCGCAGAGGAAGTAACAGCCCTATGTCTCGGTGCCCGGAGGCGGTCGACTGGATTATGTGTGTATGAATTACAGGGGTGCCAACCCCTGCTACTGAGGAGGGGGGTGGCTTATATAGAGTTCGCAAGACCCCTCCGGTCCTCAGTAATGCAGGGTTAAAATACATTAAGACTGGGCGTTACTGGTAATGTCCCTAATAAAGTGCTATGATGACCATAAAGACTACTTAATGGCCGACCGTTTGCTTTCGGAGTGACTCTAGATCTCCTGTCAGTCGAGTGGTTGGCTTCGTAGTCGAGTGGTAGCTTCCTGGTCGAGTGTCTTGAATCCGTCGAGTGGGATACCTTCAAGTCAATTGAAAGGTGACTTCTTCCAGGGATGTCCTTGGGTAGGGCTCTTAGGACAGGTCCATGCCCCTACCCTAGGTACATAACTTCATCACCCGCCATCGCTTCTTCATAGTTCGAAGGTTCACCGTTGTCTAACAACATGATTTCCAAGACAGGGTTGCCGTACCAATCTGGTGCGGAACGTGTCCTTGTGGACCTACGAAGTTCAGTAGCAACTTGATATGAAGTTTCATGATCATCATCATTAACTTCCTCTCTAGTCGGTGGAGGCACCTCAGGAACAATTTCCTGAGCTGCACCACTCTCTGGTTCAAGAGGTAATACTTCATCAAGTTCTACTTTCGTCCCACTTATTTCTTTCGAGAGAAACTCTTTCTCTAGAAAGGATCCATTCTTGGCAACAAAGATCTTGCCTTCGGATCTAAGGTAGAAGGTATACCCAATAGTTTCTTTAGGGTATCCTATGAAGACGCATTTTTCCGACTTGGGTTCGAGCTTTTCAGGTTGGAAGTTTCTTGACATAAGCATCGCATCCCCAAACTATTAGAAACGACAGCTTAAGTTTCTTCCCAAACCATAATTCATACGGTGTCGTCTCAACGGATTTCGACGGAGCCCTATTTAAGGTGAATGCGGCAGTCTCTAAAGCATAGCCCCAAAATGACAACGGTAAATCGGTAAGAGACAGCATAGATCGCATCATATCCAATAGAGTGCGATTACGACGTTCGGACACACCATTACGCTGAGGTGTTCCAGGCGGCGTGAGTTGTGAAACTAATCCACATTTCCTTAAGTGTGTGCCAAATTCGTGACTCAAGTATTCTCCCCCATGATCTGATCGCAAGAACTTGATTTTCCTGTCACGTTGATTCTCAACCTCACTCTGAAATTCCTCGAACTTTTCAAAGGTCTCAGACTTGTGTTTCATTAAGTAGACATACCCATATCTACTCAAGTCATCAGTGAGGGTGAGAACATAACGATAGCCACCGCGAGCCTCAACACTCATTGGACCGCACACATCAGTATGTATGATTTCCAATAAGTTGGTTGCTCGCTCCACTGTTCCTGAGAACGGAGTCTTGGTCATTTTACCCATGAGGCATGGTTCGCATGTGTCAAATGATTCGTAATCAAGAGACTCCAAAAGTCCATCTACATGGAGCTTCTTCATGCGTTTGACACCTATGTGACCAAGGCGGCAGTGCCACAAGTATGTGGGACTATCATTATCAACCTTACATCTTTTGGTATTCACACTATGAATATGTGTAACATTACGCTCGAGATTCATTAAGAATAAACCATTCACCAGCGGAGCATGACCATAAAACATATCTCTCATATAAATAGAACAACCATTATTCTCGGATTTAAATGAGTAGCCATCTCGAATTAAATGAGATCCTGATACAATGTTCATGCTCAAAGCTGGCACTAAATAACAATTATTGAGGTTTAAAACTAATCCCGTAGGTAAATGTAGAGGTAGCGTGCCAACGGCGATCACATCGACCTTGGAACCATTCCCGACGCGCATCGTCACCTCATCCTTCGCCAGTCTCCGCTTATTCCGCAGCTCCTGCTTTGAGTTACAAATGTGAGCAACTGCACCGGTATCAAATACCCAGGAGCTACTACGAGTACTGGTAAGGTACACATCAATTACATGTATATCACATATACCTTTAGTGTTGCCGGCCTTCTTGTCCGCAAAGTATTTGGGGCAGTTCCGCTTCCAGTGACCACTTTCCTTGCAATAAAAACACTCAGTCTCAGGCTTGGGTCCATTCTTTGGCTTCTTCCCGGCAGCTTGCTTACCGGGCGCGGCAACTCCCTTGCCGTCCTTCTTGAAGTTCTTCTTACCCTTGTCTTTCTTGAACTTAGTGGTTTAATTCACCATCAACACTTGATGTTCCTTTTTGATTTCCACCTCTGCTGATTTCAGCATTGAATGCACCTCAGGAATGGTCTTTTCCATCCCCTGCATATTGAAGTTCATCACAAAGCTCTTGTAGCTCGGTGGAAGCGACTGAAGGATTCTGTCAATGACCGCGTCATCTGGGAGATTAACTCCCAGCTGAGTCAAGCGGTTATGTGCTCACTTACAGAACTATTTTCCTCCATCTTACAACTGAAGAACTTGTCAGAGACTTCATATCTCTCGACCCGGGCATGAGCTTGGAAAACCATTTTCAGCTCTTCGAACATCTCATATGCTCCGTGTCTCTCAAAACGCTTTTGGGGCCCCGATTCTAAGCTGTAAAGCATGCCGCACTGAATGAGGGAGTAATCATCAGCACGTGACTGCCAAGCATTCATAACGTCTTGGTTCTCTGGGATGGGTGCGTCACCTAGCGGTGCTTCTAGGACATAATCTTTCTTGGCAGCTATGAGGATGATCCTCAGGTTCCGGACCCAGTCCGTATAGTTGCTGCCATCATCTTTCAGCTTGGTTTTTCTCTAGGAACGCGTTGAAGTTGAGGGCAACATTAGCGTGGGCCATTTGATCTACAAGAGATAGTGTAAAGATTTTAGACTAAGTTCATGATAATTAAGTTCATCTAATCAAATTATTCAATGAACTCCCACTCAGATAGACATCCCTCTAGTCATCTAAGTGAAACTTGATCCGAGTTAACTAGGTCGTGTCCGATCATCACGTGAGACGGACTAGTCAACATCGGTGAACATCTTCATGTTGATCGTATCTTCTATACAACTCATGCTCGACCTTTCGGTCTTCCGTGTTCTGAGGCCATGTCTGTACATGCTAGGCTCGTCAAGTCAACCTAAGTGTATTGCTTGTGTAAATCTGGCTTACACCCGTTGTATTCTAACGTTAGAATCTATCACACCCGATCATCACATGGTGCTTCGAAACAACGAACCTTCGCAACGGTGCACAGTTAGGGGGAACACTTTCTTGAAATTATTACGAGGGATCATCTTATTTAAGCTACCGTCGTTCTAAGCAAATAAGATGCAAAACATGATAAACATCACATGCAATCAAATAGTGACATAATATGGCTGATATCATTTGCTCCTTTTGATCTCCATCTTCGGGGCTTCATGATCATCGTTGTCACCGGCATGACACCATGATCTCCATCATCATGATCTCCATCATCATGTCTTCTTGAAGTTGTCTCGTCATCTATTACTTCTACTATTATGGCTAACGCTTTAGCAATAAAGTAAAGTAATTACATGACGTTTATGTTGACACGCAGGTCATAAATATATTAAGACAACTCCTATGGCTCCTGCCGGTTGTTATACTCATCGACATGCAAGTCGTGATTCCTATTACAAAAACATGATCAATCTCATACATCATATATATCATTCATCACATCCTTTTGGCCATATCACATCACACGGCACATGCTGCAAAAACAAGTTAGACGTCCTCTAATTGTTGTTGCAAGTTTTTACGTGGCTGCTATAGGTTTCTAGCAAGAACGTTTCTTACCTACGCCAAAACCACAACGTGATATGCCAATTTCTATTTACCCTTCATAAGGACCCTTTTCATCGAATCCGATCCGACTAAAGTGGGAGAGACAGACACCCGTCAGCCACCTTATGCAACTAGTGCATGTCAATCGGTGGAACCAGTCTCACGTAAGCGTACGTGTAAGGTCGGTCCGGGCCGCTTCATCCCACGATGCCGCCGAATCAAGATAAGACTAGTAACGACAAGCAAATTGACAATATCCATGCCCACAACTGCTTTGTGTTCTACTCGTGCATAGAAACTACGCATAGACCTAGCTCATGATGCCACTGTTGGGGAATGTATCAGAATTTTAAAATTTTCTAAGCATCACCAAGATCAATCTATGGAGTCATCTAGCAACGAGGGAGAGGGGAGTGCATCTACATACCCTTGTAGATCGCGCGCGGAAGCATTCAAGAGAACGGGGTTGATGGAGTCGTACTCATCATGATCCAAATCACCGATGACCTAGCGCCGAACGGACGGCACCTCCGCGTTCAACACACGTACGGTTGGGAAAACGTCTCCTCCAACTTGATCCAACAAGGGGGAAGGAGAGGTTGATGAAGATCCAGCAGCACGACGGCGTGGTGGTGGAAGCAACGGTGATCTCGGCAGGGCTTCGCCAAGCTCAGGGAGACGGAGGAGTGTCACGGGAGGGAGAGGGAGGCGCCAGGGGCTAGGGTGCGGCTGCCCTCCCTCCCCCTCACTATTTATAGGACCCCTAGGGGGCGCCGGCCCTAGGAGATGCCATCTCCAAGGGGGGTGGCGGCCAAGGGGGTGGAGTGCCCCCCAGGCCAAGTGGGGCGCCCCCACCCCTAGGGTTTCCAACCCTAGGCGCAGGGGAGGCCCATGGGGGGGGGCGCACCAGCCCATCTGGGGATGGTTCCCATCCCACTTCAGCCCATGGGGCCCTCCGGGATAGGTGGCCCCACCCGGTGGACCCCCTGGACCCTTCCTTGGTCCCGGTACAATACCGATTACCCCGAAAACCTTCCCGATGGCCGAAACTTGACTTCCTATATATAAATCTTCACCTCCGGACCATTCCGGAACTCCTCGTGACGTCCGGGATCTCATCCGGGACTCCGAACAACTTTCGGGTTACCGTATACTAATATCTCAACAACCCTAGCATCACCGAACCTTAAGTGTGTAGACCCTACGGGTTCGGGAGACACGCAGACATGACCGAGACGACTCTCCGGTCAATAACCAACAGCGGGATCTGGATACCCATGTTGGCTCCCACATGCTCCTCAATGATCTCATCAGATGAACCACGATGTCGAGGATTCAATCAATCCCGTATACAATTCCCTTTGTCAATCGGTACGTTACTTGCCCGAGACTCGATCGTCGGTATCCCAATACCTTGTTCAATCTCGTTACCGGCAAGTCACTTTACTCGTACCGTAATGCATGATCCCGTGATCAACCACTTGGTCACATTGAGCTGATTATGATGATGCATTAACGAGTGGGCCCAGAGATACCTCTCTGTCATACGGAGTGACAAATCCTAGTCTCGATTCGTGCCAACCCAACAGACACTTTCGGAGATACCTATAGTGTACCTTTATAGTCACCCAGTTACGTTGTGACGTTTGGCACACCCAAAGCACTCCTATGGTATCCGGGAGTTGCACAATCTCATGGTCTAAGGAAATGATACTTGACATTCGGAAAAGCTATAGCAAACGAACTACACGATCTTTGAGGTATGCTTAGGATTGGGTCTTGTCCATCACATCATTCTCCTAATGATGTGATCCCGTTATCAATGACATCCAATGTCCATAGTCAGGAAACCATGACTATCTTTTGATCAACGAGCTAGTCAACTAGAGGCTCACTAGGGACGTGTTGTGGTCTATGTATTCACACATGTATTACGATTTCCGGATAACACAATTATAGCATGAACAATAGACAATTATCATGAACAAAGAAATATAATAATAACCATTTTATTATTGCCTCTAGGGCATATTTCAACAGTTGCAGATGCTTAGCAAATGCCTTCGTAGCTATCTGTTCTTAATCGTCTGATTTCTTGCTCCTTTCACTTATGTAGGAATGGCAAGTTATCTCCCATGGGCAATAGACCAGGATAAATTGTATGTGAGGATATAGCAAAAGAAGTTTACAGGAAACACAAAAGAGGGGAGCAAAAGGTACATGCTCTTCTAAAATTTGTAGAAGGGCTTCCCCTTTTCTCGTTAGTGATAATGAATTCTCTTCAGTTGCTTTCATATGAAATGATATTGAAGGAAACTTATAGAAAATACAATGTTCTCCATTTGTGGTGCAGAATATTAACTGTGGATTTTGACTTGCAGATTTTCAAGCTGGAGGATGTCCTCCAAGATGAAGAATGAAAGCTTTGATGTCAAGTATGAGAACGATGCAAGGATCCTTTTTGAAGGCTATGAGGATGGGCATGTAGTTGCTTCCCCACTAGTAGGAGCCAAGGCAGACAATGTGCCTCTTAGACAAATTCTAGAAAACAAAACAAGGAATTTTTGCTCTCAGACAATGAACCATAACATTTCCTTTATTTAATTACTTACATTAGTTTGTAGGAAACTTTTATGGTCATCAGTTCATAACAGATTAACTATATATATGTGAAAAAATAATGAATGTGTGTTATTATTGTTTGATTCTAGTTTAATATTGTTGGATGACATGCACCTTATACTATTATGAATTATGTAACTTGATTGACATTCTATTGGTAATGTGAAATCTAACAATGGGAGGGCTAACGGTTGTTGGTTGCTAAAACAACAAACCCCGTCAGACAGTTGGTCGGGAAAGGTTAATGCCAGGCCCAACGTTTAGTTGGTTGGGAAATAATTCGCAATCTGATAGTCGGTAGGGAAAGGCCCATGGCAGCCCCAATAGATTGTTGGTTGGGAAATATTACCCTGTCCAACGGTCGGTCGGGAAAGGCCCATGGCAGCCCCAACGGACTATTGGTCGGGAAAGTCCCATGGCAGGCCCAACAGATTGTTGGTCGGGAAAGATATGCCATAGCCGACAAGCAGTCGGTCGAGAAAGGGTTTCCCGTCTGGACTTTCCCCAACAGACAGTGTCGGTCGGCAATACTCTTTCCCATCCGACTGTTTGTTAGGGGAACCTGTATTCCCGACCAATTTGTCTGTTGGGGATGTAGTGTTATGGTGTAGTGAGTTGAGGGAGCTCCAGCAGCACGACGGTGAGGTGGTGGAGGAGCTCGTGGTTCTCCGACAAGGCTTCGCCAAGAACTACGGAAGAGGAGGAGGAGTTGGAGAGGGGGAGGGCTGCGCCAGGGGAAGGGTATGGCTGACCTCCCACCCCCTTGCTATATATAGGGGTAAGGGGAGAGGGGGAGGCGCTCTAGGGTTTCCCCTAGGGGGCGGCGGCTAGGGCATATTGGATCTCCCTAGGGAAACTTGCCCCCCAAGCCAAGCAGGTGGGGGCTTGCCTCCCAAGCCAGGTGGAGGCGCCCCATCTCCCCAAGTAACATGGGAAAAGGGTGTGGGAGCGCACAACCCCTTAGTGGGATGGTTTGCCCCCTCCCCTTGGCCCATGAGGCCCTGCAACACTTGCCAGGGCTCCCGAAACACCTTTCGGTCATGCTGGCCATAGCCCGGTACCCCCCGGAACACTTTCGGACTCCAATACCCTTCGTCCAATATATCGATCTTCACCTCCGGACCATTCAGGAACTCCTCATGACGTCTGGGATCTCATCCGGGACTCCGAACTACCTTCGGTAACCACATACTATTCCCGTTACAACTCTAGCGTCACCGAACCTTAAGTGTGTAGACCCTACGGGTTGGGAACCATGCTGACATGACCGAGACACCTCTCCGGCCAATAACCAATAGCGGGATCTGGATACCCATATTGGCTCCCACATGTTCCACAATGATCTCATCGGATGAACCATGATGTCGGGGATTCAATCAATCCCGTATACAATTCCCTTTGTCTATTGGTATGTTACTTGCCCGAGATTCGATCGTCGGTATCCCTATACCTTGTTTAATCTCGTTACCGGCAAGTCTCTTTACTCGTTCCGTAATGCATGATCCCGTGACTAACTCTTTAGTCAAACTGAGCTCATTATGATGATGCATTACCGAGTGGGCCTAGAGATACCTCTCCCTCATACAGAGTGACAAATCCCAGTCTCGATTCGTGCCAACCCAACAGACACTTTCAGAGATACCTGTAGTGCACCTTTATAGTCACCCAGTTACGTTGTGACGTTTGATACACCCAAAGCATTCCTACGGTATCGTGGTCTAAGGAAACAATACTTGACTTTAGTAAAGCTCTAGCGAACGAACTACACGATCTTGTGCTATGCTTAGGATTGGGTCTTGTCCATCACATCATTCTCCTAATGATGTGATCCCGTTATCAACAACATCCAATGTCCATGGTCAGGAAACCATAACCATCTATGGATCAACGAACTAGTCAACTAGAGGCTCACTAGGGACATGTTGTCATCTATGTATTCACACATGTATTACGGTTTCCGGTTAATACAATTAAAGCATGAACAACAGACAATTATCATGAACAAGGAAATATAATAATAACCATTTTATTATTGCCTCTAGTGCATATTTCCAATAGTCTCCCACTTGCACTAGAGTCAATAATCTTGTTACATTGTGATAAATCGAACACCCATAGAGTTCTGGTGTTGATCATGTGTTGCTCGTGGAAGAGGTTTAGTCAACGGATCTGCGATATTCAGAGTCGTCTGCACTTTACAAATATCGATGTCTCCATCTTGAATATATTCACGAATGGAGTTGAAGCGATGCTTGATATGCCTGGTCTTCTTGTGAAACCTGGGCTCCTTGGCAAGGGCAATAGCTCCAGTGTTGTGACAAAAGAGAGTCATCGGGCCCGACGCATTGGGGATAACTCCTAGGTCGGGGATGAACTCCTTCATCCAGACTGCTTCATGTGCTGCCTTCGAGGCTGCTATGTACTCCACTTCACATATAGATCCCGCCATGACACTTTGCTTGCAACTGCACCAGCTGACTGCCCCACCATTCAAAATGTACATGTATCCAGTTTGCGACTTGGAGTCATCCAGATCTGTGTCGAAGCTAGCATCGATGTAACCCTTTTTACGATGAGCTCTTCGTCACCTCCATAAATGAGAAACATATCCTTAGTCCTTTTCAGGTACTTCAGGATATTCTTGACCGCTGTCGAGTGTTCCATGCCAGGATTACTTTGGTACCTCCCTACCAAACTTATGGCAAGGTTCACATCAGGTCTGGTACACGGCATGGCATACATAATAGACCCTATGGCTGAGGCATAGGGGATGACACTCATCTTTTCTCTATCTTCTGCCGAGGTCGGGCATTGAGCCGTGCTCAATCTCACACCTTGCAATACAGGCAAGAACCCCTTCTTGGACTGATTCATATTGAACTTCTTCAATATCTTGTCAAGGTATGTGCTCTGCGAAAGACCAATGAGGCGTCTCGATCTATCTCTATAAATCTTAATGCCTAATATGTAAGCAGCTTCTCCTAGGCCCTTCATTGAAAAACACTTATTCAAGTAGGCCTTTATGCTTTCCAAAAGTTCTATATCATTTCCCATCAATAGTATATCATCCACATATAATATGAGAAATGCTACAGAGCTCCCACTCACTTTCTTGTAAACACAGGCTTCTCCATAAGTCTGCATAAAACCAAACGCTTTGATCATTTCATCAAAGTGAATGTTCCAACTCCGAGATGCTTGCACCAGCCCATAGATGGAGCGCTAGAGCTTGCATACCTTGTCAGCATTCTTAGGATCGACAAAACCTTTCAGCTGCATCATATACAATTCTTCCTTAAGGAAACCATTAAGGAATGCCGTTTTGATGTCCATTTTCCATATCTCATAATCGTAGAATGCGTCAATTGCTAACATGATTCAGACGGACTTCAGCTTCTCTACGGGTGAGAAGGTCTCATCGTACTCAACCCCTTGAACTTGTCGATAACCCTTAGCGACAAGCCGAGCCTTATAGATGGTCACATTACAATCCGCATCAGTCTTCTTCTTAAAGATCCATTTATTCTCTATGGCTTGCCGATCATCGGGCAAGTCTGTCAAAGTCCATGCTTCGTTTTCATACATGGATCCTATCTCGGATTTCATGGCTTCAAGCCATTTGTTGGAATCCGGGCCCGCCATCGCTTCTTCATAGTTCGAAGGTTCACTGTTGTCTAACAACATGATTTCCAAGACAGGGTTGCCGTACCACTCCGGTGCGGAATGTGTCCTTGTGGACCTACAAAGTTCAGCAGCACCTTGATCCAAAGTTTCATGATCATCATCATTAACTTCCTCTCTAGTCGGTGCAGGCACCACAGAAACATCTTCCTGAGCTGCGCTACTTTCCGGTTCAAGAGGTAGTACCTCATCAAGTTCTACTTTCCTCCCACTTACTTCTTTTGAGAGAAACTCTTTCTCTAGAAAGGATCCATTCTTGGCAACAAAGATCTAGCCTTCGGATCTAAGGTAGAAGGTATACCCAATAGTTTCCTTAGGGTATCCTATGAGGATGCATTTTTCCGACTTGGGTTCGAGCTTTTCAGGTTGAAGTTTCTTGGCATAAGCATCGCATCCCCAAACTTCCAGAAATGACAGCTTAGGTTTCTTTCCAAACCATAATTCATACGGTGTCATCTCAACGGATTCCGATGGAGCCCTATTTAAAGTGAATGTGGCAGTCTCTAAAGCATAACCCCAAAATGATAGCGGTAGATCGGTAAGAGACATCATAGATAGCACCATATCCAATAGAGTGTGATTACGACATTCGGACACACCATTACGCTGAGGTGTTCCAGGCGGCGTGAGTTGTGAAACAATTCCACATTTCCTTAAGTGCATGCCAAACTCATGACTCAAATATTCCCCTCCACGATCTGATCATAAGAACTTTACTTTCCTGTCACGTTGATTCTCAACCTCACTCTGAAATTCCTTGAACTTTTCAAAGGTCTCAGACTTGTGTTTCATTAAGTAGACATGCCCATATCTACTTAAGTCATCAGTGAGGGTGAGAACATAACGATAACCACCGCGATCCTCAATGCTGATTGGACCGCACACATCAGTATGTGTGATTTCCAATAAGTTGGTTGCTCGCTCCATTGTTCCGGAGAACGGAGTCTTGGTCATTTTTCCCATGAGGCATGGTTCGCACATGTCAAATGATTCATAATCAAGAGACTCCAAAAGTCCATCTGCATGGAGTTTCTTCATGCGTTTGACACCAATGTGACCAAGGCGGCAGTGCCATAAGCATGTGGGACTATCATTATCAACCTTACATATTTTGGCATTCACACTATGAATATGTGTAACATCACGTTTGAGATTTAATAAAAATAAACCATTGACCGGCGGGGCATGACAATAAAACATATCTCTCATGAAAATAGAACAACCATTATTCTCGAATTTAAATGAGTAGCCATCTCGCATTAAACGGGATCCTGATACAGTGTTCATGCTCAAAACTGGTACTAAATAACAATTATTGAGGTTTAAAACTAATCCTGAAGATAGATGTAGAGGCAGCGTGCCGATGGCGATCACATCGACCTTGGATCCATTCCCGACGCGCATCATCACCTTGTCCTTCGCTAGTCTCCGCTTATTCCGCAGCTCCTGTTTTGAGTTACAAATATGAGCAACCGCACCGGTATCAAATACCTAGGAGCTACTACGAGTGCTGGTAAGGTACACATAAATAACATGTATATCATATATACCTTTGGTGTTGTCGGCCTTCTTACTCGCTAAGTACTTGGGGCAGTTCCGCTTCCAGTGACCATTTCCCTTGCAATAAAAGCACATAGTCTCAAGCTTGGGTCCATTCTTTGGCTTCTTCCCGGCAACTGGCTTACCGGGTGCGGCAACTACCTTGCTGTCCTTTTTGAAGTTCTTATTACCCTTGCCTTTCTTGAAACTAGTGGTCTTATTCATCATCAACACCTGATGTTCCTTTTTGATTTCCACCTCCACTGATTTCAGCATTGAATATAACTCAGGAATGGACTTCTCCATCCCTTGCATATTGTAGTTCATCACAAAGCTCTTGTAGCTAGGTGGAAGCGACTGGAGGATCCTGTCAATGGCCGAGTCATCTGGAAGATTACCTCCCAGCTAAGACAAGCGGTTGTGCAACCCAGACATTTTGAGTATATGCTCGCTGACAGAACTGTTTTCCTCCATCTTACAACTATAGAACATGTCAGAGACTTCATATCTCTTGACTTGGGCATGAGCTTGGAAAACCATTTTCAGCTCTTGGAACATCTCATATGCTCTGTGCTGCTCAAGACGCTTTTGGAGCCCCGATTCTAAGCTGTAAAGCATGCTGCACTAAACCAAGGAGTAATCATCACTATGCGACTGCCAGGCGTTCATAACGTCTTGAGTTGCTGGGAAAATGGGTGCTTCACCTAGCGGTGCTTCAAGGACATATGCTTTCTTGGTAGCTATGAGGATGATCCTCAAGTTACGGACCCAATCCGTATAGTTGCCACCATCGTCTTTCAGCTTGGTTTTCTCTAGGAACGCGTTGAAGTTGAGGGCAACATTGGCGTGGGCCATTGGATCTACATGATAGATTGTAAAGACAACTTTAGACTAAGTTCATGATAATTAAGTTCATCTAATCAAATTATTAATGAACTCCCACTTAGATAGACATCCCTCTATTCATCTAAGTGATACATGATCCGAATTGACTAGGCCATGTCCGATCATCACGTGAGATGGACTAGTCATCAACGGTGAACATCTCCATGTTGATCGCATCTACTATATGACTCATGTTCGACCTTTCGGTCTCTTGTGTTCCGAGGCCATGTCTGTACATGCTAGGCTCATCAAGTCAACCTAAGTGGTTCACATGTGTAAATCTGACTTACACCCGTTGTATGCGAACGTTAGAATCTATCACATCTGATCATCACATGGTGCTTCGAAACAACGATCCTTTGCAACGGTGCACAGTTAGGGGAAACACTTCCTTGAAATTTTGTGAGGGATCGTCTTATTTATGCTACCGTCGTTCTAAGCAAATAAGATGCAAACATGATAAACATCACATGCAAATCATAAAGTGACATGATATGGCCAATATCATCTTGCGTCTTTTGATCTCCATCTTCGAGGCGCGGCATGATCACCTTCGTCACTGGCATGACACCATGATCTCCATCATCGTGATCTCCATCATCGTGTCTTCATGAAGTTGTCTCGCCAACTATTACTTCTACTACTATGGCTAACGGTTAGCAATAAAGTAAAGTAATTACATGGCGTTTTTCATTGACACGCAGGTCATACAATAAATTAAGACAACTCCTATGGCTCCTGTCGGTTGTCATACTCATCGACATGCAAGTCGTGAATCCTACTACAAGAACATGATCAATCTCATACATCACATATATATAATTCATCACATCCTTTTGGCCATATCACATCACATAGCATACCTTGCAAAAACAAGTTAGACGTCCTCTAATTGTTGTTGCATGTTTTACGTGGCTGCTATGGGTTTCTAGCAAGAACGTTTCTTACCTACGCAAAAGCCACAACGGTGATATGCTAATTGCTATTTACCCTTCATAAGTACCCTCTTCATCGAATCCGATCCAACTAAAGTGGGAGAGACAGACATCCACTGGCCACCTTATGCATCAAGTGCATGTTTGTCAGTGGAACCAGTCTCACGTAAGCGTACATGTAAGGTCGGTCTGGGCTGCTTCATCCCACAATGCTGCCGAATCAAGATAAGACTAGTAATGGTAAGCAAATTGACCAAATCATCGCCCACAACTACTTTGTGTTCTACTCGTGCATAGAATCTACGCATAGACCTAGCTCTGATGCCATTGTTGGGGAACGTAGTAATAATTCAAAATTTTCCTATGTGTCACCAAGATCAATCTAGGAGATGCTAGCAACAAGAGAGAGAGAGAGAGAGGGAGGGAGTGCATCTTCATACCCTTGAAGATCGCTAAGCGGAAACGTTACAAGAACGCGATTGATGGAGTCGTACTCGCGGTGATTCAAATCACGGAAGATCCGATCAAGCACCGAACGGACGGCGCCTCCGCGTTCAACACATGTACAGCCCGGGGACGTCTCCTCCTTCTTGATCCAGCAAGGGGAGAGGAGAAGTTGAGGGAGAACTCCAGCAGCACGATGACGTGGTGGTGGAGCTCGTGGTTCTCCGGCAGGGCTTCGCCAAGCACTACAGAAGAGGATGAGGAGTTGAGAGGGGGAGGGCTGCGCCAGGGGAAGGGTATGGCTGCCCTCCCACCCCCTCACTATATATAGGGGGGAAGGGGAGAGGGGAGGTGCCCTAGGGTTTCCCCTAGGGGGTGGCTAGGGCAAATTGGATCTCCCTAGGGAAACCCTAGGGAGACTTGCCCCCCAAGCCAAGCAGGTGGAGGCTTGCCTCCCAAGCCAGGTGGAGGCGCCCCACCTTCCCAAGTAACATGGGAAAGGGTGTGGGGGCGCACAGCCCCTTAGTGGGCTGGTTTGCCCCTCCCCTTGGCCCATGAGGCCCTGCAACACTTGTCGGGGCTCCTAAAACACCTTTCGGTCATGATGGCCATAGCCTGGTACCCCCGGAACACTTCCGGACTCCAATACCCTTCGTCCAATATATCGATCTTCACCTCCAGACCATTCTGGAACTCCTCGTGACATCCGGGATCTCATTCGGGACTCCGAACTACCTTCGGCAACCACATACTATTCCCGTTACAACTCTATCGTCACCGAACCTTAAGTGTGTAGACCCTACGGGTTCGGGAACCATGCAGACATGACCAAGACACCTCTCCGGCCAATAACCAATAGCGGGATCTGGATACCCATATTGGCTCCCACATGTTCCACGATAATCTCATCGGATGAACCATGATGTCAGGAATTCAATCAATCCCGTATACAATTCCCTTTGTCTATCGGTATGTTACTTGCCTGAGATTTGATCGTTGGTATCCCTATACCTTGTTCAATCTCGTTACGGGCAAGCACTACAAAAAAAAAGACACATCCGTGACATTTTTGGCCGAACGAATTTTTTTTATGTCATACATATGACACTTCTATGACGATAATTGTGACAAAACCTGGTATCATCATAGATGTGGTGGGCTCCTACTTCTATGACAAAAAATCATGACAGAAAATGGGCTTTTCGTCCTGGGCGGGCCGGAGACGCAGTTGCATGACATTCTTTGGGCTGTCCATGATGGAAAAAATCGTGGTAGAAGCGAGGGGGAGGAAAATTTCGGGGAGTTCCCGGTTACGGTGGGAGGTCGGGGGCCGAGCGATGCGCGTTTCTCTCGTACACGTACGCGCGTGTGTGCGAGGCGTTGGCTCTAACTGAACCCGAGCGAGGCGTTGGGCTCTAACTGAACCCGAGCGATTGCACTGCAGGCTACGCGTTACTGAACCCGATCGAGCGATTCCTTCGCTACTGCTGCTAACTGAAGCCGAATGATGCTGCCTCTGGGATGAACAGTGAGCATTGCGGGGGGGGGTGAAAAGGGAGCATTGGGGGGGGGGGGGGGTGGATGAACAGTGAGCGGTGGCGTTGCCTCTGGATGAACAGGACCCCATGGTGTGGTGGAGGGCTGGATGAACAGTAGACGGTGGAGGGGTGCCCGTGGAGGGGTGGTTGAACAGGACCCCGTGGTGTGGAGGGCTGGATGAACAGTAGATGGTGGAGGGGTGGTTGAACAGTAGCCGGTGGAGTAGCGCGCGGTGGAGGCTGGATGAACAGGAGCCCGTGGAGGCTGGAGGAGGTCGACGGTAGCCTGTGGAGGCTGGAGGAGGTCGACGGTGGAGATGAACAGTATCCCATGGAGTCCCGTTTTGCGGTACGCCACACCCCTCCCGATGAACAGGACCCCCGTTTTGACTGTAGTGCTCCACACAAGTCCATTTTGTCCGTTTTGCGGCACGCCACACCCCTCCCGATCAATAGGACCCCTGTTTTGACCGTAGGAGGTCCGTTTCCTCCGTTGTGCGGTACGCCAGGCCTCGTTTCCATCGCCTGTTCTGTCCAAGCCCTCCCGATGAACACGACCACGCATTCCGTTCCGACCCAGCCGGTTGGCTCCCACGCATTTCATTGCCTCCCGATGAACACGACGCATTTCGTTGCTTCCCCATGAACACGACGCATTCCGTTGCCTCCCCATGAACACGACGACAACGTTGTTTCTCCGTTCCGACCCAGCCATGTACACGAGCCCTGGCCGTACGTATGCGCGAGTAGGCGTTCGAGATCCCGCCCGTATGTACACATACGTGGCCGTATTTTCTCTCTTGCACCTTGGCCGTTGTACGTACGTGTACATGCTATGTGCGCGCCTCTACTATGACACGTACGCGCCTCTGCTACGACACGTGCGCGCCTCTACATCCACTAGTATATATGTACATACACGTTCGCGACCAGAATGACAACGCTACGTACGCTTCGACCAGGTGGGTCCCGACTGTCAGGCACTTCCTTGCCTGCGAAGATGTAGCTGGTGGGTCCCAGCAGTCAGGGGGGCGAATCGTTGTTTTTTTTCCCAGACGCACTTCCTTGCGTGCGAAGATGTAGCTGGTGGGTCCCAGCAGTCAGGGGGAAACACTTTTTTCGCGAAATATAGTGGCCTGTCTGGTGGGTCCTAGCTGTCAGGTGGAGGAATCATTATTTTCCGCGTAATAAGGAGGCACTTCCTTGCTGCGGCCGTGGACCCAGCTGTCAACCTCTCCACGTACAGTCCACGTCTGATGGAAGTCGTTCCTTGACCACGTTGACCACGCCGCGCCGAGAGCAGTAGGGCGGTGGACGACGACGAGGCCTAGGAAGGGGACGACGGGGACCGGGGAAGACGCTGCAGTGGAAGCCCGCGCGGAGAGGAGTACGAGGGTTCACTGGTTCGGCTGCGGTGTGAGGCTGCCATCGCCGCAAGGCCTAGCCAGCGGTGGGAATAGTAGGGGGCGGTGAGGCCTCCGAGGCAGCACATCCGGTCACGGGAGGCAAGAGCATGCGGCACGATCGGCGGTGCTTTGGGCGGCTGGAGCAAGAAGACCAGAGGTTGAAGAAGCACTACGGCCATTGGATGGACATCGTACGGTCACTGGAGCTAGAATCGTTTATATTGACTAAGTTGACAAAACCCTCCGTCCCGTCAACTTAGTAGGCCCACAAGTCAGCCTCCCACCAAGGTGGGTCCCAGCTAGAAGGGAGGTATTCATTTTTTTGTGCGTAATAAGGAGGCACTTCCGGTGGGTCCGAGCTGACAGCAGGGGGAATGTTTTATTAGCGAAATACGGTGGCCCTCGGGTGGGTCCCAGCAGTCAGGGGCAAACGTTTTTTCGCGAAATACTGGTGGGCATCCGGTGGGTCCCTGCTGTCAGGTGGAGGAATAATTATTTTCCGCGTAATAAGGAGGCACTTCCTTGCGGCTGCCATGGACCCAGCTGTCAACCTCTCCACGTACAGTATTCTTCCGATGGAATTCGGTCATTGACCACATTGACCACGCCGCGCCGACAGCACCACGGCGGTGGACGACGGCGAGGCCTAGGAAGGGGATGACGCGGAGCCGGGGAAGACGCGGCAGTGGATGCCCACGCGGAGAGGAGTACGAGGGTTCACTGGTTCGGCTGCGCTGCCGTCGCTGCAGAATAACAGGGGGTGTGGGTGAGTGGAGTGGAGGGATGGCCTGGCCAGCGGTGGGAGTAGTATGTGGGCGGTGAGGCCTCCGCGGCAGCACAGCCGGCCATGGGAGGCAGGAGCAGGCGACACGACCGACGCTGCTTTGGGCGGCTGGACCAAGAAGACCAGAGGTTGAAGAAGCACTACGACCGTTGGATGGACATCGTACGGTCAGTCGAGCTAGAATCGTGCATATTGACTAAGTTGACAAAGCCCTTCGTCCCCGTCAACTTAGTAGGCCCACAGCTCGGATTTGGCAGAGAACATATAGCCCATTTGCGATTTGTAAGAATGTACAACCCATTTTTTAATTCTAATGGAATTTACTACAGCCCATTTACGGTTTGTTAAAAGTACAGCCCAACTTCTAGCTAGGACAATGATTAATAATTTCAAACAACCGCTCAAAACAGAATTCAAAAAAAATTCCCACATTTTGATGGGATCCGAAATATTTTTATCCGAAATTTCTAGTCAGGTCAAATATAATTTCAAAATAAAGTTGTATTATGTTAAAATCCAACAAAATATTGTGCGCGCAACAAGTAATGAAATTAAAATTTTCACATTCCAAAAATAATATATTTTCAAACTAATTACGTGTTTGGTGCATAGTAACTGTCCAGTTATTATAATTACATCTCATTTATTATTTCTTAAAGTCCATTTTCTTGTTAAGCCTAATGCATACCTCCTAGGAAAGTTTGCAGCCCAGCGGGGCGGAGAATAACAAGTTGACCCGAATATTGTGTACAACTGTCGGCCCAGTTGCATTGCTGATGTTGAAAAAAAGGCTTGTGTAGTATAGTACAACATAACATGGTTACTTAGCCCACATTCAGCGACGTCGAAAAGGCCCAAACAAGGCTTCTCTACAACTTTTTGAAGTCACTGAGCTCAATTAATAACTTAAGAAAAAAAGTTAGATTATAGTGGAACCTAATTAAAAGCTGTCACGAGCAAATAAATAATTCAACGGGGCCCACTTGTGCGTCTACGTGTGTGTGTGCGTGCGTGTGTGTGTGTGTGAGAGAGAGATATATATATAGAGAGAGAGACACATCGGTCGATGCTCGTAAATACATCTTTCAGCCATATGCATTGCTGATGCTTAGTAAAAACTTATATAGTTGACACAATCATATAGAACATCATAGCACACTGAACTTGCATACAAAAATTTCACGCAGGCGGCACAATCAGGATGGAAGCAGTGGATCGCTACGGGAAGGGCTATGTTGAAACCAACGAAGTCGTACATAACGGTTCATTGTCTTTATCAATGACGGAGAAATATCTTGAATGTTGTGTAAAGAAAACAGACAGACAACACAATAAGTTCTGCTAGCACATTAAGTTGACATACAGCCCTTTCTAAAAAAAGTTCAGGTACAAAATTAGAACAGGTCACAATCAAATGTATTGGCATATCAGTGCTTCACACCCATAGCTCGGATTTAACTAGTACTCCCTCCATTCGGGAAAAGTTTTCCACATGGCAGTGTATTTGTTTTTTGCAAAAAAAAAACCCACAGAGTTTTAAACACGTCACAAAGAAGTCCATCTCCTTCCTTCCTCCTCCCCCGTCGCCCGCGCCTTGCAGCCATCGCCGGCTACCCACCTGCGCCGCCGCCCGCCTGGATCTGCGCCGCGACCAACACCAAAACCATGGCCTAGCCTGCGACCAACAACAGTGCCGCCGCCCACTTGCACCTGTGCCGTGGCTTACCACCTGCACCGCCCGTCGTGAAGGTGACCTGCCGGCGCCCTCCTCGAGCTACGCCGCCAGCCCCGTTGAAGGTCGCCGCCCACATTCGCCCACCTTCGCTGCCCACCTACGCCTCCGATTTCGTCCGCTTCGGCCGCCGGCGCCGTGGACAATTCCGGCCACTCCAGCCTCTCATGCTGCTACTGGTGGACAACGCCGGCGTCGTGGACCTCTGATGCTGCTTTTGCCTTTTCCCCTGCCTCGCCTCTGCTACCACTCCCGCCTGTGCTGGTGAGTCTGCCCCGCCCGCCTCTGCGACTGCTGCTGTTCAATTTGTTGCTGTGAGTCTGAATTTGTTGTTCTCAGTGCAGGCAGAGAAAATTCAGTCAGGGGATACAAAGCTAGAGAAATAATCTAGGACAAAGGCTGTATACTGCTGCTAAATGATGAATAGATTATAGTGAAAATTTAGTTTGATGCCATCAAATTCATTGAGTAATACTCTTGGCATTCTTGGAGATCTGCTAGTTTTTGGAAGTTTTTCTTGCTACAGTTAACTAAAAATGTTCAGTGTTCCAATATTGTAGAGAAACTACAGTGCCTGTAATTCAGTTATGACTCCTTTACTGAAACTGTAGTGTTTGCTAAAACTGAGATGTAAACTAAAGGAGTTTGTGATTTGCAGAAGCTGTATCATACTCCAATAAGTGATAAATGCACTCAAAAGTTCACTGAGAAAATGCAGAGGCTGCTCACTTATTACTGAAAGTTTTCTGGAGTGATAAATGCACGCAAAAGAAGTTCAATTAACTGTTACTGTTGCTGTATGAATTCCAACCAGGTCAATTTGTTGTCAATTACTCTGTAATACTCAACCAGGTTTATGCAAAATGAAGATCAACCATGTTTATTTCAATTTATTTGGATTTACTTGAATCATTTGAATTTATTTGCTTTATTTGGATTTATACACCATTTGTCCAATTGCAAACATACCTAAAGTTTCCAATTGTCCAATTTCAGTCATTCATTTTACAGAGAGCTAAGCATAGCCATGACTCTTCCCTAAATATCCTGTAGAATCAATTCAAGCAGCACAAAACTGAAAACTGAAAACTGCCACAACCCCTTAACTAAGAGTTGATAAAAACATGTCCCTAAAATTGGAATTATTTGAATTAGCTAGGTTTATTCTTCTTCATATACAGAAAAAGATGAATATTGTTCGTCTACTAGTTACTTCAAATTTAGAACTGAATAAACACTTGTCATCTTCAGTAAACACTTGTAAATCTAGAGTGGTTTTAAACTTAGAATGCACCAAGTACTAATATCCTTTGCCAGGCTACACACCATCTACTTGGAGTAGACAGCAAGATTCACAGAGAAATGCACGCTTCAATAGACTTGTGAATGCTAGCAAAGTGATAAGTAAAAACTTGGATGTTCTCAGAAATATAGCACCAGAGGACATTGAGTGAATTGGCCTGTATGCTAAAGGCAAGGAAATGCCACCTTCTTTTCTTCTTCGAGCAGTTGATGAACTGACCTGTATGCTGCAGCTACACGTAGGTTCTGCAGAAAATGCACCAAAAGAGTTACACACAGGTGAAGTAAGTGGAAAGCAACATTTAATCTCCACTTCTTTTCTTTTGGTAGTGAAATTCAATCTGAATTTTGTGCACAGAAAATGCACCAATACTAAACATTTATTTATGTATGGTTAGTTTTATGTAAAAAATCAGAAATGGAGTTACTCACTTGAAGTTACTATAGTTACTCACTTGAACTTACTGTAGTAGTGGCCAAAATTCAGAAAAGTTACTAAACAACAGAAGTAGTGGCCAAAATTCAAAGTACTAAAAAGATTCCACACTAAATATACAGTGTTATCCATGTTTTGTATCCAGGACATTTTTTTATCTGTTTGCATGCATAGGTCCCACCTATCAGGAAGGATGGGCACGTACGCAAACAGGTACGACTCATCAGTCTACCCGCATAGCCTTTTCATTTAGTCTACCTAGTCGTCTAATCAACTGCCTGCACGCCACTTCTCCCATTTACTTCTCCATCGAGAACCGATTCTCCTCAGCTTCTTCACCTCTCCTTTGTCTTCATTTGCATCCAAACCCCACTGCGTTCACATTGTTTTAACCTCTTTAAATAATCATCTACTACTTCAGTTAGACTAGCCATCTAATCCTAATTCTCCAAACCATAGCCCTCCGTTCCAGCGGTTCCAAATGCCGGAAGAGATCGAGATGCAGGTTTTTAGCGTCCAACATGTCGTCACCGAAGGCTCGATGTGCATAATTGCCACTGTCACCATCCACCCAAGGGTTGCTCGGCAGTGGATCAACAATGTATACAACTCCCTCGAAAAGGTAGAGATGAGGGTCATCGGTCTCGACGCAGAGTACACGGAGCGTGCCCCTGGGAAGATACAGTGCGCCGCCGTCCTTCAGCTATGCCACGAAGATGATGTTTTGGTGTACCACATCATACACTCGCCCTCCATACCACGTGAGCTTCACGATTTCTTGTCTCGGGAGGACGTATACTTCTGTGGGGCAGCCATCGAAGGGGACAGACAGAAGCTGAAGCCGTACAACCTTGATTTGAAAAGCATCGCTGACCTACAAACCAGAATCAAAATTCCTGTAGAGGTTTGTGATAAACAGACATCATCCCTATTCAACGTAGCAAATTTTGTGCTCGGTACAAATCTTCAGAAGGGTGACGAGACGGTGGCATTAAGGTCGTCTGGATGGGAGAATTATCCCTTGACGTACGAGCGGATAAAATATGCTGCCCTCGATTCCCGTGTGAGTTTCGAGATAGCTGCAAGGTCCAAAGAGCTTGTTGCGAAGCCGTCTCCCACAGAGAATGAGAACAAGAAGAAGAAGAAGAAGAAGAAGAAGAAGAAGAAGAATAAGAAGAAGAAGAAGAAAAGGCTACACCAGCAAGAGGGCATTATGGATGGATGAACTATTTCCTCTCTTGTAAAAAAATTATTCCCTCTCGGTGTATATTGATATAGATGGACTATTTCGATGGTGTGCATGTCTTTGGAACAAAGTAGTAGCGTGGGTCTGCTTGACTATAAGGAACTATGTATCCGCATATATAGCTTTCTCTGCTACTCCTTCCAGTGGTCGGTATGCAGTGCATGTGTCCGTAGACATGACAGCTTGTGTGCATGACATGTGGGCCACCTAAAATGCGGCGAGCATCAAGTTTCTACCGCAGCCACCCGCGATTCCCATGACGTCGCTCGAACCCATGAAACCACACGTCCCCCGACCTGCGGCTCACCCCTCTTGGCCCCACTGCCCCTCTGCCTAAGGGAGCATTACATGTGGACCAGTCACCTATCAAGTCCACATGTTATTGACTCAAAGGTAGGTGTAATGGATCCAAAATAGTAGAATAATACTTGTTCACGTGCTTGAAATATAAACACTCTAGTTTTGATATACATGTGTCAGCAGACATGACAGCTTGTCCATGGAAGTTGAACCACGGCGGCCATCACGTTTCTTGTTTCTACCACTGCCACACCCACACGCGATTCCCACGACGCCGCTCCAACCCACGGCACGACGTCCCCCGACGTGGACATGGATCCTCTGACGTGGCTATCACTGCCTTGCCCTGCCTTTCCTTCGCTGACAGGTGGGACCCATGCTTATGGGTCCCACATGTCAGTGACAGAATGGTAGGATTGTTCGCGTCAGGGGATCCTCATCCCCCCGATGTGCCCCTCATCCCTCTCGGCCCCACCGCTCCTCTGCCTTTGTATGCATGACATGCGGGCCAGCTGAACTGCGGCGACCATCAACATTCTACCACAGACACACCCGATTGGACCCGGTTTGCCTGCTCCATTGCTGTGCTCCGATCCGTACTCCCGCACCATCGAATTTTCATCCAGCGGCTGTGACACATTTAGTACCCGTCAGTGTGGCCATCTGCGCCTCGTAACGCCCCGATGCCCAGCTGTGGCACCCTCGCCACGGGCACGCCACCACCGGCCAGTTCATCTCGAACGAGTGAGTCACAAACCACGCCACCACCATGAGAATGACATGTGGGCCAGCCGCATTTAAGGTCCGCGTGTCATTGACTCATAGGTCGGGCACTAAAGCCACCGAAGTTCAGTCCCGCGGGCCTCGAGAGGGAAATGTAACTCCTGCGGCAGGCCTTGTGGTGCTCCGGCGGTACGAGCTCGTGCCAAAACTAGAGTTTGTTTCTTACTACTACCAACTAGTACTAGTAAGGTACACGTGCATTGCACGCATGAGATTCTGGTGGTTTGTGCATTATGCTTCTACATGTGGAGCTTTCTGGATTCTAACATGTGGCAAAATCTGGTGGACTGTAAGGTTAGGCAAGTTTGATTAACTTAGGTGAGTGTTTGGTTCAAGCCACACCTTAGGCAAGCCACACTAAGGCCCCACATGACATACACACAAAAATGTGGCAAGATACCCTTAGGCTTGCCAACTTGTTTCTCTCGTTTTGAAGAACTAATAACTTTGCCTAAGCTTAGTTGTGTCGTGCACGTACCTACTAGTAGTTGTATAGTGGTAGTACTAGTAATATAGTATTAGGAGTACAAACTTGGTAGTAGTAGGAGTAGTACTAGTACGGAATGCTCCTACTCTATCAACGAGCCCCGTCTGACACCAAATTTCTTGGCTTCCGTGCTACAGCTAGATCTTCCCCTCGTTTCTGTTTTCCAACCTGGCGGCGGGCGGGGTGTCGTTTTGCTCAACGGTGGTCCCACATGAAAGTGAAAATGCTAGGCAACACGCCTTCCCTAAGCTATGTGTCGTGCCGGACGGCCCGTGTTGTACTCCCGATTCCCGGGCGTGTGGGGGTGCGACGCGAACGCGGCATGCCTTTTCCTTTTACCAGCAATGTGCCAGTGTGTTGCGACGGATCCAAAGTAGTAGAATAGTAGTATTTGTTCACAAACTTGAAAGAAATCACTATTATTTTGATATACTCCTAATATATACTCCCTCCGTACCTAAATATTTGTCTTTTTCAAGTGGACTATCACATAAGGATTATATAGACATATTCTAGTGTTTCTAGCAAGATGCCCGCGCGTTGCACGAAGTTGATGGAAAAGGTAAGCACAACTTATAAATTGACGGATGGAGTACTAGTTACAGTGATGCATATAATTAAGCAAAGGGATCGCACATGTCGGTATTGACTAGAACGAGAATGCAACAGCACAATAAGAATTAAGGCCACGATGATGCGATCGCAGTGGTGGTTACAGAAGGCAAGAAGAAAGATGGATCCACGAACGTACAACCTCCTCCTCCTCAACTTAGTGCTCCGGGCCACTGACCGGCGGCTAAGGAGCGGTGGCTTTTGTGGCGACGTCGAGGTGCTTCTCAGCAAAGGCATCTAAGGCTTCCAGACGGTTGAGGAAGGCCAATGTCGTAGCGTCCTCACTGGCCTTGTAGATACCTATGTACACGATTTCCTCGTACATGTGGATGTGTAGGTCGACGAATTCTTGCAGGACGAGGCGCCTCGCGGCGAGCGCGACCTCTAGGTGGACATTCTTCGTGGCGTCAGTGGGCAGTCGCAGGGCCACCAGTGCTTGAAAGAGGTTCTGGCCATGGAGGCCGATTAGGGTGGCAGGCAATGAGAAGCCCGGGCACGCGGGCTGGAGGAGTACGGGGATGTCATCCGCGAGCTTCTTGAGGACGGTGAACTTGTTGCTGGTGGCAACGATCATCTGGTCCAACTGAGAGTCGTAGTTGGCGTCAAAGGCGGCCATCCACCAGCCGGTCTCCAACACTGTCTGGAGACGATCCTCGGCGCCATGCCGCAGGCCGGCGTCGTGGACCATCTGGCGTAGCCGCTGGCCGCTCACGAGCATCGCCGCCATGGGTCTAGAGTGAGCTCTTTTGCGCTTAGTGTAGGTGCTTAGGCAAATGCTTAGGTGTGTACGATGTGGTAGATGCATTGGAATGGAGGGGCACCTTTATATGAGGGCAATGAGGGAAAACTGCGTTGCATTCACATCGTGCAGCCTCTTTTCCTGGACCTCCTCCCATTACTTCCCTCATGCATTAATTGAAGGAGGATGCATTGACCGTTCAACATATCGGGAACCGCTACTCCCTCCCTCGTCTGCATTAAAGCCGTATCAGGAACTGCGCCACCTGCTGTCAAATTGAATACTCCCTCCGTCTAGGTGAGTATTAAGTCATCTTACCAAAACCAAATACTAGTAAACACATAGGCGTGGTGCATTAACTCTCACGTTGTTTCTTATTTTTTGACATAAATAGAGGAATCAACCAAGCAGAGATGTGGGGCTTGTATGCTTTTAATGACTTGAGATTATCAAACATGACATGCAGTGGTCAGTTCGTTGCACAAGAATAAATACAACCCACGTCAGCACACACGCATCTTATATAGCATCACATCCAATGGCTATAAAAGATGAATGAGACCAAATTATATCTCATCTAGATGAGTTCTAGCAAAACTGTATCAATAATATTTAGTACTCCTGCACCATGTATCATATATTAGTATCATGTAGTACTTTATTTATTTATGAGGTATCCAGATGGCACTGCACCGCCAAGAAAAGAGGGTAACATCAAAATTATGGACTAGTTTTTTGAGTATGTTGGTAAGGTCCGGTCATAGTCACTTGTTGAAATCTCTAAAAAGACAAATACTCCCTCCGTCCGGAAATACTTATCATCAAAATGGATAAAAGTAAATGTATCTAGACGTATTTTAGTTTTAGATACATCTCTTTTTATCCATTTTGATCACAAGTATTTTCGGATGGAGGGAGTAGAAAACAGAGTTGGTGATGATGGTGTGCGTGCCATCCTGCAATATAGACCGTTGGATTTATATCTAACGGATAGGAAAGAAACTATGGCAATTTTGCAAAAATATACCCACACGTCTCTCCACGTTCGCAAATAAGGCCTTCCCTTGTTCAACCTTTTCTCTCACAAGATAAACTACTCATACAAATGCATCTTGAGGTGTCCATAGAATTGAAGAGAGGGATGATGTGTGTGTGTGCGCGCGCGCGATCGATAAAGAGTGCCATCGAATTTGTGTGTGCCCACGTCAAAGATATAGAGTGGCTGGCCTACTGGAATGTGAGATGGGACATGTGCAGTTTGTCGCTGTGGCATGGATACCTACCTGCAGCGCTCGACTATCAGTGTGTGGTGGGGGAAGAGGGAGGCCCAATTAACTATAGAGGTACAATGGCTGGTATATGTGTGGAGGAGGAGAGAGGCCTACCTCATGTATTAAGGAGATCGATCTGCCTTATGTATTAAGGGAGATCGATCGGCATCCATGCATATGTGCAGGAGAGGAATAAGGTTGGGAGAGAGACAGAGCTAGAGTGTTGGAGGGGGTGGTAGTGGAGTTGCTTCTAACAAATGGTGGGATAGGCTTGCTAGACAAACGGAGGGCACGCCCGCAATATCAATAAGAGAGGAGATTGCTGTTTGTTGTCTGTACACGTGCGTGTGAGAGACGGGTCAGGAGGCATGCACGAATGATGAGGAGGGACAATGTGGCTGTGGTAAGCAGACGTAACTACATAGGAAGATCAATCGCCCTTCGTTAGAGAAAGGAGAGACATAACTTGTGAGGTACGTCGATTGATAGGGGGGTAGTTAAAGTCGATCTAGGTATATGTTGGGAGATCGATTGGTATACATGCATGTGTGTGTTAGAAGAAAATGAGGCACGAGGAGAAGGATAGAGAGAGAGGGATGCATGTAGGAGGTCGTACGAGAGGCATACTATATCGAGGGGGAGGAGTGTGCGAGTACGAGAATGATGAAAAGAGTGGTGGGAGTGAGGCATGGACGGTGACAAGAGAAGAGGGGAAGCTTGTGTTTGTGCTAGGCACACCTGGCTAGAGAGGCATATCGATCGATGTGTGCCATAAAGAAGGAGCTGGGGGGCCTACACACACCGTGGTGAACGACCTAAAGTGAAAAGACGAATTTGCGCGATGGAGCTAGACAATGCTTAGGGAGGGTGAGAGGGATGCGGGCGTGTGCATGCACAAGAGAAAGTTAGCACTAGCTACAAAGATAAGAGGGTTGTGTGGGTGTAAAAGACGAATAGAGATCATATAGACTTCATTATAAAAAGCGAATTTGGATATTTGAAGAATTTATCATAGTGTTTCAAACCGACGCATGTGTGAATATATATAACGGTGATACACATGGTGTGGTTATGAACATGTTATACTACTTTTAATATATTTTATCTCCACTCTTATAAAAAAACGGAGTTGCTGATGATGGTGTGCGTGCCATCCTGCATTATAGGCCGTCCGATTTATATCTGGCGGATAGCAAGGAAACTATGATGGTTGAAGTTGGCAACAATCATGATTGTAGATTCTTATTGAAATAGAGAAATGAATTCAAATTTAGTTCGAATTGCAGCGGTAGTATAGACATTTGGAATGCACTAAAATGTTGGTATGAGTAGGTTACATGCATTATACAGCAAGCGAAAAAAATTAATCGGACATAACATGGATTCATACTCCCTCCGTCCATCTATATAGGGCGTAATGAGATTTTTAAGACCGTCTTTGACTATTGACAAGATTAATAGTACATGATATGCATAATGTGAAAACTATATCATTGAAAGAACCTTTCACAGACGAATTTAACGGTGTGCTTTGTGTAAGTTACATGTCATATATCATTGCTCTAATATTTGGTCAAAGTTAGCACCGAAAAACGCATTAGGCCCTATATAAATGGAAGGAGGGAGTAGCTTTGAATAGCATTTGTATAGTAAAACGGTGCAAGACTCTCTCTTTGTGTGGTGTGAATAGTTTTATTTTTTTCGTTTTCTTTTTGGTTGAGGGAAGTGCGAATTGATTTGGTACGTATACAAGTACAATATTACTACACGTTAGGCTTGTCTCTAAAATTCAACCCGCGTCTTGTTATATCCCGAAAATTCAGATATCGTGCTCCCAAAACTGTCGCCTTCACAACCCGCGCCTTGCTATCCCGAAATTACAACGCGCGCGAAAACTCCCTCCAGCTGCCAAATCCCGACACGCGAAACCCCCCTACTAACCCTGAGCCGAAAGGGCCGCTAGTTCAAATCGGTGGGGGATACTTTTGTAACACACCCTACATTTGGGACAAGCGCGTCCCTAAGTCATGCTTCACCCCCTCCCATCGCCCCCTTTTCGCCATTCGAAATCCCAGGCCGCCATAACCTCTCCGCTCCAGCCGCGAAACCCCACCCTCCTTCGTCCGCCACGTCACCGCTGCCTAGCCGGAGCCTCTTCCCCGATGACATCGTCCACCGCAACAACTCGACGTCCCTCGTCCACCTCCCCGAATGAGGATCCGTCGTCCATCTCGCCGTCTCGCCGGTTCAGCCGCCCCGTCCTCCACCTCCAAGGAGTTGCTCCGACGATCGCCTCGTCTATCGCGGCTGCTCCATCCCCACAGCGCCGCCTTAACCTGCTCCACCGGCACTGACTCCTCGGACGAAGCCGAGGCCTACTAGGCCACCAAAGAGGTTATACACTCATCGCATCGCACCTTCTCCTTAACTCGACCTCCCGGCGCCGACGGTGCTCCATCCCGCACCCCCATGGAGCGGCTACCTTGAAGCCGGCGCCGCGGGCGACATCTCCATGGCGGCTCTCCCCCAGTGTGAGGCCCCTTCGGCGGCGGCGTCCATACCTGCCGGATCTGCTGTTGCTGCTCCGGCTCTCGCTCGATCGCTCGCTCACCCAGCTGCTGCTGCTGCTCTCCCCCTTGCTCATGTTGCTGCTCTGCTTCGATTAAGCCACACTTCAGTCGACTTAATCGACTTTTGGGTCAGTCGATTTTCAGGGGTTGGGGGGCTCGTCGGAGTTAAGGAAGAACCACCCGCAGCGGGGACGGGGGCTCGCCGGAGAGGTACCCCACTATCTATCTCAGGGTTCAGGATGGGGCGGGGAGCCTAGAGGGCTGGCCGGGGCGGCGGTGGCGAGTTGTTTCGGGGCGGCGAGGCGGCGCTGGGGCCGACGGTTTGGCCGGTGGTGGCTGGCGGCTCAGGGGGGGTGCAGGTTGAAGATGAACTGCAGGCCCTCCCTAAACTACATGTCAAGTGCCTCTCTGCTACCATTGCATTCAGTTTCGATAGTAGCATTCAGATTCCACAGTAAATTTCAGTTTCGACAGTTAAGTTCAGAGTCAACAGTTTTTACCTCATCTGTTGTAGTCAGGTGGTTTTTGGTGATGTTAATTTTACATCCATTTTACATCATCTATTGGAGATGCTATTAGAATCCCACTTGAGATTGACGATGTCTATCTTGTACTGCTTCAGCCTTGATGTCTTACGCTCACCGGAGCTGCTGCAACGACAGAACGATCCATCACAACAGAGCAGTGCCTTGGACACCGTCTATAGATTCCTCATATCTTCCTCCACACCTCCGACAGCCACCTTTGCCTCAACTGCTTCAGCGACCAACCCAATGATGCTGAGGTCGACACGGCTACAGCAAAGAGGTTGTACACTTGTTGCATCACTTATTACTATACATTCACGTCGATCCATTAGGGCTATTTTGGTTCAATGGAAAAACGTCGATCCACTGGTTGTTACCATCACTCTAAATTTCTGCATGCTCTCATTACATAATCTCACAATATTTTTTTCGTATGTATGTCAGATATTGTACACAGTCATGCTGAACATGTAGAGAAAAAGAGAAAAGTTTTGCGCGGCAATACAATGTTATGCAGACTCTATGGTGGGTTCAATGGCAAACCCTCCCCACCCCTCTCCAGATTGTAATCCAGAGGAAGATATCTGTTCTGAGGCAGATTCAGACGCCGCTGACCACTCCTATTTACTCCCCAAGGTGTTTGCTCTACCTTGGCATGATGATGTTAGTCATATCATGCATATGTTGCCTTGCAGTGCCTACTTTTGACATCATATATGTCATCTGCTTAGTTTAACATGTTCTGTAATGCCACCTGTTTAGTTTCTATATCATATATGGGAATTATGCGGTCTCATGTCTTTTAACCAGCCATAATATATGTGAAATGTGCAATGCCATCCTGTTTAACTAGGCATCATATATTTGAATGATATCTTGCCCATCCTTTTCTTCATTACATTTCCATTTGTCGATAATGTTTGTACATTAAACTACTTTTCCTGTGAATCAGCCATTTGGGTGGGAGATGGAAAAAATCTGGAGTGAAAACAAGGCCTTCAGAGCAAACAGTGCTACCTGTCGAAGCAGATCTCTTGTTGGGTCCCGATAGCTCCTCAGAGATGGATTCAGAGACAGATGACCAGTCATATTCCCCCACTGAGGTGTATGCTCTAACTTGGCACGGTTATACTGCTCATATCATGCATACGGTGTCTTGCATTGCATAGTTTAGACATCATATACACAATATTCAACACCATGTTCTTAGTTCAAACATCATATCGAATGCCCTCTGTTTAGCATATAAATCACATATGTGAATTAAATAATGCGATCCTGATTACTTAGATAACATGTAGGTGAATTATGTCATGCGATCCTGTTTAGTTATTCATCATATATTTGAATTATGCTATGCTATGCTATCCAGTTTAGATAGACATCATATATGTGAAATTATGTCATGCTATCCGTTTTAGTTAAACAATATACATGTCAACTATTTCATGCCCTCTTTTTTCCACACTATCTATTGCATCTGTCTCTCATACAATGTCTGTACATTCAACTATGTTTCCTGTTTATCAGCCATTTGAATTGGAGCGGGTGATGCCAGTATCTAGCGGACTAAAAACATGGTCTTCAAATAAAACAGTGCTACCTCTTGGTGGAGATAGCACCCCGGTTGTACATGCACAAAAACCAGCCCTACCACACATAACCCAAACTCTCACAGATTGTACCCCTACTACGATGGACAGAGAACCAGCTTCACCCAATCTAACCCCAACCCCAGCCGATAGTAACCCAGTTCCTGTTGACACAACACCATCTCCACCACAGAGCTCCCAAACAAGAGCAGTTAGTAAGGCAACTCCAGTGCACAAAGGGTCAGTACTACCACGGCGAACCCCAACTCCACCAGTTAGTACGCCTATTCCTGTGGAGGAAGCACAACCAGCTAGTCGTAGTTTAGCATCTATCGCATTTGATGTTGTTAAATCGTATGTGCGTATCTTCCCATCTTGGAAATATTATACTAAAGATGAAGGAAAATGCCAGTTGCAGGTGTTTGTCCAGGAGTTATGTATAAGTAATGTTATTCATGGCAACTACTTTGCTTCGTCCCATACATCCTACCTCCATGATGGTTATAATACATCAAATTTTCCCATTTTCTCTATAGAGAAGGACCGATTTGGAAACTCAGGATGAGGTAACCTGTGCTAATACCTCTACTATCTTCAAGAATGCTTGGTGGCAGTATCGGAATTACCTGAAGAAAATGTACTTCACCGGCAAAGAAACTCATCAAATTCCCTTACGTTCTCCTGAGACACATTTACTGGATGATGACTGGGAACGCCTTGTTCTGTACTGGTCCCGAACCAAGAATATGGTAAGGTCTATGAGCTCATTTTCTATTTTTAAGTATTATATTATTGCGTCTTACTGTACTCTGTTCATGTAGAACAAGTGCCTAAACCTGAAGAACAACTGTTCTAATTTAAGATTCCATTGCTATCATAGTTCAAAAAAGCGCTAGGCGTTAATTGTGCGTTTTGCCACCACCTTGCGCTTTACTGACCAAAGCGCATGCTTATGCGCAGTTATGCACAGATTATGCGTAGTTATGCGCAATGCGTTTTCCCAACGCCTAGAGCCTAGGCGCGCTTAAGCGCTCGCTTTGGCGCGCCTTTTTAACTATGATTGCTTTGCTCTTGTATCACTGTATTTACTCATACAAACTTATTTTTAAATTGAAGGATCCAATCGATACTCCAATGGCACAGCAGGTATGTTCACGCATGTTTCTTTAACAGGTTTGCTCTTATCAATAGCTCTGTTGATTTCAATTTCAATTGTGTATACAGTTGACTTTCATATCATGTACATTACTAGCACCACAACAGAGCCAATAGTGTTGTTGTACATGTAGACCCGTGGTACCCATCTGAAAATCTTGTTGTGCCATGTAGTTTCCCACGCTTTGTATTCTTTCACTGCTGCTTTGTCTTGAACTGATATGATTTGAACCGTGTCTCTATTTTGATTTGGCAAGACAATGCAGTGACCATAGGACATAGATATATGTTTGTTTGATGCTTTTATTATGTACTAGTACTTGGCAATAGAAGACTTGGTAGTTTAATCCTGTCCACCTTACTAATGAACTGGTTCACCGAAATGAGTTTCATATACTAGTACATGCTAAACTTGTTATGTGTCTACTTATTTCTTCTTTTAGAATGCTAACAGAATATTGGGGAAGAGTGCCTTATTAAGCAATGGTAAAGGAAGTAATGCAGATAAGGTTCAGGATAGTGACACATCCTTGTTGGTCTCCAACAAAGCTGATAAAATAGCTAAGGAAGACTATCTTGAAGACAGCGAGACAACCCCAAAGTCATGTCTTGGTTTAGTGTTCGAGTTACTGGCCACTACCGCTTGCACAAGCTATTCGAACTCACTGTCTGAATTAGTTCGGTTTCTTGAGTCTCAACTACAAGCTAAAAGACATCGATCAGCTGTGCTGCGACAAGAAGCGGAAGGACTGCGGAAGTCCCTGGAGCATTCAGATGCATACTTTCTGGTGCAACAGCAAGCGTTGGAGGATTTTAGCGCCAAACAGGACAAAGCTAATCAGCTTGCTAAGCTTATTGCCAGCATGGTGGATACCCAAGATAACGTTTCTTGAGCTCTTCTGAAGTTGTTTCAGTTATGCTCTTGTTTTGCTGCTGCGTTTATTTGCACCGGTGGCCAATTTTGACGGCCAGTGTATGTAATGTGCTGCTTTGTTCCCTATATTTGCACTGGTGGCGAACTTTGATGCCCAGTGGATGTAATATGTGTAATAGCGGTAATAGGCTAGCGTTAATTGCTTGCTTATTTATTTCCTTATTGTCTTGTTTAGTTGTTTGCTTGTAGTCACTGCAGTTCTTTTTCTGTTTTTTTCTAGTGGCCACAGTAGCCTATTTTTGGTAACTAGGCCAAAATAATCATGGGCCTTCTACGGGCCGTATGATCCATGGGCCTTCGTCCGGCCGTAGGACCCATCGGCCGTCTATACGGGCCTTAGGGTCCATGGGCCTTCTACGGCCCGTAGGGTCCATGGGCCTTCTATGGGTCGTACGATCCATGGGCCTTCTACGGGCCGTACTATCCATGGGCCTCATACGGGCCGTAGGATCCATGAGCCTTCTACGGGGCATATCATCATTTCGCCAATCATGAGCCATACTATTCGTGGACCATAACGGGCCGTTAATAGGCCGTATTTGATAACTCTATGAAAACAGCCCAACGGTTTTTTTACATGAAAACGGCCCAACGTATTAACGGTCCGCAAACGGGCCGACTGTAACGACGGGATGAATTTGGCCCACAAGCAGAAAATGACAATAACGGGCCGTATGTAACCGAATACTGCAAATGAGCCCAAGAATCAATGGGCCCTGAGAAGGCCGAAAGATAACTTGGGCTGGAAACGGCCCAATGGAATAACGGACCCTTAATGGGTATAAAGTGATACACTGTTTATTACGGGCCAGTTTCACCACGGGCCGTTAATGGGCCAAGAGTTACAAAGGTCCTCATATGGGCCGAAAGAAGTCATGGGCCACACATGGGCCAGAAGTTAAAACGGGCTGAATCATATTGGACGGCCCAGATGACGCTACTGGGCCTAATTCGGAAAGGGCGTAACGGGCCCTGGGTTAGCGGGCTGTAAATGGCCTATATGCGAACAAGCCGTTAATAGGCTTTCCGTGGGCCGGCCCGCGACCTTTTGACCAAGTCAAATGGGCCGGCCTTTTCACATGAATGGGCCTCTGTTGGGCCGTGCCACGTGTCGCCGTATCATAGGCGCCTTCGGTCCAATGAGCGGATGACATCTGTCCCAACAGTGAGCCGACACATGTTTCCTCCAGCCAATGATGATTTTACATGTGGAAAATCCTCATTGGTCGGGGTTGTTAACGGGTTATTGGATCCAAAACCCGACCCGATAGCTTAACGACGTTCCGTTACGGTGGATGCCACGTGTCGGTCACCCTTGACGAAAGCACTTCTGTGACGCGCGATTTATCGTCATGGAAGTGGACACTTTCGTGATGATAATTTTGGTAATGTCATGGAACACTTCTACAAAAGCACATGTATGACTATCTTAATTCTGTCATAAATTTGTCATAGATGTACATGCATGACAAAAAACGTGACCTACTGTGACAAACACGTATCATCACGGAAGTGTATTTTTTTAGTGAAGTCTCTTTACTCGTTCTGTAATGCATGATCCCGTGACTAACTCTTTAGTCAAACTGAGCTCATTATGATGATGCATTATCGAGTGGGCCCAGAGATACCTCTCCCTTATACAGAGTGACAAATCCCAGTCTCGATTCATGCCAACCCAACAGACACTTTTGGAGATACCTGTAGTGCACCTTTATAGTCACCCAGTTATGTTGTGACGTTTGATACATCCAAACATTCCTACGGTATCCGGGAGTTGTACAATCTCATGGTCTAAGGAAACGATACTTGACATTAGAAAAGCTCTAGCGAATGAACTACACGATCTTGTGCTATGCTTAGGATTGGGTCTTGTCCATCACATTATTCTCCTAATGATGTATGATGTGATCCCGTTATCAACAACATCCAATGCCCATGGTCAGGAAACCATAACCATCTATTGATCAACGAGCTAGTCAACTAGAGGCTCACTAGAAACATGTTGTCATCTATGTATTCACACATGTATTATGGTTTCCGGTTAATATAATTAAAGCATGAACAACAGACAATTATCATGAACAAGGAAATATAATAATAACCATTTTATTATTGTCTCTAGGGCATATTTTCAATTGTATCTGTGCGGTGGCGCCGCACTTTAGTCAGTTCGTCTTCGCCACACTTCCGTCAATTCGTCTCGGGAAAGATTGATGGATTGGCAAATTATGTAGATCGGGACTTGGGAAAGGCTCGTTTTTGGAGATTTAGGAGCAGATCTAGTTTGGGGGAGCAAGCAACTAGGTGTGAAAAAAGGGCCAAAAACAACAATGCACTAAACATTGGACACATAACTGGGGGGCCCTGTGCGGTCGCACAGGCCCATGGACACCCCTGCGGAGAAGGATGGGGACAAGAACAGGAATGAGGATGTCTTGACGACAGCCAGATGATGCAACTCGTGTAGTTGTGCGTGTGAGCACATTATAATACATGGTTGACCCTACACATAAATTATATAAATTAGGAGAACTAAACGGGCGCATAGGACTCTAAGTCAGTTGTTTTTCTTTGTTGCTTTGCTAATATAGTCCACGTATGCACCTCCTTAATTAAAAAGAAAAGAAGATACATGATTTACTAAGAATCATTTTTGGCCTGATATGCAGCTCAGTTGTTTGCGTCGGTTCTATCATTTCTCTTCTAGATAAGTACTCATAAAAAATGCAACGTTTCTATACTTGTTTTGAGGAACTATACAATTGCACGTGTGTTGCAACGAGGCATAAATATCTACTCCCTCCGTTCTGAATTACTTGTCCTGAATTTGTCTAGATACGGATGTATCTAGACAAATCTAATACAAGTAATTCGGAACGGAGGGAGTAATAGGTTAGCCCCCAATTTACCTGCTCATATTAATGTGATTGTATAAAAATATATTCTATTTGATAAACACTTATATTTAGTAATTAAGGGCTTATTGACTTACCAAAGGAAATACAATTTATCCTTAAAAAATATAATTTATCTGATAAGGTAATAAAATGTCAAGTAATCAAGGCGGTTTTTAGGGAAATTTGATTTAAAAAATGGAGAGAAAAATCAAAATGCGAGAGGGAGGGGAAACGTATGAAGGAGAAGCGGACGACAGAACCTTACATCATGTTTTAATGTTTACTAGCAAACATGTCCGTGCGTTGCAACGGTAGATACAAAAATTACACTCTGGTCAAATAAGTATGACTCAATCAACATCCTTTATTTTAACACGGTGGCTTATCATTTTGCCATTTACCTTTCTTCCAACTCTCGCTGATGATGGACGTGATGTCCACATGATCACAATGCATTCGATATGATAAATCTCAAGACAATGAGCTTGCCACGGCATGACACGCTTGTCATTGTGTAGCGCAAGAAAATGTTTAAAACTTTTAAAATAAATCTCATCTACCACGAACTACTCCCAACGCCTAGACATATAAAGACTTTCCAAAAACTGATCAAAACGTAGACATAAAAGACTTTTGAAACGTCAAAAAGTTTTTGGAATTGACAAACATTTTTTCTAAATAATTGGGCATTTTAAAAATTCGTAAACATTTGTTTTGTTTAGACGAACATTTATTGAACACATGAATATTTTTTAAATTCCTGAACATTTTTTGAATCAATGGTTTTTTAAAATTAGTGAAAAATTCGCAGAAAAGTTGATTTTTTTGAGAATTTTCTAAAATTTCATGGATATTTTTTTAGATTCGTGATCGTGAATATGTTTTGTATACATGATCATTTTTTCAAAATCAAGAACATGGTTTTATTTCCCGACAATTGTTTTCCAAATTGTAATTTTTTTTATAATTTTCCAAAATCTTTGTAAAATTACCAACATTTTTTGAAACCACGAAAATTTTATGATTTTTCAAACATTTTTAAGATTCGTAGACATTTTATGATTTCTCGACCATTTTTTTTCCAAAATCTGCAACTTTTTAAAAAAATTCAATCTTGAATTAACTCAAAAAAGAGAGTAAAAAACAGAAATAAGAAAAGAAAAGAAAAAAAAATGAAGAAAAATAGAGATGCCGCGTCCCGCGGGCCGGCCCATGAAGACATTAGGGGGGATGAGATGGGTGAGAAAAAGGAGTTGGAAAAAATGATGAAGGCAGGGTTCGACAGGATGTTGCCACTACGCCACCAGCTCACATGTGCTAAATGATGGGTATCGTACCTATAAAACACTTATAGCGACGGTGTCTTAACAGAAAACGAATCGTTTTTCGTTTAGATGGCATAGCGGGTAATATATGGCAACTTCGAGGATAATGTTTAGACGGACGATCAGAAGCAATACTTGTTTTATTAGTAGGTAGAGATAGAGATTATTTTTTTTTTATTAATTTTAATATATTTTAGGGGAATTCATTTTAATAAAGGATTTAAGGAAAAATGTGTGTAATGAGTCCATTTCCATTACGTTCGGCCCGCTTAGCCTAGATAGTCTGTCTGGGCCACAGTGTTAGGCCTACAATCCCCTTCCCTCTTCTCAGAACCCACCATAGAAAGGAGCACCCTCCGCGCCGCCGTGTCCGTTTTCAGCCTCCGAATCCCCCACCCCCCGTTGCCTCGCGTTCCCAAGCCACATGATATCCCCCAACCTCCCCCTCCGGCTCCGCCACCTCCGCCGCCTTCTCGCCGCCGCGCCCTGTTCCTCCCCCGCCGCCGCATACTACTCGCGCGCATCCTCCCCGCCGTTAAGCCGCGCTCAGGCCCCGCCCCCGCCCCCGCGGCGCCATCTCCCGGACCTCCCGGCGCGACGGTTCTCCTCCGGGCACGTCCTCCTCCCCACCAACCTCCAGGAGGAGCACGTCGCGTCTCTGTCCGACAGGATCTACGACGCGGTGACGGAGACAGAGGAGGGCTCCAACGAGGGCACGGAGGCCGCCCTCGACGCGCTGGGCGCCGAGCTGACCACCCCGCTCGTGGCCGACGTGATGCACCGCCTGCGCTACGAGGAGAAGCTGGCCTTCCGCTTCTTCGCCTGGGCCTCCCAGCAGGACAACTACGAGCACGAGCACCGGACGTACAACGACATGATCGACATCCTCTCTGGCACGCGGTACAAGTCCCGCCAGTTCGGCGTCCTCTGCGACGTGCTCGACCACATGAAGCGGCACGGCACGAGGTCGGTGCCGGTCGAGGACCTGCTGGGCATCCTGCGCGCCTACACCGAGAAGCACCTCACCAATCTCAGGAAGCTGGCCAAGAAGCGGCGGGTGCGGATGCGCACGCCGCCGGAGACCGACGCGCTCAACATCCTCCTGGACGCCTTCTGCAAGTGCGGGATGGTCAGGGAGGCGGAGACGGTGTTTGGTCGCGTGAAGAAGAAGCTGCAGGGAAATGCCGAGACCTACAGCATCCTCTTCTTTGGTTGGTGCCGCGCCAGGGACCCCAAGAAGGCCATGAAGGTGCTCGAGGAAATGATTGAGATGAAGCACACCCCGGAGAACTTCACGTACATTGCTGCTATTGACTCGTTCTGCAGCGCTGGTTTGATCTCGGAGGCAAGAGAGTTGTTTGAGTTCATGAGGACCGAGGGGTCGAAGATATCCTCTCCCACAGCTAAGGTATATGCTATTATGATTGTTGCGCTAGCCAAAGCTGATCGGATGGATGAGTGCTTTGAGCTGATTTCAGATATGATTAAACGTGGCTGCATGCCTGATGTATCAACCTTTAAAGATTTGATTGAAGGCATGTGCTTGGTGGATAGACTTGATGCTGCCTACTGCATTTTGGAAGAGATGGGGAAGGCTGGGTTTCCTCCTGACATTGTCACTTACAATTGCTTTCTTGAGGTGCTTTGTAGTCTTCAGAAGGCTGATGATGCGCTCAAACTCGCCGAGAGGATGATAGAAGCACACTGTGAACCCAGTGTTCATACTTACAACATGCTGATGGTGATGTTTTTTGCGATGAGAGAGCCACACAGGGCACTCGATATTTGGACTGAAATGGACAAGAGGGGATGTCGGCGTGCTGTTGATACCTACGAAATAATGATTGATGGACTGTTTGATTGTGGAAGGACAGAAGACGCGACCACTCTTCTGGATGAAGTAATAAACCATGACATGAAATTGTCGTACAAGAAGTTTGATTCTATCATGCTGCAGTTGTCAGCTGTTGGCAACCTTGGCGCAATACATCGGCTTTCAGAGCATATGAGAAAATTTTACAATGTTGCAATGTCAAGACGTTTTTCGATCACACAGAAGAAGAAGAGCATTGGTATTAGAAGGAGATGAGTTCTGGAAGATTTATTGTTAGCACGAATAGTCAAAAGCGTACATGAGGTAACCACTTCCCTGGTTTTACTGGCAAGTGCTAACTATTAGTAGCGGTATTAGACGTGTGCTGCATTCTGTACAGTTTTGTTCATCAGTACTTATTTTGCCTACTTTTCCCTGAGCAAGGAGGGCCTAAGTTACATATGGATGCTAATCACATGGATATCGTTTTACCAAAGCGCAGCTAACAGCGACACAATGTACTCTAATGTGTAGTTGTATTGTAATATTTCAAACTTAAACTTTTGAATCAAAATGGTTGCTACAATACTGTGGTAGGCAATCACGTTTTGGTGGCTAACACTTGCGTTTTGTATATTGTTTCAATGGAATTCCCCTCATATCTTACTCCCTCCGGTCCATATTACTTGTGTGTTAGATACATCCGTATCTAGACAAATCTGAGGCAAGTAATATGGATTGGAGGGAGTACCACTTGTCGGCTGCCGACCCCTTCTCTAAAAATCTGTTTGCTGCCTGAGATAAATTCAATTTAACCTATGCTACAGTACATTGTAGATGGATCAGTATAAGCGACAAACCAGCGTGTTTCAATCGACTTTAGTTTTATCCTTATAACATACCTGCATTTGCTGGTATAGCTTGGTTTGCAGTCCTACCTTACCCCACTCCAAAAACCAGTTCACTGCCTTGAAAGAAATGCAGAGAAACCTATGTGGCAATAAAGATATACTAATACTAATAGCTGGGTTTCTCTCGCTATTTTAATTTAAACAAGCTATGATGTAAATACTCTGGAACCTGGACCGATTTTTTATTTTACCTACTGAAATATGAAAATCCCTTACTTGATTACTTTTATTTTAAACGCTTTCTGTTGTAAAGCTCTGAGTTTTCCTTTTACTTGACCAAGATGAATTAGCTTAATGGAAACTTAGTGTAAAACTTAATGTTTGTGTTATGCAAGTAGCCAGCTAAACCAATCTACTGCCTAAACCAATTTGCCCTTTGTTGGTTTTCCCGTTCCACACATATCTTTGGTCTCTTCAGGCAAATAAATGATGTTCTTTTCTTCTATTGCAGAAATCACAAGATTATATATTGATTAATGATAATACGCTAACTCTCACCGAGTAAAGTTAAAAATACCAATTCTTGAAAACTTGCATACTTGAGGGCAGAGAAAATGCAGGACAAGATGGTTAGTTGTAGCAGGTTTGAGCAGATATAACTAACTGTAGCCAATCATCGCCATCCTGGCTGTAAGCAGTAGGGAGATGAGAACTTGAATCGTAGCAGTGGTGATCTAGTTCAAAAAAGTACTTAAGGCAGTAACTAGTTTCAGTAATGGTGTCTGGTGTTTTTCGTTCCGAAGCGTAATTATTGGTGGTATATGTGCTTCTGTGAGATATTTATGTTCATTCTGGTGATGACACGACAAGTTCATCGATTAGACTAACCAAGGACGTAACTTGCAGTTCTTTGGCATTTACTTTCTGATTGGATTTATGGTAAGCCGAGTTATCTATATTATAAAACATACATATTTTTCCTTTTTACAGGGTGGTTGATACAAGTCTGCACATTTTGTCGGAGCAATTTGCAGTGGAAGCAGCAGTGTATGAACCGAAGTAGTTTGCCAAGGAAACAGGCAATGTGAGTATGTTTTCATTTGCTTTATACTGTACATCATAGGCACACCCCATGAAGCTTTTTCCTTAGTTCTCTTGTGGAACCTTTTTTCTTTTTCTTTTTTTGCCTCTCTCTCAAATGAACCACAAAGGCCCAAGGCTGAATTTCCTGTCATCAAGCATGCAATTCAACACAACTTTTCTTGTCTCCACGTGATGACCAAAATCAGTTTCAGATACTCTGGAGTCTCGAGAGCACAGCTTGTCTGGGAACATGTTACTTTTTTCAGGGATACGTCAAAGATTGATGTATCAGAATCATAGATAGAAGGGTGTCGAGAAGGCAGAAAGTAGAATACAATTTTCCACGGCTATGAAAGCCAACACACCCACACAGCAAACTAACTACTCTCCACTAGCCGGAAGGGACCCTGTTCCTCTCAACAGCCCTGCTGCTCTCCAGCTCTGTCCCTCCAGGTGAATCTCCTGGAGCACTTCCTCGGCGGATGGCAGCAGGGCTGTTGAGAGGAACATGTTACTAGCAGACTTAATTCAAGCAGAATCTTACTCATCCAGTTATTAGAACAGAAATGAGGGGGTTCCGGTTTTAAAAAGAGGTGAATGCCAGATGCACTTATTTTCCACAGAAGATCTGCATTTCTTCCTGTGTTATTGGTACACTACAAAAAACAAGAAACACCAATGAGCAAATATGCTTGTATACACTATGGCGATACTGAACAAATGCGGTTGCTTCGCTGGTATTCAAAGCTGTCCACCTCTGAAGAAACTGTCCTGCTAACCATAGCTAGTTTGCTGATCAGCTGATATTAAACTAGGAACACCGGGAAATGGATTAACTATCACGTGCTAGAGTAAACAAATTGACTGACAACGAAAATGCGTCACACATAGCACTTCAGTGTAGCTGAAATTTACTAACTGGATATGCCCTTTTCTCTAAAGTCTTTATTACCAAGCTTTGATGACTGGAGCCAGCTGAAGGATAGATCAGGTTTTATCTTGCTGTTTGTCAGTGTGCTGCACTTTCTTTGCTATACTGATCAATATATTATATTGACTGTCTCTAATTCTGTACTGGAGCGGGCTATACCATCTCTTCAGCTGCCTTGCTTTTGGTAAAGAGCAGCAGCGCTGCTGAATACCCCAGTTGATCCATGTGTACATTGAGCTCATATCATCTATGAATAAGGTTCTCGGTCAAGCTTTTACTAACGGCCATGTGGTGTTTGCCTGTTACAGGTGGCGGCCAGTGTTGTTAAGAACAGAGTGGGCAAAATTTCGTGGCCGGGCTTGGCTTCCTAGCCCCATATCAGCAGTGCTGTGTGACCTGTGAGCAACTAGTCAGCTAGGCGCAGGACAGCATAGCATAGAATAGCTGCATGTTGAGAACCTGGAATGTAATGACGCAGAAGAAATTTTGGGACTGAGAGCCCGGGATACCATCGTACTGCAGCGCAAGCAAATTATCTGAACTCGTGGTTGCCATGCCATGCCGTGCCGTGCCATGGCCCGTCCTCCGACGAGGTGGGTATGCCAAGTTTTCATGAGTTCCGAGGTAGAAATACGTCTGGTTCTGACGGAAAAGAAACCTCTGCCAAGTGATTTCAGTTTCCATCTCATCAATTTTTTTTTTTAAATTAGATCAAGTTTCCATCTCATCGGAGCCGGCCCTTGGGCAGGGGGAGAAGGGTTTGGCCCACGCCTAAATTGAGGCCAGTTATTTCAACATAGGCCCATTCTGTAACATATATTGATATGCAATAATATCTTTGTCCTTACATACAACTAACAGAAAAACAAAACATCCAAGAAACCCTGGTCTATTATTGAGACATGGAACCACAAGCTGAGATGGGTACCCTAATTTCCTGAAATTGGATCAACGGTACCAGCCGTTACTTAGGAATTCACCTTTTTAGGGACCTTTTCTCTGTCCTTGTTGGACCCAAGCACAATACATGTAATTGTAGCATTTTTAAGAAACTTCTTTCAGTTAAAATTAGCAGAAGGCTACTTGAGCCAGGCAGAACACAGATTGGATCTGTTGAGCCTGTTTATACTCAGCAAAATATGTCACATGCGAGTTTCTTGGTCGGTTTTAATGGTTTACAACCACATCTTCACATCTTGCCGTATAGACTTCTTTTTCTTTGGATTTATTTTTATCTTCTAACGACCTAAAGCATCATAGCTAAATTTCAAATATGAAGTTGCTTACCACACATACCGTGTGGTTATCGTATAAACTTTTGCTGTATATACTTATGCAAGTGAAACATAGTCGTTTACTGTTTCTAGTTCTGCACCGGCCATGGAAAGATGTTAGCACATTTTTAGTGTATATGTTATTTAAAGTGAATAGCTGAATTTTGATCAAATGGGTCGAAAAGAAAATCTTCTACAATTTTAAATAAATATTGCCTCCTAAGCAGTATAAATATTGCCTCCTGAGCAGCTCTATATTTTCAAACAATACAAAAAAACTTCTAAGTAGAAAAAAAAAGTGCACAAATGTCGAAATGCACTATTGGTGAGTTGAAGAAATTAGTTCTATTTGCAAATTGTGTAGAGAAACAAAACAGGGTGATCTGTAATTGTGAATAGCGCTACTAGTGTGAGAGCGGCGATTTGGTGCCCGGGCTCATTCTCCTGTGCGTGAACTTCATGTAAAATTTGTGAAGTTTGGACATTTGAGGAGCTTGTGGCCAAAAAGACAGATTTTGGATATCTGAGAAACTTTTGAAAATCACATTGTTCACGTTTGATTTTGTCTTTTTGCCACGAGCTTCTCGAATGTCCAAACTTTACAAAATTTTACACGGAGTTCACGAACAAAATCATCTTGCACCACAAAAAAGAACGTTCTTTCTATTTTAAATGGAGGTATTGTTCACCCTGCTCATCTGAGCCCGGGCTCAGGGTTGAATTATCATACTGGTGTTTACTATTTTAGATTACCATATTGTCTTTTTTGTGTCATTCTAACATGTAGTACAAGCTAGAATCACCTTTTGTTTTTTGGGATGTACAATTTTTTCTAAAGATATTCATGGTGCTTGAGAGTAATCACTCATTCCCTTACACATGCAACACATTTATCTTCACCCACCATCATGTTAACATATGCGGTCACATGTTTGCCATGTTGGACATAAGTTATAGTGATACATAACTATTGTCTCGACACTGAAAAAGGAGAAGAGTGTGTCTTATAGGTCCGGACCCCCATTGGCCGGTGGGCCAAAAACTATAATACCTCCCATTCAAAAAGTTATACTAAGAGAGCGTCAATTAATTTGGATCGAAGGGAACATCATATTTGTAATTCTACCGGGATGCCAAAACTGATCTCGACGGAAAGCAGTAAAAACTTGGGGTCCAAAAGAGACATGTTGACTAGTCACAACACAAGAGACCTCCTGGGTATGGAGTTGTTCCCCTGATGTGGAACCGTTCTCTCTCTCCTGCGCATGGCGACGCTCTCGCGACGGCAGTTCCCAGGCACTGGCGGAGCTAGGGAGGAAGTTCAGGGGGGGGGGCAAATAATAAAACATGCAGACTTGAGGGGGGCGAGTACTAAATTTATCCTTATCTAAATCCTCTAAAAAAATTCCTTCACACTTTTTACCAAGGTTGGGGGGGCCACAACCACCCCAGGAGTACACATAGCTCCGCCACTGTTCCCAGGGGTTTGAGCGTCGTATGAGACCGTGATTTGATCGCATTTTTCTCGCTGTGATTTCTCTCTTCCCCTATTCTTGCCCTGTGCTTCTTGTGGAATCGATAGTTTCTCGTTTCGCTGCCTCATTCGGGGTGATTCAGGGGCAATCCTTGCATTGTTGCCCACCCTTGGCGATGGCGGGACGAGGTCTTGTCGAGGCTACTAATGTGGTGACGACGGGGGATGGTGGATGTACTGGCGCGCAAGTGAATCATCTTCTTTTGGCTGAGAGTGGTGGTGCTTTTGCATCGCCGCCGACCGTCCTGGAAGTCCCTGCCGCGGCCCTTGATTCTACGCGGGAGGCGGGTGCTTCTGGCTCCGCTTCTGGCGTTGAAGACATGATGGAGCGTCTTCGTCTTACAGCAGTCGAGGCGTATCTGGTGATGGTGGATGATGACGACGACGCTGATCTGGTCGACCCGGATTGCGCACTGGTGGGCAAGGTTCTCTCTACCACTATTCTTCACACCAATACTATTTCTTCGGCAATGAGACCGGTCTGGGGTAATCCAAAGGGCCTGTTGATTCACCCGACGGGAGACAACCTGTTTGTGGCAGAATTCAGCAATAAGATGGATAGAGATCGTGTTCTGGAAGGCTCACCATGGATGGTGGGCAAACATGCTATTTTACTCAAGTTTTTTATCCAAATATACAGCCGCTACAAGTGGAGTACAAAACTCTCTGTATTTGGGCATGCATCATGGCCCTCCCGCCCAGATTGATGAAGGCCAAGCTGGGGATGGAATTTGCTAAGACAATTGGTAGGATTGAGCGTGTGGAATCAGATGGGGAGGGATATGTTGGGGTGCTTTCATGTGTGTTTGTGCAGAAATCCTGGTACAGGAACCTTTGGTTCGGTATGTCACTGTCAACTCTGCAAAGACGAAGACGATTGAGCCCTATGATGTTATGTATGAGTGTTTACCTTTCTATTGCTTCTCATGTGGTTTGCTGGGACACTCTTCTTATGCTATGTCCAAACCCGGGGACACGTGATGTGAATGGAGACTTACCTTACGCTGCCAAGAGGTTGTGTGCTCCGGAGGAAATGTCCAGGAGATCCAGTGGGGTCAAGTAGAGCAGCAAGTCTTTTAATTCATCTTTTGATCCCAAGAACCAGAGTAGTAGATCACCTTCTGGTGACGTTGGGCATGTTGATTGTCGTGGCAAGTCTTCCCCTCAATGTAGGGTGTATGACGGGGAAGCTGAGGGGTCCTCTCGTCTCAAGAATAACCAGTCAGGTAGAGGACGTGGTCGATCTTCTCGTGGGCGAGGCCGTGGCCAGACTAATGACACTGGTAAGGAAAGTAAAACGATTCAAAGATTGGTGGACAACGTGTCTGGACAGAAAAGGAAGCCCATCAAGAATCCAGCTGCTCCGAATTTGTCCGATGAGTGTACTTCAAATCTTGTGAGTGATCTGGCAATTGTGGTCTGACAAATCTAGCAAAGATGCTGGCACTTCCACAGAGGTGGGGGATTATGTCTCAAACAAAAAACAACGTACTTCACCTTCTCGATTGGTGGATCCGGCGGAGGCTGCAGAGCAGCCCCGCCAAACGCAATGAGCATTATATGTTGGAACTGTCAAGGATTGGGGTCGTCCTCGATAATTAGCAAGCTTCGCTGTCTTGTGAAGCTTCACCAACCCACCCTCCTCTTTTTGTCTGAAACGAAGATGAGGGATTCCCGTGTCCGTAATTTTATGTGGTCTTTAGGTTTTTCTGGTTGCTTTGCTATCAGTTCAGAGGGTCAAAGTGGTGGACTAGTTCTTTTTTGGAAGGATTCGGTGACTGTACCTCTGAAGGCATGCAATTCGAGATGTATTTATGTTCATGTATCTTCTGACTTGGCTCCTACATGGAGAGCTATTTTTTTATGGGGAACCAAGGAGAGAAGATAGAGTTCATTTGGAGCCTTATTCTGCGTCTGAAGCCGATGTGGAATGGTCCATGGATTATTTGTGGGGATTTCAACGAGGTTCTTTCTCAAGATGAGCACATTGGTCCTCGCGACTGCTCGGAGCAACAGATTGATGTATTTCGTGAGTGCTTGCGGTACTACGAGTTAAGGGACTTGGGCTTCTCCGATCCTAAATTTACTTGGTGCAATTGTCAGGACCCAAACAACCTTGTTAAAGTCCGTCTTGATAGGGCTGTGGTGAACAGTGTGTTTACAGATTGTTTTGATGGTTTATGTGGAGAATATTGTTGCCACTTCTTCTGACCATTATGCCATCCGAATTGGGCTCTCTCATTCTATACAGGAAGATGTGCATTACCCAGTGCAACAAGGTTTCAAGTTTGAGGCTATGTGGCTTCGTGCCACCGATTATAGAAATACGTGATACGTCTCCAACGTATCTATAATTTTGGATTATTCCATGCTATTATATTATCAACCTTGGATGTTTTATATGCATTTATATGCTATTTTATATGATTTTTGGGACTAACCTATTAAACCAGAGCCCAGTGCCAGTTTCTATTTTTTCCTTGTTTTAGAATATCGCAGAAAAGGAAAATCAAACGGAGTCCAATTGACCTGAAACTTCACGGAACTTATTTTTGGATCAGAAGAAGCCCAGAAGACTTGGAGTGCACGTCAAGGGATCAACGAGGAAGCCACGAGGCAGGGGGGCGCGCCCTCCACCCTCATGGGCCCCTCGTGGCCCCCCCGACGCACTTCTTCCTCCTATATATCTCCATATACCCTAAAACGATCGGGGAGCACAATAGATCGGGAGTTCCGCCGCCAGAAGCCTCCGTAGACACCAAAAGCCAATCTGGACCATGAACCTATGCATAGTGGTTGGCACACGTTTTCGTCGTGATTCTCCGGTAGAAACTTTGGGGCACTCTTTGAGGTTCTATGTGTTGGTTGAATAGATGAATCTGAGATTGTGTGATGCATATCGTATAATCATACCCATGGATACTTGAGGTGACATTGGAGTATCTAGGTGACATTAGGGTTTTGGTTGATTTGTGTCTTAAGGTGTTATTCTAGTACGAACTCTAGGGCTGTTTGTGACACTTATAGGAATAGCCCAATGGATTGATTGGAAAGAATAACTTTGAGGTGGTTTCATACCCTACCATAATCTCTTCATTCGTTCTCCGCTATTAGTGACTTTGGAGTGACTCTTTGTTGCATGTTGAGGGATAGTTATGTGATCCAATTATGTTATTATTGTTGAGAGGACTTGCACTAGTGAAAGTATGAACCCTAGGCCTTGTTCCCTAGCATTGCAATACCATTTGTGCTCACTTTTATCATTAGTTACCTTGCTGTTTTTATATTTTCAGATTACAAAAACTATTATCTACTATCCATATACCACTTGTATCACCATCTCTTCGCCGAACTAGTGCACCTATACAATTTATCATTGTATTGGGTGTGTTGGGGACACAAGAGACTCTTTGTTATTTGGTTGCAGGGTTGCTTGAGAGAAGCCATCTTCATCCTACGCCTCCTACGGATTGACAAACCTTAGGTCATCCACTTGAGGGAAATTTTCTACTGTCCTACAAACCTCTGCACTTGGAGGCCCAACAACGTCTACAAGAAGAAGGTTGTGTAGTAGACATCAATACGTTAGAGCAAGCTTGGGTTGATGGTAGAAATGGCGAGGTCTCCCTCAAGTCCATATGGGATAACTTACAGAAAGTTGCTTCTTCTTTGAAGACTTGGAGCCGTGAGTGTTTTGGTTCGGTCCGAAAGCAGATTTACAAACTGGAACGATGACTTTTGTATGTGAGGTCTGCCCCGGTCTCGGCTGCAACTGTAGCCGAGAAATGTGATCTTGATAAATGGTTATGTGAGCTATCTGAGAGAGAAGAGATCATGGAACTGTTGGGGAACGCAATAATTTCAAAAAAAATCCTACGCACACGCAAGACTATCTAGGTGATGCATAGCACCGAGAGGGGAGAGTGTTGTCTACGTACCCTCGTAGACTGTAAGCGGAAGCGTTATGACAACGCGGTTGATGTAGTCATACGTCTTCATGATCTGACCAATCCTAGCATCGAAGGTATGGCACCTCCACGATCTACACACGTTCAGCTCGGTGACATCCCACGAACTCTAAATCCAGCTGAGTGTCGGGGGAGAGCTTTGTCAGCACGACGGCGTGATGACGGTGATGATGTAGTTACCGACGTAGGGCTTCGCCTAAGCACTACAACGATATGACCGAGGTGGAAATCTGTGGAGGGGGCACCGCACACGGCTAAGAGATCAACTTGTGTGTCTATGGGGTGCCCCTTCCCCCCGTATATAAAGGAGTGGAGGAGGGGAGGGTCGGCCCTCTCTATGGCGCGCCCTAGGGGGAGTCCTACTCCCATCGGGAGTAGGATTACCCCCCTTTCCCTAGTAGGAGTAGGAGAGAAGGAAGGGGGAGAGAGAAGGAAGGAAGGGGGCTGCCCCCCCACCCAATTCAGATTGGGCTAGGGGGGGGGGGGCGCCCTCCACCTTGGCCTTCCTCTCCTCTATTCCACTAAGGCCCAATAAGGCCCATATATTCCCCGGGGGGTTCCGGTAACCTCCCGGTACTCCGGTAAATGCCCGAACTCATCCGGAACCATTCTGATGTCCAAACATAGGCTTCCAATATATCGATCTTTATGTCTCGACCATTCCGAGACTCCTTGTCATGTACGTGATCATATCCGGGACTCTGAACTACCTTCGGTACATCAAAACACATAAACTCATAATACCGATCGTCACTGAACGTTAAGCGTGCAGACCCTACGGGTTCGAGAACTATGTAGACATGACCGAGACTCATCTCCGGTCAATAACCAATAGCGGAACCTAGATGCTCATATTGATTCCTACATATTCTACGAAGATATTTATCGGTCAAACCGCATAACAACATACGTTGTTCCCTTTGTCATCGGTATGTTACTTGCCTGAGATTCGATCGTCGGTATCTCAATACCTAGTTCAATCTCGTTACCGGCAAGTCTCTTTACTCATTTCATAATGCAATATCCCATAACTAACTCATTAGTCACATTGCTTGCAAGGCTTATAGTGATGTGCATTACCGAGAGGGCCTAGAGATACATGTTCGATACACGGAGTGAAAAAACCTAATCCCGATCTATGCCAACTCAACAAACAGCATCGGAGACACTTGTAGAGCAACTTTATAGTTACCCAGTTACATTGTGACGTTCAATAGCACACTAAGTGTTCCTCTGGTATTCGGGAGTTGCATAATCTCATAGTCATAGGAACATGTAGAAGTTATGGAGAAAGCAATAGCAGTAAACTAAACAATCAAAGTGCTAAGCTAACGGATGGGTCAAGTCAATCACATCATTCTCTAATGACGTGATCCTGTTCATCAAATGACAACTCTTTGTCCATGGCTAGGAAAGTTAACCATCTTTGATCAACGAGCTAGTCAGGTGCTACCTCTTGAGCATTGCGTTGGTTTTTCCTCGAAGAGGAAGGGATGATGCAGTAGAGTAGCATAAGTATTTCCCTCAGTTTTTGAGAACCAAGGTATCAATCCAGTAGGAGGCTACGCGTGAGTCCCTCGTACCTGCACAAAACAAATAAATCCTTGCAACCAACGCGATAAGGGGTTGTCAACCCCTACACGGCCACTTACGAGAGTGAGATCTGATAGATATGATAAGATAATATTTTTGGTATTTTATGATAAAGATGCAAAGTAAAAAGCAAAGGAAATAACTAAGTATTGGAAGATTAATATGATGAAGATAGACCCGGGGGCCATAGGTTTCACTAGTGGATTCTCTCAAGAGCATAAGTATTCTACGGTGGGTGAACGAATTACTGTTGAGCAATTGACAGAATTGAGCATAGTTATGAGAATATCTAGGTATGATCATGTATATAGGCATCACGTCCGAGACAAGTAGACCGACTCCTGCCTGCATCTACTACTATTACTCCACTCATCGACCGCTATCCAGCATGCATCTAGAGTATTAAGTTCATGAAAACAGAGTAACGCCTTAAGCAAGATGACATGATGTAGAGGGGTAAACTCATGCAATATGATGAAAACCCCATCTTGTTATCCTCGATGGCAAGAATACAATACGTGCCTTGCTGCCCCTACTGTCACTGGGTAAGGACACCGCAAGATTGAACCCAAATCTAAGCACTTCTCCCATTGCAAGAAAGATCAATCTAGTAGGCCAAACCAAACTGATAATTCGAAGAGACTTGCAAAGATAACCAATCATACATAAAAGAATTCAGAGAAGATTCAAATATTGTTCATAGATAGACTTGATCATAAACCCACAATTCATCGGTCTCAACAAACACACCACGAAAAGAAGATTACATCGAATAGATCTCCACAAGACAGGGGGAGAACATTGTATTGAGATCCAAAAAGAGAGAAGAAGCCATCTAGCTAATAACTATGGATCCGTAGGTCTGAGGTGAACTACTCACACTTCATCGGAGAGGCTATGGTGATGATGTAGAAGCCCTCCGTGATGGATACCCCCTCCGGCGGAGCTCCGGAACAGGCCCGAAGATGGGATCTCGTGGATACAGAAAGTTGCGGCAGTGGAATTAGGGTTTTGGCTCCGTATCTGATCGTTTGGGGGTACGTAGGTATATATAGGAGGAAGGAGTACGTCGGTGGAGTAACAGGGGCCCACGAGGGTGGAGGGCGTTCCTGGGGGGTAGGCGCGCCCCCTACCTCGTGGCCTCCTCCTTTGTTTCTTGACGTAGGGTCCAAGTCCCCTGGATCATGTTCGGTGAGAAAATCACGTTCCCGAAGGTTTCATTCCGTTTGGACTCCGTTTGATATTCCTTTTCTTCGAAATCCTAAAATAGGCAAAAAAAACAGCAATTCTGGGCTGGGCCTCTGGTTAATAGGTTAGTCCCAAAAATAATATAAAAGTGGATAATAAAGCCCAATAATGTCCAAAACAGTAGATAATATAGCATGGAGCAATCAAAAATTATAGATACGTTGGAGACGTATCAAGCATCCCCAAGCTTAATTCTTGCTCGTCCTCGAGTAGGTAAATGATAAAAACAGAATATTTGATTTGGAGTGCTACTTGGCATAATTTTAATGTAATTCTTCTTAATTGTGGTATGAATATTCAGATCCAAAAGATTCAAGATAAACATTCATATTGACATAAAAATAATAATACTTCAAGCATACTAACTAAGCAATTATGTCCTCTCAAAATAACATGGCCAAAGAAAGTTCATCCCTACAAAATCATATAGTTTAGTCATGCTCCATTTTCGTCACACAAGAATGCTCTCATCATGCACAACCCCGATGAGAAACCAAGCAATTGTTTCATACTTTAGTAATCTCAAACCTATAAACTTGCACGCAATATATGAGTGCGAGCCATGGATATAGCACTATGGGTGGAATAGAATATGATGATGGGGGTTATGTGGAGAAGACAAAAAAGGAGAAAGTCTCACATCAACGAGGCTAATCAATGGGCTATGGATATGCCCATCGATTGATGTTAATGCAAGGAGTAGGGATTGCCATGCAACGGATGCACTACAGCTATAAATGTATGAAAGCTCAACAAAAGAAACTAAGTGGGTGTGCATCCAACTTGCTTGCTCACGAAGACCTAGGGAACTTGAGGAGGCCCATTGTTAGAATATACAAGCCAAGTTCTATAATGAAAAATTCCCACTAGTATATGAAAGTGACAAAACAAAAGACTCTCTATCATGAAGATTATGGTGCTACTTTGAAGCACAAGTGTGGAAAAAGGATAGTAGCATTGTCCCTTCTTTATTTTATTTTTTATTTTTTTATTTGGCCTTTCTATTTTTTGGCCTTTATTTTTTGTTTTAGGACAATGCTCTATGAATGATGATCATCACACTTCTATTTACTTACAACTCAATGATTACAACTCGATACTAGAACAAAAGATGACTCTATATGAATGCCTCCAGCGGTGTACCGGGATATGCAATGAACCAAGAGACATGTATGAAAGAATTATGAATGGTGGCTTTGCCACAAATACTATGTCAACTACATGATCATGCTAAGCAATATGACAATGATGAATGTGTCAAGATAAACGGAATGCTGGAAAGTTGCATGGCAATATATCTCGGAATGGCTATGGAAATGCCATAATAGGTAGGTATGGTGGCTGTTTTGAGGAAAATATAAGGAGGTTTATATGTGAAAGAGTGTATCATATCACGGGGTTTGGATGCACCGGCGAAGTTTGCACCAACTCTCAATGTGAGAAAGGGGAATGCACGGTACCGAAGAGGCTAGCAATGATGGAAGGGTGAGAGTGCGTATAATCCATGGACTCAACATTAGTCATAAAGAACTCACATACTTATTGAAAAAATCTACAAGTCATCAAAAACCAAAGCACTACGCGCATGCTCCTAGGGGGATAGATTGGTAGGAAAAGACCATGGCTCGTCGCCGACCGCCACTCATAAGGAAGACAATCAAATAACACCTCATGTTTCAAATTTGTTACATAACGTTTACCATACGTGCATGCTACGGGACTTGCAAACTTCAACACAAGCATTTCTCAAATTCACAACTACTCAACTAGCACGACTTTGATATTATTACCTCCATATCTCAAAACAATCATCAAGCATCAAACTTCTCTTAGTATTCAAAGCACTCATAAGAATTTTTTTACTAATCTTGAACACCTAGCATATTAGGATTATTTAAGAAAATTACCATGATATTTAAGACTCTCAAAATAATCTAAGTGAAGCATGAGAGATCAATAGTTTCTATAAAACAAATCCACCACCGTGCTCTAAAAGATATAAGTGAAGTACTAGAGCAAAACTATATAACTCAAATGATATAAGCGAAGCACATAGAGTATTCTAACAAATTCCAAATCATGTATGGCTTTCTCAAAAGGTGTGTACAGAAAGGATGATTGTATTAAACTAAAAAGCAAAGACTCAAATCATACAAGATGCTCCAAGCAAAACACATACCATGTGGTGAATAAAAATATAGCTCCAAGTAAAGTTACCGATGAACGGAGACGAAAGAGGGGATGCCTTCCGGGGCATCCCCAAGCTTTGGCTTTTAGGTGTCCTTAGATTATCTTGGGGGTGCCATGGGCATCCCCAAGCTTAGGCTCTTGCCACTCCTTGTTCCATAATCCATCAAATCTTTACCCAAAACTTGAAAACTTCACAACACAAAACTCAAAGTAGAAAATCTCGTGAGCTCCGTTAGCGAAAGAAAACAAAAGACCACTTCAAGGTACTGTAATGAACTCATTCTTTATTTATATTGGTGTTAAACCTACTGTATTCCAACTTCTATATGGTTTATAAACTATTTTACTAGCCATAGATTCATTAAAATAAGCAAACAACACACAAAAAACAGAATCTGTCAAAAACAGAACAGTCTGTAGTAATCTGTATCTAGCGCAAGATCTGGAACTCCAAAAATTCTAAAATAAATTGCTGGACGTGAGGAATTTATATATTAATCATATGAAAAAATAATTAACTAAATAGCACTTTCCAAATACAAATGGCAGCAGTTCTCGTGAGCGCTAAAGTTTCTGTTTTTTACAGCAAGATATCAAGACTTTCCCCAAGTCTTCCCAACGGTTCTACTTGGCACAAACACTAATTAAACACAAAAAACACAACCTAAAGAGAGGCTAGATAAATTATTTATTACTAAACAGGAGCAAAGATCAAGGAATAAAAATAAAATTGGTTTGCCTCCCAACAAGCGCTATCGTTTAACGCCCCTAGCTAGGCATAAAAAGCAAGGATAGATCTAGGTATTGCCATATTTGGTTTTCAACTTTTTAGCGGAATCAAGCTTGAATTCGGGAGGTTCTTTACGTTTCCCTTCATATTATGAAATTTTTATATCTAATGAATCCAACCGCTTATTGCAAATGGTAATCAACATATTCATGCTATGGAGATTCCCGCTAACGCTTTTAAGAGGTTCAAGCGACTTTTGTAAAATCTTGGTTACTTCGCAAATTTTCTCAAAAACTTGCGTTTCCTCTTGGGTATGATGAGGCCCCTTTTGTTGAGGTAGAGTTCCTACTATACCTTCTATAATTTCATGCGCAATACTGGGATCAATTTCAATAAAATTGCCTTTGGCAACGCAATCCAAAAGTTGTCTATGAGACATATTTAGTCCAACGTAGAAGTTGCAAAGCAAAATTCTAAAATTCACCTCTAGGGTACAATTACGATAAGATTCCATCATTCTAAACCAAGCATCTTTTAAATTTTCTCCTTGTCTTTGTTTGATGTGAAGAACCTCAAACTCGGGAGACAAAGGAGCAGATAAGGGACTAGCCATAATGACAAGCAAATGGAAAAGAGGCGAACGGAAAAAAAAGAGGAAGGATAGGGAGAGAGGGCGAATAAAACGGCAAGAGTGAAGTGGGGGAGAGGAAAATGAGAGGCAAATGGAAAATAATGTAATGCGGGAGATAGGGATTGTGATGGGTACTTGGTATATTGACTTTTGCGTAGACTCCCCGGCAACGGCACCAGAAATCCTTCTTGCTACCTCTTGAGCACTGCGTTGGTTTTTCCCCGAAGAGGAAGGGATGATGCAGCAGAGTAGCGTAAGTATTTCCCTTAGTTTTTGAGAACCAAGGTATCAATCCAGTAGGAGCCCACGCTCAAGTCCCTCGTACCTGCACAAAGCGATAGCTACTTGCAACCAACGCGATAAAGGGTTGTCAATCCCTACACGGCCACTTACGAGAGTGAGATCTGATAGATATGATAAGATAATATTTTTGGTATTTTACGATAAAGATGCAAAGTAAAATAAAAGCAAAGGAAATAACTAAGTATTGGAAGAATAATATGATGAAGATAGGCCCGGGGGCCATAGGTTTTACTAGTGGCTTCTCTCAAGAGCATAAGTATTCTACGGTGGGTGAACAAATTACTGTTGAGCAATTGACAGAATTGAGCATAGTTATGAGAATATCTAGGTATGATCATGTATATAGGCATCACGTCCGAGACAAGTAGACCGACTCCTGCCTGCATCTACTACTATTACTCCACTCATCGACCGCTATCCAGCATGCATCTAGAGTATTAAGTTCATGAAAACAGAGCAACGCCTTAAGCAAGATGACATGATGTAGAGGGGTAAACTCATGCAATATGATGAAAACCCCATCTTGTTATCCTTGATGGCAACAATACAATGCGTGCCTTGCTGCCCCTACTGTCACTGGGAAAGGACACCGCAAGATTGAACCCAAAGCTAAGCACTTCTCCCATTGCAAGAAAGATCAATCTAGTAGGCCAAACCAAACTGATAATTCAAAGAGACTTGCAAAGATAACCAATCATACATAAAATAATTCAGAGAAGATTCAAATATTGTTCATAGATAGACTTGATCATAAACCCACAATTCATCGATCTCAACAAACACACCGCGAAAAGAAGATTACATCGAATAGATCTCCACAAGAGAGGGGGAGAACATTGTATTGAGATCCAAAAAGAGAGAAGAAGCCATCTAGCTAATAAATATGGACCCGTAGGTCTGAGGTGAACTACTCACACTTCATCGGAGAGGCTATGGTGATGATGTAGAAGCCCTCCGTGATGGATACCCCCTCCGGCGGAGCTCCGGAACAGGCCCCAAGATGGGATCCCGTGGATACAGAAAGTTGTGGCGGTGGAATTAGGGTTTTGGCTCCTTATCTAATCGTTTGGGGGTACGTAGGTATATATAGGAGGAACGAGTACGTCGGTGGAGCAACAGGGGCCCACGAGGGTGGAGGGCGTGCCTGGGGGGTAGGCGTGCCCCCTACCTCGTGGCCTCCTGCTTTGTTTCTTGACGTAGGGTCCAAGTCCCCTGGATCATGTTCGGTGAGAAAATCACGTTCCCGAAGGTTTCATTCCGTTTGGACTCCTTTTGATATTCCTTTTCTTCGAAACCCTAAAATAGGCAAAAAAAAACAACAATTCTGGGCTGGGCCTCCGGTTAATAGGTTAGTCCCAAAAATAATATAAAAGTGGATAATAAAGCCCATTAATGTCCAAAACAGTAGATAATATAGCATGGAGCAATCAAAAATTATAGATATGTTGGAGACATATCATCAGGTAGAGGCATACTAGTGACACTCTGTTTGTCTATGTATTCACACATGTACTAAATTTCCGGTTAATACAATTCTAGCATGAATGATAAACATTTATCGTGATATAAGGAAATATAAATAACAACTTTATTATTGCCTCTAGGGCATATTTCCTTCAGTCTCCCACTTGCACTAGAGTCAATAATCTAGATTACATTGTAATGATTCTAACACCCATGGAGTCTTGGTGCTGGTCATGTTTTGCTCGTGAGAGAGGCTTAGTCAACGGGTCTGCAACATTCAGATCCGTATGTATCTTGCAAATTTCTATGTCTGCCTCCTTGACTTGATCGCGGATGGAATTGAAGCGTCTCTTGATGTGCTTGGTTCTCCTGTGAAATCTGGATTCCTTTGCCAAGGCAATTGCACCAGTATTGTCACAAAAGATTTTCATTGGGCCGATGCACTAGGTATGACACCTAGATCGGATATGAACTCCTTCATACAGACTCCTTCATTTGCTGCTTCTGAGGCAGATATGTACTCCACTTCACACATAGATCCCGCCACGACGCTCTGCTTGGAACTGCACCAACTGACAGCTCCACCATTTAATAAAAATACATATTCGGTTTGTGACTTAGAGTCATCAGGATCAGTGTCAAAGCTTGCATCGACGTAACCGTTTACGATGAGCTCTTTGTCACCTCTATAAACGAGAAACATATCCTTAGTCCTTTTCAGGTATTTCAGGATGTTCTTGACCGTTGTCAAGTGATCCACTCCTGGATTACTTTAGTACCTCCCTGCTAAACTAATAGTAAGGCACACATCAGGTCTGGTACACAGCATTGCATACATGATAGAACCTATGGCTGAAGCATAGGGAATGACTTTCATTTTCTCTCTATCTTCTGTGGTGGTCGGGCATTGAGTCTGACTCAACTTCACACCTTGTAACACATGCAAGAACCCTTTCTTTGCTTGATCCATTTTGAACTTCTTCAAAACTTTATCAAGGTATGTGTTTTGTGAAAGTCCAATTAAGCATCTCGATCTATCTCTATAGATCTTGATGCCCAATATATAAGCAGCTTCACCGAGGTCTTTCATTGAAAAATTCTTATTCAAGTATCCTTTTATGCTATTCAGAAATTCAGTATCATTTTTGATCAGCAATATGTCATCCACATATAATATCAGAAATGCTACATAGCTCCCACTCACTTTCTTGTAAATACATGCTTCTCCAAAAGTCTGTATAAAACCATATGCTTTGATCACACTATCAAAGCGTATATTCCAACTCCGAGAGGCTTGCACCAGTCCATAAATGGATCGTTGGAGCTCACACTTTGTTAGCACCTTTTGGATCGACAAAACCTTCTGGTTGCATCATATACAACTCTTCTTTAAGATATCCATTAAGGAATGCAGTTTTGACATCCATTTGCCAAATTTCATAATCATAAAATGCGGCAATTGCTAACATGATTCAGACGGACTTAATCATCGCTACGGGTGAGAAGGTCTCAACGTAGTCAACTCCTTGAACATGTCGAAAACCTTTTGCAACAAGTTGAGCTTTGTAGACAATAACATTACCAGCGTCAGTCTTCTTCTTGAAGATCCATTTATTCTCTATGGCTTGCCGATCATCGAGAAAGTCAACCAAAGTCCACACTTTGTTCTCATACATGGATCCCATCTCAGATTTCATGGCCAAGCCATTTTGCGGAATCTGGGCTCATCACCGCTTCCTCATAGTTTGTAGGTTCGTCATGGTCAAGTAACATGACTTCCAGAACAGGATTACTGTACCACTCTGGTGCGGATCTTACTCTGGTTAACCTACGAGGTTCGGTAGTAACTTGATCAGAAGTTTCATGATCATCATCATTAGCTTCCTCACTTACTGGTGTAGGAATCACCGAAACTGATTTCTGTGATGAACTACTTTCCAATAAGGGATTAAGTACAATTACCTCGTCAAGTTCTACTTTCCTCCCACTCACTTCTTTCGAGAAAAAATCCTTCTCTAGAAAGGATCCATTCTTAGCAACGAATATCTTGCCTTCGGATCTGTGATAGAAAGTGTACCCAACAGTCTCCTTTGGGTATCCTATGAAGACACATTTCTCCGATATGGCTTCGAGCTTATCAGGTTGAAGCTTTTTCACACAAGCACCTCAGCCCCAAACTTTAAGAAACGACAACTTGGGTTTCTTGCCAAATCACAGTTCATAATGTGTCGTCTCAACGGATTTCAATGCTGCCCTATTTAACGTGAATGCAGCCGTCTCTAAAGCATAACCCCAAAACGATAGCGGTAAATCTGTAAGAGACATCATAGATCGCGCTATATCTAATAAAGTGTGGTTACAACGTTCGGACACACCATTACGTTGTGGTGTTCCAGGTGGTGTGAATTGCGAAACTATTCCGCATTGTTCCAAATGAAGACCGAACTCATAACTCAAATATTCACATCCACGATCAGATCATAGAAACTTAATTTTCTTGTTACGATGATTTTCCACTTCACTTTGAAATTCTTTGAACTTTTCAAATGTTTCAGACTTGTGTTTCATTAAGTAGATATACCCATATTTGCTCAAATCATCTGTGAAGGTAAGAAAATAACGATACCCGCTGCGAGCATCAACACTCATCGGACCGCATACATCAGTATGTATTATTTCCAACAAGTCTGTTGCTCGTTCCATTGTTCCGGAGAATGGAGTCTTAGTCATGTTGCCCATGAGGCATGGTTCGCAAGCATCAAGTGATTCATAATCAAGTGATTCCAAAAGCCCATCGGCATGGAGTTTCTTCATGCGCTTTACACCAATATGACCTAAAGGGCAGTGCCACAAATAAATTGCACTATCATTATTAAACTTATATCTTTTGGCTTCAATACTATGAAACATGTGTATAACTACTATCAAGATTTAGTAAAAATAGACCACTCAACAAGGGTGCATGACCATAAAAGATATTACTCATATAAATAGAACAACCATTATTCTCTGATTTAAATGAATAACCATCTCGCATCAAACAAGATCCAGATATAATGTTCATGCTCAACGCTGGCACAAAATAACAATTATTTAGGTCTAAAACTAATCCCGGAGGTAGATATAGAGGTAGCGTGCCGACGGCGATCACATCGACTTTGGAACCATTTCCCATGTGCATCATCACCTCGTCCTTAGCCAATCTTCACTTAATCCGTAGCCCCTGTTTCGAGTTGCAAATATTAGCAACCGAACCAGTATCAAATACCCACGCGCTACTGCGAGCATTAGTAAGGTACACATCAATAACATGTATATCAAATATACCTTTCACTTTGCCATCCTTCTTCTCCGCAAAATACTTGGGGCATTTCCGCTCCCAGTGACCAGTCTCATTGCAGTAGAAGCACTCAGTCTCAGGCTTAGGTCCAGACTTGGGCTTATTCACTTGAGGAGCAAATTTCTTGCCGTTCTTCTTGAAATTCCCCTTCTCCCCTTTACCCTTTTTCTTGAAACGGGTGGTCTTGTTGACCATCAACACTTAATGATCCTTCTTGATTTCTACCTCCGCAGCCTTTAGCATTGCGAAGAGCTCGGGAATCATCTTATCCATCCCTTGCATATTATAGTTCATCACAAAGCTCTTGTAGCTTGGTGGCAGTGATTGAAGAACTCTGTCAATGACACTATCATCAGGAAGATTAACTCCCAACCGAGTCAAGTGGTTGTGGTACCTAGACATTCTGAGCATATGTTCACTGACAGAACTATTCTCCTCCATTTTGCAGATGTAGAACTTATTGGAGACTTCATATCTTTCAATCCGGGCATTTGCTTGAAATATTAACTTGAACTCCTGGAACATCTCATATGCTCCATGACGTTCAAAACATCGTCGAAGTCCCGGTTCTAAGCCGTAAAGCATGGCACACTGAACTATCGAGTAGTCATCAGCTTTGCTCTGCCAGATGTTCATAACATCTGGTGTTGCTCCTGCAGTAGGTTTGTCACCTAGCAGTGCTTCCAGGATGTAATTCTTTTGTGCAGCAATGAGGATAATCCTCAAGTTACGAACCCAGTCCGTGTAGTTGCTACCATCATCTTTCAACTTAGCTTTCTCTAGGAATGCATTAAAATTCAACGGAACAACAACATGGGCCATCTATCTACAACAACATAGACATGCAAAATACTATCAGGTACTAAGTTCATGATAAATTAAAGTTCAATTAATCATATTACTCAAGAACTCCCACTTAGATAGACATCCATCTAATCATCTAACTGATCACATGATCCATATCAACTAAACCATGTCCGATCATCACGTGAGATGGAGTAGTTTTCAATGGTGAACATCACTATGTTGATCATATCTACTATATGATTCACGCTTGACCTTTCGGTCTCAGTGTTCCGAGGCCATATATGCATATGCTAGGTTGGTCAAGTTTAACCCGAGTATTCCGCGTGTGCAAAACTGGCTTGCACCCGTTGTATGTGAATGTAGAGCTTATCACACCCGATCATCACGTGGTGTCTCGGCACGACGAACTGTAGCAACGGTGCATACTCAGGGAGAACACTTATACCTTGAAATTTAGTGAGAGATCATCTTATAATTATACCGTCGAACTAAGCAAAATAAGATGCATAAATGATAAACATCACATGCAATCAATATAAGTGATATGATATGGCCATCATCATCTTGTGCCTTTGATCTCCATCTCCAAAGCATTGCCATGATCACCATCGTCACCGGCTTGAGACCTTGATCTCCATCGAAGCATCGTTGTCGTCTCACCAACTATTGCTTCTACGACTATCGCTACCGCTTAGTGATAAAGTAAAGTAATTACATGCCAATTGCATTTCATATAATAAAGCGACAACCATATGGCTCCTGCCAGTTGCCGATAACTCCGTTACAAAACATGATCATCTCATACAATAAAATTTAGCATCATGTCTTGACCATATCACATCACAACATGCCCTGTAAAAACAAGTTAGACGTCCTATACTTTGTTGTTGCAAGTTTTACGTGGCTGCAACGGGCTTCTAGCAAGAACCGTTCTTACTTACGCATCAAAAACCACAACGCGGTATAGTGATTGCTTTTTGACCTTCAGAAAGAACCCTGTTCATTGAGTCCGATTCAACTAAAGTTGGAGAAACTGACACTCACCAGCCACCTGTGTGCGAAGCACGTCGGTAGAACCAGTCTCGCGTAAGCATACGCGTAATGTCAGTCTGAGCCGCTTCATCCAACAATACAGTTGAATCAAGAATCAACTAGTGACGGCAAGCAATATGTATATACCCACGCCCACAACTCCATTGTGTTCTACTCGTGCATATAACATCTATGCATAGACCTGGCTCGGATGCCACTGTTGGGCAACGCAGCAATTTCAAAAAACAAATCCTACACACATGCAAGATCTATCTAGGTGATGCATAGCAATGAGAGGGGAGAGTGTTGTCTACGTACCCTCATAGACCGTAAGCGGAATCATTATGACAACGCGGTTGATGTAGTCGTACGTCTTCATGATCCGACTGATCCTAGCACCGAAGGTACGGCACCTCTGTGATCTGCACACATTCATCTCGGTGACGTCCCATGAACTCTAGATCCAGCTGAGTGTCGGGGGAGAGCTTTGTCAGCACGACAGCATGATGACGGTGATGATGTAGTTACCGACGCAGGGCTTTGCCTAAGCACTACAACAATATGACCGAGGTGGAAATCTGTGGAGGGGGCACCGCACACGGTTAAGAGATCAACTTGTGTGTCTATGGGGTGCCCCCTTCCCCCGTATATAAAGGAGTGGAGGAGGGAGGGCGGCCCTCTCTATGGCGCGCCCTAGGGGGAGTCCTACTCCCACCGGGAGTAGGATTACCCCCCTTTCCCTAGTAGGAGTAGGAGAGAAGGAAGGGGGAGAGAGAAGGAAGGAAGGAGGGGCCGGCCCCCACCCAATTCGGATTGGGCAATGGGGGGCGTGCCCTCCACCTTGGCCTTCCTCTCCTCTATTCCACTAAGGCCCGATAAGGCCCATATACTCCTCGGGGGGTTTCGGTAACCTCCCGATACTCCGATAAATACCCGAACTCATCCGGAACCATTCCGATGTCCAAACATAGGCTTCCAATATATCGATCTTTATGTATTAACCATTCCAAGACTCCTCGTCATGTCCGTGATCATATCCGGGACTCCGAACTACCTTAGGTACATCAAAACACATAAACTCGTAATATCGATCGTCACTGAACATTAAGCGTGTGGATCCTATGGGTTCGAGAACTATGTAGACATGACCGAGACTCATCTCCGGTCAATAACCAATAGCGGAACCTAGATGCTCATATTGGTTCCTACATATTCTACGAAGATCTTTATCGGTCAAACCGCATAACAACATACGTTGTTCCCTTTGTCATCGATATGTTACTAGCCCGAGATTCGATTGTCGGTATCTCAATACCTAGTTCAATCTCGTTACCGGCAAGTCTCTGTACTCGTTACATAATGCAACATCCCATAACTAACTCATTAGTCACATTGCTTGCAAGGCTTATAGTGATGTGCATTACTGAGAGGGCCCAGAGATACCTCTCCGATACACGGAGTGACAAATCCTAATCTCGATCTATGCCAACTCAACAAACACCATCAGAGACACCTGTAGAGCATCTTTATAGTCACCCAGTTACGTTGTGACGTTTGATAGAACACTAAGTGTTCCTCCGGTATTCGGGAGTTGCATAATCTCACAGTCATAGGAACATGTATAAGTTATGGAGAAAGCAATAGCAGTAAACTAAACGATCAAAGTGCTAAGCTAACAGATGGGTCAAGTCAATCACATCATTCTCTAATGATGTGACCCCCTTCATCAAATGACAACTCTTTGTCCATGGCTAGGAAACTTAACCATCTTTGATCAACGAGCTAGTCAGGTAGAGGCATACTATTGATACTCTGTTTGTCTATGTATTCACACATGTACTAAGTTTCCACTTAATACAATTCTAGCATGAATAATAAAAATTTATCATGATATAAGGAAATATAAATAACAACTTTATTGTTGCCTCTAGGGAATATTTCCTTCAGGAACGCCAACACTCCAGAATTGACTGGCTCAAGGAAGGGGATCGGAACACTGGTTTTTTCCAAGCCCATGCCAAGGCTCGAAGACGCACCAACACAATACACTCTCTTCAACGAAATGATGGTTCCTTGTGTGAATCACAAGAAGAGATGAAAATATGGTACATATTTTCTATGAAGAGCTTTTTTCTTCTCAACCATGTGATTCTGTAGTGGTTCTTGACGTTATTCCCCAGAAATTACTTCGGAGATGAATGATGATTTGTGTAAGCCATACTCTAATGAGGAGATTAAGACTGCTTTATTCCAAATGGGGCCAACAAAGGCACCACGCCCGGATGGTTTTCTGCCATTATTTTACCAAACCCATTGGGACTTTCTTGAGGAAATTTGTCACGCTGTCAGAAGCTTTCTTGGAGGTAATCCTATCCATGAATGGTTTTTGTGATTCTGTGATTGTGCTTATTCCTAAGGTGGCTAGGCCGAAGCAACTAAAAAAATTTCAGACTCATCAGTCTTTGTAATGTGTATGATACGTCTCCAACGTATCTATAATTTTTGATTGCTCCATGCTATATTATCTACTTTTTTGGACTATATTGGGCTTTATTTTCCACTTTTATATTATTTTTGGGACTAACCTATTAACCGGAGGCCCAGCCCAAAATTGCTGTTTTTTTTGCCTATTTCAGTGTTTCGGATAAACGGAATATCAAACGGAGTCCAAACGGAATAAAATCTTCAGGAACGTGATTTTCTCACCGAACGTGATCTAGGAGACTTGGACCCTGCTCCAAGGAACAAAATAGGCGGTCACAAGGGTGGGGGGCGCGCCCCCCTAGGGCGCACCCCCTGCCTCATGGGCCCCTCGTTGCTCCTCCGACGTACTTCTTCCTCCTATATATACACACGTACCCCCGAACGATCAGAACAGGAGCCAAAAACCTAATTCCACCGCCGCAACTTTCTGTATCCACGAGATCCCATCTTGGGGCCTGTTCCGGAGCTCCGCCGGAAGAGGGCCGTCATCACGGAGGGCTTCTACATCATCATAGCCTCTCCGATGAAGTGTGAGTAGTTTACCTCAGACCTTCGGGTCCATAGTTAGTAGCTAGATGGCTTCTTCTCTCTCTCTCTCTCTTTGAATCTCAATACAAAGTTCTCCCCCTCTCTTGTGGAGATCTATTTGATGTAATCTTGTTTTTGCGGTGTGTTTGTTGAGACCGATGAATTGTGGGTTTATGATCAAGTCTATCTATGAATAATATTTGAATCTTCTCTGAATTCTTTTATGTATGATTGGTTATCTTTGCAAGTCTCTTCTAATTATCCGTTTGGTTTGGCCAACTAGATTGGTAGTTCTTGCCATGGGAGAAGTGCTTAGCTTTGGGTTCGATCTTGCGGTGTCCTTACCCAGTGACAGAAGGGGCAGCAAGGCACGTATTGTATCGTTGCCATCGAGGATAACAAGATGGGGTTTATTTCATATTGCATGAATTTATCTCTCTACATCATGTCATCTTGCTTAAGGCGTTACTCTGTTTTTAACTTAATACTCTAGATGCATGCTGGATAGCGGTCAATGAGTGGAGTAATAGTATTAGATGCAAAATCGTTTCGATCTACTTATCACGGACGTGATGCCTATGTACATGATCATGCCTAGATATTCTCATAACTATGCTCAATTCTGTCAATTGCTCAACAGTAATTTGTTCACCCACCGTAGAATACTTATGCTCTTGAGAGAAGCCACTAGTGAAACCTATGCCCCCCGGGTCTATTCTCATCATATCAATCTCCATTACTTTAATCTTGCTTTGCTTTTTTACTTTGCTTTTACTTTTTACTTTGCATCTTTATACCAAAAATACCAAAAAAATTATATCTATCAGATCTCACTCTCGTAAGTGACCGTGAAGGTCTTGACAACCCCTAATCGCGTTGGTTGCGAGTAGCTATCGCTTTGTGCAGGTACGAGGGACTTGAGCGTGGGCTCCTACTGGATTGATACCTTGGTTCTCAAAAACTGAGGAAAATACTTACGCTACTCTGCTGCATCATCCCTTCCTCTTCGGGGAAAACCAACGCAAGCTCAAGACGTAGCATTGTATAAGATTGCTTCCAAGGTTATTGCTAATCGTTTGAAGTTGTTGCTGCCAATTGTCATTTCTAATTTCCCGAGTGCATTTGTTCTTGGGCGTTCGATTACTGATAATACCCTTATTGCATATGAGTGTCTGCACACTATTCGTCGGCAACGGGCTAAGTAACCTTTCTTTGCCATGAAAATTGACATGATGAAGGCATATGATCGTGTAGAATGGGACTATCTTCATGGCTGCCTCTCCAAACTTGGTTTTGACCCAGTATGGATTTCTTCTGTTATGAGATGTGTTACAAATGCTCGCTATGCTGTTAGGGTCGATGGAGAGCTTACTGAACCAGCTGTGCCCTCTAAAGGCATTCGGTAGGGTGACCCAATCAGCCCTTATTTGTCCCTTTTGTGTACTGAAGGATTGGCAAGCTTGTTACTTCATAAGGAGAATCTTGGCGAGCTAATTAAGAATGCCGTCTTGGTCCACCTATCTCACATCTCCTTTTTGCCTATGACAGCATCTTCTTTGCACGGAGCGATACACGTAGTGTGGTGGCATTGGAGTCCACTTTGAATCTTTATTGTCAAGGTTCTGGCCAAGCAGACAATAAGGAAAAATCTGCATTGTTTTTTGGAAGGAGTTGTCCAGAACAAGTCAAACAAAGAGTTAAAAACAGTTGGGGATTTCATATGAAGCCTTTAAGGATTCATATCTTGGTATGCCAACTGAGGTTGGAAATTCACCAACTAACACTTTCAAGTTTCTACTTGATCGAGCGTGGGCTAGCATCTTTGGGTGGTCAGAACGTCCAATATCTAGTGCCGAAAAAGAAGCTTTGCTAAAGTCAATCATACAGGCTATCCCTACATATATTATGAGCTACTTCCAATTTCCCGTTGATACTTGTGAGAAATTTCGTCAGATTGTTGCCGACAAGTGGTGGGGCCGTGAAGATGGGAGATGAAAAATGCACTGGCGTTCTTGGGAGTGGCTGACTACTCCTAAAGCACTCGGTGGCATGGGTTTCCGCGATATGGCACTATTTAATTTGGCTATGCTCGCCAAGCAGGGATGGCGGTTACTAACGGATCCAGAGTCTCTTTCTGCTCGTGTCTTGGAGGGACGATATTTTCCTACTTCAGATTTCTGGAATGCTTTGGCACCAAGGTCAGCGTCTGCTACTTGGCGTGCAATTTTGGCTGGTTAGGATCTGCTTCAGAATGGTGTCAGGTGGGGCATTGGCAATGGTGAAAATGTGTGTATACTCTCGGATCATTGGATCCCCTCGACTCCACCACAACGCCTTCATCCTCTATTGCCTATACCTGCAAATGCCAAGGTAAAATGCTTGATTGATGAGGAAACTGGTTCATGGAATGTGGATTCGGTCAATGCTTTCTTCCATGATGATATTGCTGCAGAGATACTACGCATTCCTATTAGCAAGTACGTGGAATAGATTTTGCTTGTTGGCCTTTCACAGAATCTGGGCAATATACAGTGCGCTTAGCGTACAACATGCAAGGTCGGCTCGATTTTTTGAAACTCACAGCAAGATGGGTTTGGCCAAACCTTCAATGTAGTTGTTGAGGAGAAGTGTTGGAAAGCAATCTGGTCTGTCAAAGCTCCCAATAAGATGAAGGTCATTCTTTGGCGATTTGCTCATGATTGTCTTCCATCAGGGGCCCAGTTGCAGCGGCGCCATATTCCTGATTATGTGAGTTGCTGCTTCTGTGGTCGTCTTGAGAGTGTTGTACATGCTACACTTTTTGTCCTCGTGTTCGGGCGGTCTGGGACACGATCAAATTGTGGTCTGGCATCCAACTATGTAGATCCTCCTTTAGAAACACAAAACAATGGCTCTTTGATTTCTTCTCAAGATCTTCAGACAAAGATGCCACGATTATGGTTATGTGTTTGTGGCATATGTGCGAAGCTCGTAATGAGGTGTGTCACTCGCCTAATATTCCTCAACTTCATCATATGGTGGAGAAAATTCGTGCATACATGATTTTATCATGCAACACCTTTTCACCTCTGAATCTGTCATCAGGCGTGAGTCCTTTTCTTCCAACACAATGTGGACTCCGCCACCGTCAAGGTTTTATTGTCATCAATTCGGATGCTGCTGTATTTCCGGATATCAACATGCCTGGGGCTGGTGCGGTGGCCCTAAACCATGAGGGAATTTGTGTTGCCGCATTCACAGAGCCTCTTCAAGGTGCATTAGAACCTGAACTTGCGGAAGCTATGGCTCTTCGTGAAGGAAATATGCCCTAGAGGCAATAATAAAGTTATTATTTATTTCCTTATATCATGATAAATGTTTATTATTCATGCTAGAATTGTATTAACCGGAAACATAATACATGTGTGAATACATAGACAAACAGAGTGTCACTAGTATGCCTCTACTTGACTAGCTCGTTAATCAAAGATGGTTATGTTTCCTAACCATGAACAAAGAGTTGTTATTTGATTAACGGGATCACATCATTAGATGAATGATCTGATTGACATGACCCATTCCATTAGCTTAGCACCCGATCGTTTAGTATGTTGCTATTGCTTTCTTCATGACTTATACATGTTCCTATGACTATGAGATTATGCAACTCCCGTTTGCCGGAGGAACACTTTGTGTGCTACCAAACGTCACAACATAAATGGGTGATTATAAAGGTGCTCTACAAGTGTCTCCAAAGGTACATGTTGGGTTGGCGTATTTCGAGATTAGGATTTGTCACTCCGATTGTCGGAGAGGTATCTCTGGGCCCTCTCGGTAATGCACATCACATAAGCCTTGCAAGCATTGCAACTAATGAGTTAGTTGCGAGATGATGTATTACGGAACGAGTAAAGAGACTTGCCGGTAACGAGATTGAACTAGGTATTGAGATACCAACGATCGAATCTCGGGCAAGTAACATACCGATGACAAAGGGAACAACGTATGTTGTTATGCGGTCTGACCGATAAAGATCTTCGTAGAATATGTAGGAGCCAATATGAGCATCCAGGTTCCGCTATTGGTTATTGACCGGAGACGTGTCTCGGTCATGTCTACATTGTTCTCGAACCCGTAGGGTCCGCACGCTTAAGGTTTCGATGACAGTTATATTATGAGTTTATGAGTTTTGATGTACCGAAGTTAGTTCGGAGTCCCGGATGTGACCACGGACATGACGAGGAGTCTTGAAATGCTCGAGACATAAAGATTGATATATTGGATGGCTATATTCGGACACCGGAAGTGTTCCGGGTGATTTCGGAGAAAACCGGAGAGCCGGAGGGTTACCAGAACCCTACCGGGAGAAGTAATGGGCCTTATGGGCCTTAGTGGAGAGAGAGGGGCAGCCAGGGTGGGCCGCACGCCTCCTCCCCCCTGGTCCGAATTGGACTAGGAGAGGGGGGCGGCGCCCCCCTTTCCCTCTCCCTCCCCACCTCCTTCCCCCTCCTAGTAGGAGTCCTACTCCTACTAGGAGGAGGACTCCTCCTGGCGCGCCTATAGGGGCCGGCCGGCCTCCTCCCCTTGCTCCTTTATATACGGGGGCAGGGGGGCACCCCTAGACACACAAGTTGATCCGTGTGATCATATTCTTAGCCATGTGCGGTGCCCCCCTCCACCATAGTCCTCGATAATATTGTAGCGGTGCTTAGGTGAAGCCCTGCGACGGTAGTGCATCAAGATCGTCACCACGCCGTCGTGCTGACGGAACTCTTCCCTGACACTTTGCTGGATCGGAGTCCGGGGATCGTCATCGAGCTGAACGTGTGCTAAAACTCGGAGGTGCCGTAGTTTCGGTGCTTGATCGGTCGGGCCGTGGAGACGTACGACTACATCAACCAAACGCTTCCGTTGTCGATCTACAAGGGTACGTAGATCACACTCTCCCCTCTCGTTGCTATGCATCACCATGATCTTGCGTGTGCGTAGGAATTTTTTTTGAAATTACTACGTTCCCTAACAGTGGCATCCGAGCTTAGGTTTTATATGTTGATGTTATATGCACGAGTAGAACACAAGTGAGTTGTGGGCGATATAAGTCATACTGCTTACCAGCATGTCATACTTTGGTTCGGCGGTATTGTTGGACGAAGCGGCCCGGACCGACATTACGCGTACGCTTACGCGAGACCAGTTCTCCCGACGTGCTTTGCACATAGGTGGCTTGCGGGTGACAGTTTCTCCAACTTTAGTTGAACCGAGTGTGGCTACGCCCGGTCCTTGCGAAGGTTAAAACAACACCAACTTGACAAACTATCGTTGTGGTTTTGATGCGTAGGTAAGATTGGTTTGTTGCTTAAGCCCGTAGCAGCCACATAAAACTTGCAACAACAAAGTAGAGGACGTCTAACTTGTTTTTGCAGGGCATGTTGTGATGTGATATGGTCAAGACATGATGCTAAATTTTATAGTATGAGATGATCATGTTTTGTAACCGAGTTATCGGCAACTGGCAGGAGCCATATGGTTGTCGCTTTATTGTATGCAATGCAATCGCGCTGTAATGCTTTACTTTATCACTAAGCGGTAGCGATAGTCGTGGAAGCATAAGATTGGCGTGACGACAACGACGCTACGATGGAGATCAAGGTGTCGCGCCGGTGACGATGGTGATCACGACGGTGCTTCGATGGAGATCACAAGCACAAGATGATGATGGCCATATCATATCACTTATATTGATTGCATGTGATGTTTATCTTTTATGCATCTTATCTTGCTTTGATTGACGGTAGAATTATAAGATGATCTCTCACTAATTATCAAGAAGTGTTCTCCCTGAGTATGCACCGTTGCGAAAGTTCTTCGTGCTGAGACACCACGTGATGATCGGGTGTGATAGGCTCTACGTTCAAATACAACGGGTGCAAAACAGTTGCACACGCGGAATACTCAGGTTATACTTGACGAGCCAAGCATATACAGATATGGCCTCGGAACACGGAGACCGAAAGGTCGAGCGTGAATCATATAGTAGATATGATCAACATAATGATGTTCACCAATGAAACTACTCCATCTCACATGATGATCGGACATGGTCTAGTTGATTTGGATCACGTAATCACTTAGAGGATTAGAGGGATGTCTATCTAAGTGGGAGTTCTTTAAGTAAATTAATTGAACCTAAATTTATCATGAAACTTAGTACCTGATAGTATCTTGCTTGTTTATGCTTGATTGTAGATAGATGGCTCATGCTGTTGTTCCGTTGAATTTTAATGCGTTCCTTGAGAAAGCAAAGTTGAAAGATGATGGTAGCAATTACACGGACTGGGTTCGTAACTTGAGGATTATCCTCATTGCTGCACAGAAGAATTACGTCCTGGAAGCACCGCTGGGTGCCAGGCCTGTTGCTGGAGCAACACCAGATGTTATGAACGTCTGTCAGAGCAAAGCTGATGACTACTCGATAGTTCAGTGTGCCATGCTTTATGGCTTAGAATCGGGACTTCAACGACGTTTTGAACGTCATGGAGCATATGAGATGTTCCAGGAGTTGAAGTTAATATTTCAAGCAAATGCCCGGATTGAGAGATATGAAGTCTCCAATAAGTTCTATAGCTGCAAGATGGAGGAGAACAGTTTTGTCAGTCAGCATATACTCAAAATGTCTGGGTATAATAATCACTTGATTCAATTGGGAGTTAATCTTCCAGATGATTGCGTCATTGACAGAATTCTCCAATCACTGTCACCAAGCTACAAGAGCTTCATGATGAACTATAATATGCAAGGGATGAATAAGACTATTCCCGAGCTCTTCGCAATGCTAAAAGCTGCGGAGGTAGAAATCAAGAAGGAGCATCAAGTGTTGATGGTCAACAAGACCACTAGTTTCAAGAAAAAGGGCAAAGGGAAGAAGAAGGGGAACTTCAAAAAGAACGGCAAGCAAGTTGCTACTCAAGAGAAGAAACCCAAACCTGGACCTAAGCCTGAAACTGCGTGCTTCTACTGCAAGCAGACTGGTCACTGGAAGCGGAACTGCCCCAAGTATTTGGCGGATAAGAAGGATGGCAAGGTGAACAAAGGTATATGTGATATACATGTTATTGATGTGTACCTTACTAATGCTCGCAGTAGCACCTGGGTATTTGATACTGGTTCTGTTGCTAATATTTGCAACTCGAAACAGAAACTACGGATTAAGCGAAGATTGGCTAAGGACGAGGTGACGATGCGCGTGGGAAACGGTTCCAAAGTCGATGTGATCGCAGTCGGCACGCTACCTCTACATCTACCTTCGGGATTAATATTAGATCTAAATAATTGTTATTTGGTGCCAGCGTTAAGCATGAACATTATATCTGGATCTTGTTTGATGCGAGACGGTTATTCATTTAAATCTGAGAATAATGGTTGTTCTATTTATATGAGTAATATCTTTTATGGTCATGCACCCTTAAAGAGTGGTCTATTTTTATTGAATCTCGATAGTAGTGACACACATATTCATAGTGTTGAAGCCAAAAGATGCAGAGTTGATAATGATAGTGCAACTTATTTGTGGCACTGCCGTTTAGGTCATATCGGTGTAAAGCGCATGAAGAAACTCCATACTGATGGACTTTTGGAACCACTTGATTATGAATCACTTGGTACTTGCGAACCATGCCTCATGGGCAAGATGACTAAAACACCGTTCTCCGGTACTACGGAGAGAGCAACAGATTTATTGGAAATCATACATACAGATGTATGTGGTCCGATGAATATTGAGGCTCGTGGCGGACATCGTTATTTTCTCACCTTCACAGATGACTTAAGCAGATATGGGTATATCTACTTAATGAAACATAAGTCTGAAACGTTTGAAAAGTTCAATGAATTTCAGAGTGAAGTTGAAAATCATCGTAACAAGAAAATAAAGTTTCTACGATCTGATCGTGGATGAGAATATTTGAGTTACGAGTTTGGTGTACATTTGAAAAATTGTGGAATAGTTTCGCAACTCATGCCACCCGGAACACCACAGCGTAATGGTGTGTCCGAACATCGTAATCGTACTTTACTAGATATGGTGCGATCTATGATGTCTCTTACTGATTTATCGCTATTGTTTTGGGGACACGCTCTAGAGACGGCCGCATTCACGTTAAATAGGGCACCATCAAAATCCATTGAGACGACGCCTTATGAACTATGGTTTGGCAAGAAACCAAAGTTGTCGTTTCTGAAAGTTTGGGGCTGTGATGCTTATGTGAAAAAACTTCAACCTGATAAGCTCGAACCCAAATCGGAGAATTGTGTCTTCATAGGATATCCAAAGGAGATTATTGGATACACCTTCTATCACAGATCCGAAGGCAAGACTTTTGTTGCTAAGTTCGGAAACTTTCTGGAAAAGGAGTTTCTCTCGAAAGAAGTGAGTGGGAGGAAAGTAGAACTTGACGAGGTAACTGTACCTGCTCCCTTATTGGAAAGTAGTGCATCACAGAAAACTGTTTCAGTGACACCTACACCAGTTAGTGAGGAAGCTAATGATGATGATCATGAAACTTCAGAACAAGATACTACTGAACCTCGTAGATCAACCAGAGTGAGATCCGCGCCATAGTGGTACGGTAATCCTGTTCTGGAAGTCATGCTACTAGATCATGATGAACCTACGAACTATGAAGAAGCGATGGTGAGCCCAGATTCCGCAAAATGGCTTGAAGCCATGAAATCTGAGATGGGATCCATGTATGAGAACAAAGTATGGACTTTGGTTGACTTGCCCGATGATCGGCAAGCAATTGAGAATAAATGGATCTTCAAGAAGAAGACTGACGCTGACGGTAATATTACTGTCTACAAAGCTCGACTTGTCGCAAAAACACATGAGACCTCCTTGTATTCGGGAGACTCTTTGTAACTTTGTTCTAAGTAATCAATAAAGCCGACATTTCTCTCAAAAAAACACATGAGACCTCCTTTTTCTGAGATAATCAACGAAGCTTTATTAAACCATCACAATGTTCAAAGGGATGAGATCACCGTGGTGGCCTAATCAAACATGATGGCCAACCCCTAGTTGTAAAGCATGCTTTCGTTAAATTGCAAGTCTCAAAATTCGAGCTCCTAAACTCATGAACGAAATTACATGGAGTAAAACTTCTAGAGTAATATATGATTTCATGTATAATGGCACCGTAGACTGCCCTACTCTTCTGCTTGATGTCATCGATCACCATCTTGCAATCTGAAGCAACATGTATAGATTGTGGATGTAGGTCTTCCTATAATGCCATCGCCTCCCTGACCGCCAACGCTTCCAATGTGGCAGGATATGTGATGTACTTGAATACAATGGTTGATGCACCCAAGAACAAGCCTTCCCTATCTTTGGAAATGGCTGCAACTAAGCCAACCCCAGAACTCTTGGCGAAAACAGCGTCTACATTTACCTTGCAATGTTTTTTGGTGGTTTGAGCCAATGAGAAGGCCTCGGGGCTTTGATCTGTCCCATCGATGTCGCCGGCTTGTTCAGCACCTGAAGATCACTTATGTATGATTGTATGAACAAGTGTGGGGACAATGGGCTCTGATAGATATCCTCATATATGACATTACTCTTCACACCCAAAACGCCCAGAGGGTGATAGCCATACGCACAAAAAGATCAGGCGATATCATCTCAATCATGTTGAACAACCAATCCAGCGGGTTCTCATTGACCTGTTGGCACATCTCTTCGACTAATGACTCATCAGAGAGTGTACATATACATTGTTGGAGATATTACTACCAGTATGACCCGCCCAGGAGGGGCCGGGTCAGCCCTAATGGTGGGTTACATAAGAAGCCCAGTAAACATTCAAGATGATAGTTCATTAAACATATAGAAGGCCCAAGGGCCTAGGACCGGCTTAAGGCCCGATATTGTAAACCGTCGTATGTAAGGAAAGACTTGTAAAAAAAAGGCATGTAAAGGAAGTCACCGAGCTGGACACGATTATGAGCCGGCCGGGACTCTGTAGTCCACCAGGCGTCAATCCATGTATATAAAGGGACGACCCGGTGGCGGCTTAGGGTAAGAAACAACCAGATCGATAACCAAGCTGGCGAGTTGAGCCCCTTGGAGATCAAAACCTCAGCAATACCAATCCCAACTAGACGTAGGCTTTTACCTTCATCGTAAGGGGCCGAACTAGTATAAAAACTCTCTCGTGTCCTTTGTCCCGATTAATCCCTTTAAGCATCCTAGTGCGATGGCCCTACGACTAAGTCCTTGCTCTAGGACATCTACCGTGTCAACTCCACGACAGTTGGCACCCACCGTGGGGCCAGCGCACGGTGGATTTGAGTTCTTGAAGGGCAACTTCGAAGGGCTCAAGGGATACGTTGTGGGCCGAATGACCAAGAATCGTCGCGGCAAGCTCTACATCGACGACGAAGGCTGGGGCCCCGAGGCCGGCTCAATCGAGTACGGGTGCCGGGTCCCCTTCGGCGGAATTCACGTCTTCATCGGCCGGATCAGCGAGTCGGGCCCTGAGCCGGACGTCCACACCAACCTCATCGAAACGGCTCAGCGCGCCAGGACCACCCGTGTTCAATCTATCGTGAAGCATGCCTTCGTAGGCTGCATCCACGGCGGTGAATACTCCGAAGGATTGGTGGAAGGCGGGGAGACGGCCATCTGCTCTGATACTCCATCATCAACAGGTGAGACGGACTCGTTGTACCAGCTGCAAGACGGCATGCTCGGGGGCTGTTCTGATGGCAGTAGTATTCCGGACCCCCTTGAGCCGCCGAATTGGGCCGGAGTCTTCATGGAGGGGACGCAGCCCAGGCAGAACTCTACCACAGCGGCAGCAGCAGCTACCGGGTCGGCAGCAGCCAGGTCAGGAGACCCTGCGCGCCCCCCGGCTCAGATTCTAATGGACCTCATGGATAGGCTGACGACTCTGTTAACCGTCGTGGTAGAGCCGGCGGATAAAGCCCAGCGCGGCGCAGAAGTGGCACGCGTGCGGGAGGAGATGGTGCAAGCTAAGGAAAATCTAGCCGCAGAGGAAACCCGGATGGCAGCAGAACGAGCAGCTCTGGATTCTCGTGCTCAGCAACTTCAAGCAGAAACTTTCCGGCTCTCGGTGGATCTTAACGCATTAAACGAGGTCATGAGGAGGAGGCATCAGAAAATTCAGTCACGTCTACCTCTAACGCTCGATCCGAGGAACCTATTCCATACACTTGGGGCTGGGGGGAGCAACCTGCCGGAGGCAAACTGGGTCACGACACCCGGTGCACCAGTTCAGCCACGCGCCATGGAGCCACCTCGTATAAATACAGCTCCTCCTCGTTATGTGTCAACACCTTCGGGTCACTTCTCCAACCCTCTGGAAAACCTCATCACAGCGTCAGCTCGTTTGACGGCTCTCCCAATGGAAGGCGACTCGCCCGCACCCAGAGGGTAAGAGAACTACTTCGGACAGCTCTGGCCCAGCAGGATGCATACTCCTACAGTCGAGACATGATCCATTCAACTCCTCGCCCGAGCTGGAGCCCGAGTTACAGTAGGCACATGGAGTCTGCAGAGATGTCAAGTAATGCTCAATGCCACAACCGGCCATATAGGCATGAGCCGGTGCGGGCTGGAGCCCTTAACTTGGCAGATCAAGAGAGGATTCATCAAGAGGCGGAACGAGCGGCTCAAATGGCGGCAGAGCAGGCGATTCATCAAACCTTTCCGGCTTATCCAGCAACCTCGGTTGAGGCAGGAGTGGCCACAAGAACCGGAGGCGTGCCTTGCTTGGTACCGGCCACACGCAATGAGCGGTTGCCAAAGGATTTCAAGGGGCCTCGTAAGGTGCCTAACTACACGGCTGACCTACAGCCGGGGGCTTGGATTGAGAGTTATGAGATGGCTATGGAACTATTGGAGGTTAGCGACTCTGCAATGGCCAAGTATTTTACCATGATATTTTTTTTGACCATGAAGACAGCAGGGCTTACACCCCACAACATTTTATTAAAAATAAAGCAAACACATACAGGGTTTCCTCAAGGTGAGGAAAGAAAAAATAACAAAGAAAAAAGAAAGAAAGAGGAAGAAAAAACTATACAGGGTAGGGGAGCACTATACCTATAAATTACAAATAAACAAAGGAGACAAACAGGAAGTCTCCTCAAGGAGGAAGAAAATCAATCCACTTAAGAAGGGCGTCTCTAAATTTCCGTTTTATTCGGTGGGAGAGCAGAGTGATATCATGAATGAAGCTATTCCTCCATGCCCTAAAAGAGGGTTGAATGTTCCTGAAAGTTCTATCATTCCTGATCTTCCAAATATTCCACCAGGCCAAGAAAACCACCTCCCCAAAAAAAGGTTTGTTGAAATCCTTCCTTGCATGATGAGCAATTTCCACCATATCGTCACCATTTTTCCATTCAATTTGTAGGTAGTTCCAGACTCGAGCACTAAAATTGCACTGGAAGAACAGGTGATTTCTGTCCTCCAGAGCTCCAGTCAGACAAAGAACACATTCAGGCCCTTCATTAATTCTCCAATGTCTCCTCTGGATCATGTCCTTGGTGTTAATCCTGTCCATGATGACAAGCCAAGCAAACATCTTGATCGACATAGTGCAGCAACTTTTCCATATCCATCCCAGGATGGGGTTTGAGACCATTGGCTGATAGACAAAATCATAAAACTTTTTTGCTGTATACTCTGATTTCTTGCCATGCCTCCATCCCCAGTGGTCATTAGATTGATTATCCAAATGGAAAGACCCCATTAATGAGGAGAGCTGTTGCATTTCTTGGAAGGCTTGTTCAGTCATAGGCAAGTAGAAAAGCTCCTGAAAAGAACTAGCCTGAAAAACTTCCTTGACTGATAGGTTTTTGTGGAGACAAAAAGAAAATAGCCTAGGAAATCGCTTTTGCAGAGGAACCGAACTGTTCCCAAATTGCCAGTAGTCTGACCAGAACTACACTGTATCTCCACTATGAACATCAACCGACGTAACGGCTCTGAAATTATCCATCAACTTGCATACATCTTTCCACCAAAAGGAGCCACAGAGAACAGTATCATGTGGAATCCTTTCAAAGTAGTAAGAATCCCAAACTAATTGCACCCAGGGCACATCCATCTTATTATAAAATTTGCTGAGGTGTTTCAATAAGAGAGCATCATTCTGCAGTCCAAGGTTTAAAATCCCAAGCCCCCCCCTTTGACTTAGGTCTACAAACAAGTTGCCAAGCCGCCAGTGAGTGACCCTTTTCCTGACCATATTTCCTCCATAAACACTTGTTGGGGAACGTAGCAATAATTCAAAATTTTCCTACGTGTCACCAAGATCTATCTATGGAGAAACCAGCAACGAGGGGAAGGAGAGTGCATCTACATACCCTTGTAGATCGCTAAGCGGAAGCGTTCAAGAGAACGGGGTTGAAGGAGTCGTACTCGTCGTGATCCAAATCACCGGAGATCCTAGTGCCGAACGGACGGCACCTCCGCGTTCAACACACGTACAGCCCGACGATGTCTCCCACGCCTTGATCCAGCAAGGAGAGAGGGAGAGGTTGAGGAAGACTCCATCCAACAGCAGCACAACGGCCTGGTGGTGGTGGAGGAGCGTGGCAATCCTGCAGGGCTTCGCCAAGCACCACGGGAGAGGAGAAGTACTTGGGAGAAGGGGAGGGCTGCACCAGAACATTGGTATGACTGCCCTCCCACCCCCCACATATATATAGGGGCAAGGGAGAAGGGGGGAGGCGCAGCCTTGGCCCTTCCTCCAAGGAAGGGTGCGGCTAGGAGGAGTCCCTCCTCCCCAAGGCACCTCGGAGGTGCCTTCCCCCTTTAGGACTCTTCCTTTCCTTATCCTTTGGCGCATGGGCCTCTTGGGGCTGGTGCCCTTGGCCCATGTAGGCCAAGGCGCACCCCCTACAGCCCATGTGCCCCCCCCGGGGCAGGTGGCCCCACCCGGTGGACCCCCGGGACCCTTCCGGTGGTCCCGGTACAATACCGATGACCCCGAAACTTGTCCCGATGGCCGAAACAGGATTTCCTATATATAAATCCTTACCCCCAGACCATTCCGGAACTCCTCGTGACGTCCGGGATCTCATCCGGGACTCCGAACAACATTCGGTAACCACATACAAACTTCCTTTATAACCCTAGCGTCATCGAACCTTAAGTGTGTAGACCCTACGGGTTCGGGAGACATGCAGACATGACCGAGATGACTCTCCGGTCAATAACCAACAGCGGGATCTGGATACCCATGTTGGCTCCCACATGTTCCACGATGATCTCATCGGATGAACCACGATGTCAAGGACTTAATCAATCCCGTATACAATTCCCTTTGTCCATCGGTACGATACTTGCCCGAGATTCGATCGTCGGTATCCCGATACCTTGTTCAATCTCGTTACCGGCAAGTCTCTTTACTCGTTCCGTAACACATCATCCCGTGATCAACTCCTTGATCACATTGTGCACATTATGATGATGTCCTACCGAGTGGGCCCAGAGATACCTCTCCGTCACACGGAGTGACAAATCCCAGTCTCGATTCATGCCAACCCAACAGACACTTTCGGAGATACCCGTAGTGCACCTTTATAGCCACCCAGTTACGTTGTGACGTTTGGTACACCCAAAGCACTCCTACGGTATCCGGGAGTTGCACAATCTCATGGTCTAAGGAAATGATACTTGACATTAGAAAAGCTTTAGCATACGAACTACACGATTTAGTGCTATGCTTAGGATTGGGTCTTGTCCATCACATCATTCTCCTAATGATGTGATCCCGTTATCAACGACATCCAATGTCCATGGTCAGGAAACCGTTACCATCTATTGATCAATGAGCTAGTCAACTAGAGGCTTACTAGGGACATGGTGTTGTCTATGTATCCACACATGTATCTGAGTTTCCTATCAATACAATTCTAGCATGGATAATAAACGATTACCATGAACAAGGAAATATAATAATAACTATTTATTATTGCCTCTAGGGCATATTTCCAACAGTCTCCCACTTGCACTAGAGTCAATAATCCAGTTCACATCGCTATGTGATTAACACTCAAGGTCACATCCCCATGTGACTAACACCCAAAGAGTTTACTAGAGTCAATAATCTAGTTCACATTTACCATGTGATTAACACTCGATGAGTTCTGGGTTTGATCATGTTATGCTTTACAAATCTCTATGTCATCTCCTAGATGCAACTACTACGCTACATTTGGAGCCATTCCAAATAACTGTTCTACTTGGAGCTATTCTAAATTGTTGCTCCATTATACGTATCTGGTATCTCTACTCAGAGCTATCCGGATAGGTGTTAAGCTTGCATCGACGTAACCCTTTACGACGAACTCTTTTACCACCTCCATAATCAAGAAAATTCCTTAGTCCACTAGTTACTAAGGATAACTTTGACCACTGTCTTGTGATCCATTCTTGGATCACTCTTGTACCCCTTGACTGACTCATGGCAAGGCACATTTCAGGTGCGGTACACAGCATAGCATACTGTAGGGCCTATGTCTTAAGCATAGGGGACGACCTTTGTCCTTTCTTTCTATTCTGCCGTGGTCGAGCTTTAAGTCTTAACTTCATACCTTACCACTCAGGCAAGAACTCCTTCTTTGACTGATCCATCTTGAACACCTTCAAGATCATGTCAAGGTATGTGCTCATTTGAAAGTACCATTAAGCGTTTTGATCTATCCTTATAGATCTTGATGCTCAATGTTCAAGTAGCTTAATCCAGGCTTTCCATTGAAAAACACTTTCCAAATAACCCTATATGCTTTCCAGAAATTCTACGTCATTTCTGATCAACAATATGTCAACAACATATATTTATCAGAAATTCTATAGTGCTCCCACTCACTTCTTTGGAAATACAAGTTTCTCATAAACTTTGTATAAACCCAAAATCTTTGATCATCATCAAAGCATACATTCCAACTCCGAGATGCTTACTCTAGTCCTTAGAAGGATTGCTGGAGCTTTGCATACTTATTAGCATCTTTCAGGATTGACAAAACCTTCCGGGTGTATCACATACAACCTTTCCTCAAGAAAATCATCGAGGAAACAATGTTTTGACATCCTATCTGCAAGATTTCATAAATAATGCAGTAATCGCTAATATAATTCCAACAGACTCTTAGCATCGCTACGAGTGAGAAAGTCTCACCGTAGTCAACTCCTTGAACTTGTCGGAAACTTCTTAACGACAAGTCGATCTTTCTTAATGATGACATTTACCATCATTGTCCGTCTTCCTTTTAAAATCCATCTGTACTCAACAGCCTTACGACCATCGAGCTGTACTGCCAAAGTCTACACTTTGTTTTCATACATGGATCCTCTCTCGGATTTTATGGCCTCGAGCCATTTATCGGAATCCGGGCCCACCATCGCTTCTCCATGACTCGTAGGTTCATTGTTGTCTAGCAACATGACTTCCAAGACAGGATTACGTACCACTCTGATGTAGTACGCATCCTTGTCATCCCACGAGGTTTGGTAGTGACTTGATCTGAAGTTTCATGATCACTATCATAAGCTTCCACTTCAATTGGTGTAGGTGTCACAGGAACAACTTCCTGTGCCCTGCCACACACTAGTTGAAGAGACGGTTCAATAACCTCATCAAGTCTCCACCATCCTCCCACTCAATTCTTTCGAGAGAAACTTTTCCTCGAGAAAGGACCCGATTCTAGAAACAATCCCTTATTGCTTTCGGATCTGAGACAGGAGGTATACCCAACTGTTTTGGGTGTCCTATGAAGATGCATTTATCCGCTTTGGGTTCGAGCTTGTCAGCCTGAAACTTTTTTTTTCACATAAGCGTCGCAGCCCCAAACTTTTAGGAAATGACAGCTTAGGTTTTCTCTAAACCATAGTTCATACGGTGTCATCTCATCAGAATTACGTGGTGCCCCTTTTTAAAGTGAATGTGGTTGTCTCTAATGCCTAACCCATAAACTATCATGGTAATTCGATAAGAGACATCATGGTATGCATCATATCCAATAGGGTGCAGTTATGATGTTCGGACATACCATCACACTATGGTGTTCCAGGCTGTATCAGTTGTGAAATAATTTCCACAATGTCTTAATTCTGTGCCAAACTCGTAATTCAGATATTCATCTCTATGATCATATCGTAGATCTTCTATCCTCTTGTCACGACGATCTTTCAACTTCACACTGAAATTACTTGAACCTTTCAATAATTCAGACTCGTGATTCATCAAGTAAATATACTCAACATCTACTCAAATCATCTGTGAAGTAAGAACATAACGATATCCACTACATGCCTCAGCACTCATTGGACTGCACACATCAAAATGTATTACTTCCAACAAGTTGCTTCCTAGGTCCACTTTACTGAAAACGAGGCTTTCAGTCATCTTGCCCATGTGGTATGATTTGCATGTCTCAAGTGATTCAAAATCAAGTGAGTCCAAACGGTCCATTTGCATGGAGTTTCTTCATGCATATACACCAATAGACATGGTTCACATGTCTCAAACCTTTCAAAAACGAGTGAGCCCAAATATCCATCAACATGGAGCTTCTTCATGCGTCTTATACCAATATGACTTATGTGGCAGTGCCACAAGTAGGTGGTACTATCATTACTATCTTTTGGCATGTGTATCACTACGATCGAGATTCAATAAACCATTCATTTTAGGAGTAAGACTATTGAAGGTATTATTCAAATAAACAAAGTAACCGTTATTCTCCTTAAATGAATAACCGTATTGCGATAGACATAATCCAATCATGTCTACGCTCAACGCAAACACCAATCTCGATGGTAGAGGGAGCGTGCGATGCTTGATCATATCAACATTGGAAACACTTCCAACACATATCGTCAGCTCACCTTTAGCTAGTCTCCGTTTATTCCGTAGCTTTTATTTCGAGTTACTAACACTTAGCAACCGAACCGGTATCTAATACCCTGGTGCTACTAGGAGTACTAGTAAAGTACACATTAACACAATGTATATCCAATATACTTCTATCGACCTTGCCAGCCTTCTCATCTACCAAGTATCTAGGGTAATTCTGCTCCAGTGGCTGTTCCCTTTTTTACAGAAGCACTTAGTCTCGGGTTTGGGCTCAACCTTGGGTTTCTTCACTAGAGCAGCAGCTGATTTGCCGTTTCATGAAGTTTCAATTCTTGCCCTTGCCCTTCTTGAAACTAGTGGTTTCACCAACCATCAACAATTGATGCTCCTTCTTGATTTCTACTTTTGTGGTGTCAAACATCGCGAATATCTCAAGGATCATCATATATGTCCCTGATATATTATAGTTCATCACGAAGCTCTAGCATCTTGGTGGTAATGACTTCGGAGAAATATCACTATTTCATCTGGAAGATCAACTCCCACTTGATTCAAGCGATTGTTGTATTCAGACAGTCTGAGCACAAGCTCAACAATTGAGCTTTCCTCCCTTAGTTTGCAGGCTAAGAAAATCGTTGGAGGTCTTATACCTCTTGACGTGGGCACGAGCCTGAAATCCCAATTTCAGCCCTCAAAACATCTCATATGTTTTGCGACGTTTCAAAACCGTCTTCGGTGCCTCAACTCTAAACCGTTTAACTGAACTATCACGTAGTTATCAAAACGTGTATGTCAGATGTTCGCAACATCCACAGACGAAGTTCGAGGTTTAGCACACTGAGCGGTGAATTAAGGACATAAGCCTTCTATGAAGCAATGAGGACAATCCTCGGTTTACGGACCTAGTCCGCATAATTGCTACTATCAACTTTCAACTAAATTTTCTCTAGGAACATATCTAAATAGTAGAACTGAAGCGCGAGCTACGACATAATTTGCAAAGATCTTTTGACTATGTTCAGGATAATTAAGTTCATCTTATGAACTTCCACTCAGATAGACATCCCTCTAGTCATCTAAGTGATTACATGATCCGAGTCAACTAGGCCGTGTCCGATCATCACGTGAGACGGACTAGTCAACATCAGTGAACATCTTCATGTTGATCGTATCTACCATACGACGCATGCTCGACCTTTCGGTCTTCTGTGTTCCGAGGCCATGTCTGTACACATGCTAGGCTCGTCAAGTCAACCTAAGTGTTTGCATGTGTAAATCTGTCTTACACCCGTTGTATGTGAACGTCTGAATCAAACACCCGATCATCACGTGGTGCTTTGAAACAACGAACTGTCGCAACGGTGCACAGTTAGGGGGAACACCTTCTTGAAATTTTAGTGAGGGATCATCTTATTTACTACCGTCGTTCTAAGCAAATAAGATGTATAAACATGATAAACATCACATGCAATCAAATAGTGACATGATATGGCCATCATCACTTTGCTCCTTTTGATCTCCATCTTCGGGGCTCCATGATCCTCATCGTCACCGGCATGACACCATGATCTCCATCATCATGATCTCCATCATCGTGTCTCCATGAAGTTGTCACGTCATCTATTACTTCTACTACTACAGCTAACGGTTAGCAATAAATTAAAGTAATTACATGACGTTTATGTTGACACGCAGGTCATAAATAAATTAAGACAACTCCTATGGCTCCTGCCGGTTGTCATACTCATCGACATGCAAGTCGTGATTCCTATTACAAGAACATGATCAATCTCATACATCACATATATCATTCATCACATCCTTTTGGCCATATCACATCACATAGCATACCTTGCAAAAACAAGTTAGACGTCCTCTAATTGTTGTTTGCATGTTTTACGTGGCTGCTATGGGTTTCTAGCAAGAACGTTTCTTACCTACGCAAAAACCACAACGTGATATGCAAATTGCTATTTACCCTTCATAAGGACCCTTTTCATCAAATCTGATCCGACTAAAGTGGGAGAGACAGACACCCGCCAGCCACCTAATGCAACTAGTGCATGTCAGTCGGTGGAACCGGTCTCACGTAAGCATACGTGTAAGGTTGGTCCGGGCCGCTTCATCCCACGATGCCGCCGAATCAAGATAAGACTAGTAACGGCAAGCATATTGAACAAAATCAACGCCCACAACTACTTTGTGTTCTACTCGTGCATAGAAACTACGCATAGACCTAGCTCTGATACCACTGTTGGGGAACGTAGCAATAATTCAAAATTTTCCTACGTGTCACCAAGATCTATCTATGGAGAAACCAGCAACGAGGGGAAGGAGAGTGCATCTACATACCCTTGTAGATCGCTAAGTGGAAGCGTTCAAGAGAACGGGGTTGAAGGAGTCGTACTCGTCGTGATCCAAATCACCGGAGATCCTAGTGCCGAACGGACGGCACCTCCGTGTTCAACACACGTACAGCCCGACGATGTCTCCCATGCCTTGATCCAGCAAGGAGAGAGGAAGAGGTTGAGGAAGACTCCATCCAACAGCAGCACAACGGCGTGGTGGTGGTGGAGGAGCGTGGCAATCCTGCAGGGCTTCGCCAAGCACCACGGGAGAGGAGAAGTACTTGGGAGAAGGGGAGGGCTGCACCAGAACATTAGTATGACTGCCCTCCCACCCCCCACATATATATAGGGGCAAGGGAGAAGGGGGGAGGTGCAGCCTTGGCCCTTCCTCCAAGGAAGGGTGCGGCTAGGAGGGGTCCCTCCTCCCCAAGGCACCTCGGAGGTGCCTTCCCCCTTTAGGACTCTTCCTTTCCTTATCCTTTGGCGCATGGGCCTCTTGGGGCTGGTGCCCTTGGCCCATGTAGGCCAAGGAGCACCCCCTACAGCCCATGTGGCCCCCCGGGGCAGGTGGCCCCACCCGGTGGACCCCCGGGACCCTTCCGGTGGTCCCGGTACAATACCGATGACCCCGAAACTTGTCCCGATGGCCGAAACAGGATTTCCTATATATAAATCCTTACCCCCAGACCATTCCGGAACTCCTCGTGACGTCCGGGATCTCATCCGGGACTCCGAACAACATTCGGTAACCACATACAAACTTCCTTTATAACCCTAGCGTCATCGAACCTTAAGTGTGTAGACCCTACGGGTTCGGGAGACATGCAGACATGACCGAGATGACTCTCCGGTCAATAACCAACAGCGGGATCTGGATACCCATGTTGGCTCCCACATGTTCCACGACGATCTCATCGGATGAACCACGATGTCAAGGACTTAATCAATCCCGTATACAATTCCCTTTGTCCATCGGTACGATACTTGCCCGAGATTCGATCGTCGGTATCCCGATACCTTGTTCAATCTCGTTACCAACAAGTATCTTTACTCGTTCCGTAACACATCATCCCGTGATCAACTCCTTCATCACATTGTGCACATTATGATGATGTCCTACCGAGTGGGCCCAGAGATACCTCTCCGTCACACGGAGTGACAAATCCCAGTCTCGATTCGTGCCAACCCAACAGACACTTTTGGAGATACCCGTAGTGCACCTTTATAGCCACCCAGTTACGTTGTGACGTTTGGTACACCCAAAGCACTCCTACGGTATCCGGGAGTTGCACAATCTCATGGTCTAAGGAAATGATACTTGACATTAGAAAAGCTTTAGCATACGAACTACACGATCTAGTGCTATGCTTAGGATTGGGTCTTGTCCATCACATCATTCTCCTAATGATGTGATCCCGTTATCAACGACATCCAATGTCCATGGTCAGGAAACCGTTACCATCTATTGATCAACGAGCTAGTCAACTAGAGGCTTACTAGGGACATGGTGCTGTCTATGTATCCACACATGTATCTGAGTTTCCTATCAATACAATTCTAGCATGGATAATAAACGATTATCATGAACAAGGAAATATAATAATAACTATTTATTATTGCCTCTAGGGCATATTTCCAACAACACTACCTTTGGATTCTTTCCAATTGTTTTAAAATACCTTGAGGAATGGACAAGCTACAAAGGAAAAAGATAGGCAAGGAAGAGATCACAGAATTGACTAATTGCAGTCTGCTCCCTTGTGGCAAGAACCATGAACTTGCTGTCAATCTTCTCTCCATACAATCCACAAGAGGAAGGAGGTCAACTATTTTAGGCCTGGTGGTCCCCACTGGCTCCACAAGAACCATGATATTGGATGGAACAGCTCGGACTTGGTTGAAGGGATTGCCACCCAATTCTATCGGCTCATGGGCAGAGTTGAAAGCGCGGTTCATCCAGAACTTTAAGGACACGTGTAAGCAGCCAATGTCGATTGTGGACCTGACCAATTGCAAGCAAGATGATGGTGAATCTACAACCCATTGGGTGCGCCGGGTCAAGGATATAATACATTCATCTGATAAGATGGATGCCGGCTCAGCAGTTTTAATGTTGGAGAAAAATTTCCGTTTTGAACCTCTGAAGCAGAAGCTGGGGCGGCTCAAACGTGACTATAATGACATGGGAACGTTGATGGCGGCTCTTGTCAAGTATGCTGATTCTGATACCACCAAGGACCCGGTGTCTGACGAAGAAAAGGCAACGAAGGGAAAGAAGAACGGCAATGGCAAGGGTCACCAGCATAACCCAGCAAATCAGGGAGGTAATAAATGTAAGGCTAATGAGTTTGTTGCTAATACTAATGCGCAGGGTGGTAATCAACGGTGCAAGGGCAGACAACCCCCTCGATCGGGCGGGTCAGGCCCCACCCTTGAGCAGTTGTGGAATGAACCTTGTTCAAAGCACGGCACCTGGGAGAAACCAGCCACCCACTTGTGGAAGGATTGCACGATCATGAAGGCATTTAAAAATTCAAATGCATTTGATGGGGGTCACGGCCCGGGTGGCGGTTTAGGTGGAGGCGGCTTCCAGGGCCGGGGCGCCGGTTCAGGCGGAGGAGGTTTTCACGGCCAGGGTCATCCTGGTCACCAAGGAGGATATAATCAGCAACCCGGCCAGGGTAATCAGTAGCAGCAGTCCGGTTATTAGAGCAACCCGAAGCAGCTGAGTAGTGGGCAATATCATGTATTTACAACCAGTTTATGTAAGAGGGACCAAAAGCTTCACAAGAGAGCCGCCAATGCTGTTGAGCCAGCGGTTCCACGTTATCTACGTTGGTCAGAGCAGCCTATTGTGTGGAGCAGAGAGGATCACCCGCCCCGGGTTGATAATCCGGGTCACTTGGCTTTGGTAGTGGCACCTCAGGTTAGTGGATACAAGTTTACTAAGGTACTCATGGATGGAGGCAGCAGCATCAACATCCTCTACTATGAGACGTTCCACCGGATGGGATTGACTGATAAAAATCTTAAACAATCCAACACTATTTTTCATGGTGTGGTACCTGGTAAGTCAGCATACCCAGTTGGTAAGATTGAGCTGGAAGTAGCCTTTGGGGATTAGTATGACTCCAGAGCGGAAAAATTAACCTTTGAGGTGGTTAAGATCAAGAGCCCATATCATGCTCTGTTTGGGCGGCCGGCTTATGCCAAGTTCATGGCTCGGCCGTGTTACGTGTATTTGCACCTCAAGATGTCGGGTCATAAAGGCACCATTACAGTACATGGTAGCCGGAAGATAGCCTTGGAGTGTGAAGAAAGTGATGCTGCCTATGCTGAATCTGTTTGTACAACAGAGGAGTTAAAATTTTACAAGGATCATGTTGACCCGGCAGACATGACGTCATTAAAGAAACCAACAATAGAGCATGAGCCGGTGTTGAAATTCCAATCAGCTGATGGCACTAAGATGGTTGACTTTGTGCCTGTCGACTCATCCAAACAGTTCATCATCAGCGCAAACTTGGATCCAAAATAGGAAAGCACGCTCATCGAGTTCATCCGTGCATGGAAACCTTCAGACATGCCGGGTGTCCCGAGAGAACTCGCTGAGCACACTCTTAATATTGATCCAAAGTTCAGACCTGTCAGACAGTTTCTCCGATGGTTCAATGAGGAAAGGTGCAAGGCCATTGGAGAAGAGGTGGCCCAGCTCTTAGCAGCCGGGTTCATTGTGGAGGTCTTTCACCCGGAGTGGTTAGCTAACCCAGTGCTTGTACTAAAAAAGAATGGCACCTGGCGTATGTGTGTGGATTACACCGACCTGAATAAAGCTTGTCCGGCTGATCTTTTTGCTCTCCCTCGTATTGATCAGATCATTGATGTTACTGCGGGTTGCGCACGTTTGAGTTTCTTGGATGCTTATTCCGGTTATCATCAGATTAAGATGGCAATTAAAGATTAGGAGAAGACAACTTTTATTACTCCCTTTGGAGCTTTCTGCTATGTGTCTATGCCTTTCGGGCTTAAGAGTGCCCAGGCGACTTACCAGCAGTGTGTGCAGAATTGTCTTCACGATCAGATTGGGCGTAATGTTCATGCTTATGTGGATGACATAGTGGTGAAATCCAGGAAAGAGGAAACCTTGATCACAGATTTGAAAGAGACTTTTGATAATCTCCGGGTCTACAAGATGATGCTTAACCCGACCAAGTGTGTTTTTGGAGTCCCAGCCGGCAAGCTTTTGGGTTTTTTAGTGTCCAACAGAGGCATTGAAGCTAACCCGGAGAAAATCAAGGCAATTACATCCCTAGCCAAACCAACATGCATCAATGATGTCCAGCGGCTGGCGGGTCGAATTGCTGCTTTGAGCCGGTTCATAAGCCGGTTAGGGGAAAAGGCAATGCCTCTATATCAGATGATGAAGAAAATAGATGCTTTTGTTTGGAGCGATGCTGCGAATGCCGCTTTTGAGGATCTGAAGACACAGCTTGCTGAGCTGCCAGTCCTGGCTGCTCCAATTGAGAAAGAGCCGCTATTGTTATACGTGGCTGCCAACTCACGAGCTGTTAGTGTGGCTATTGTGGTAGAGTGCAAGGAGGCTGGCAAAGAGCATCCGGTTCAACGGCCGGTTTATTACATCAGTGAAGTGCTAATTGAATCTAAATAATGATATCCACATTGGCAGAAACTTGTATATGGGGTGTTCATGGCAAGCCGGAAGCTTAAGCATTACTTTTAGGGACATCCAATCACTGTGGTTAGCTCTGCTCCTTTGGGAGACATTATTCAAAATAGACAAGCCACTGGGCGAGTCGCCAAATGGGCAATTGAGCTTGGGTCTCATGGGTTGAAGTATGTTCCACGTGCTGCAATTAAGTATCAAGCCCTGGTTGATTTCATCAATGACTGGACAGAGATGCAGATGCCAGAAGAGAAGCCAGACAACACGTATTGGACTATTCATTTTGATGGGTCCAGGCAGTTGGAAGGCTCGGGGGCTGGAGTCGTGCTAACTTCCCCACGAGATGACAAATTTTGTTATGTGTTGCGGTTGATGTTTCCTTGCACTAACAACGCAGCAGAGTATGAAGCCTTGCTCCATGGTCTTCGAGTGGCAAAAGAGATGAGCTTGAGCCGGGTCAGATGTCTTGGCGACTCGGATCTAGTGGCTCAACAGGTATCTGGCAAGTGGGATTCCAAGGACCCTCTCATGGCGGCTTATCGCCGAGAGGTTGATGCCGTTGCAGGACATTTTAAAGGTTATCAGGTGAGCACATTGACCGTCGAAAGAACGAAGCAGCTGATGCTTTAAGCCGGCTAGGGTCTCAGCGTAAGCCAGTGCCACCTAACACCTTTTTGGATGTTTTGCATAACCCCTCTATCAAGTTGCCCACAGAAGAAGATTTAGCTATTCCTGACCCGGAGGCGCAGTTGGTAGCGGCTCTTCATGTCATCCCAGATTGGACGGTGCCGTTCTTGGCTTACATGACCCGGGGAGAGTTGCCAGCGGATGAGACCCTGGCTCGACGGATAACCCGGCGATCTAAGTCCATGACAATTTCAGATGGAGAGTTATATCATCGAAGTGTTTCTGGAGCGTTTTAGCGGTGTGTTTCCCTCGAAGAAGGTCAAGAAATCCTTCGTGAGATCCATGAAGGTGATTTTGGTCATCACGCCGGGTCAAAATCTTTAGTGGCCAAGGCGTTTCGTCACGGTTTTTACTGGTTGACGGCTCACGTTGATGCAGAAGATCTGGTCAGTAGATGTGATGGATGTCAAAAATTTGCACGACGAGTGCATGTGCCGGCTCATGAGCTCCGAATGATTCCAATCACTTGGCCGTTTGCGGTCTGGGAGCTTGACATGGTGGGACCTTTCAAAAGGTCTAAGGATAAAAAGACACATCTCCTGGTGGCAGTTGATAAATTCACCAAGTGGGTTGAGGCGGAGCCTGTGAGTAAATGTGACGCAGCCACGGCGGTTCAGTTCATGAAAAAATTGATTTTCTGTTTCGGTTTTCCACACAGTATTATCACTGACAATGGCACTAATCTGTCCCAAGGGGCTATGGAAGAGTTTTGTCAATGAGAAAACATCCGGCTTGATGTTTCTTCTGTAGCTCATCCTCAATCCAACGGTCAAGCTGAGAGAGCCAATCAGGAAATTTTGAAAGGGCTCAAACCCCGGCTTATGGTTCCTTTACAGCGAACGTCGGGTTGTTGGGTCGAGGAATTACCCTCGGTGTTATGGAGTATCAACACTACGCCCAATAGGTCTACGAGTTACACACCCTTCTTCATGGTTTATGGAGCAGAAGCAGTATTGCCTAGTGACATCCGTCATGACTCGCCCCGTGTGGCGGCTTATGTTGAAGCTAATAATGAACAAGCCAGACAGGATGCACTTGACTTGTTAGATGAAGAAAGAGACTTAGCAGGAGCCCGGTCAGCAATTTATCAACAGGACCTGCGTTGTTATCACAGCCGCCAGGTTAAGTCTAGGACTTTTCAGGAAGGCGACTTGGTGCTTCGGCTCATCCAGGATCTGTGAGATACACACAAGTTATCCCTGCCTTGGGAAGGACCTTTTGTGGTCAGTAAGAACTTAAACAACGGGTCATATTACCTCATTGACGTTCGAGAGCACAAAGACTCACGTAAGTCGGAGGAAGAGACCCGCCGGCCGTGGAACATTGCTCAACTTCGGCCATACTACACCTGAGCCACCGGCTCTCATCATGTACATACGTTCACATTGTATATACCATGATAAGCAATAAAGTAAGACCATCGGTCTCTTTTCTTTTCAAAGATTATGTTTTTTCTCATTTGCAAAAGACTATTAAGGAGCTGATCATATTTGAATCAAGTCTACCCCTTTTTGCTCCGGCTTATGATCGTATCCGAATCTAGCTGCAAATCTCATAATCTGAAAACTCACTTGGGGGCTTCTTGATCGTATCCGAATCATAGCTTAACCCCTTTTGAGTCCGACTTGGATAGTATTCGAATCAGGGTCGTTAAAAACCTCTCAAGGTCATTTGGGGGCTTCCTGTTCAAACATAGGTCATATTCGAACCAAAGAGAACATAGCTGTCAGTACCCTCTTGATCGGCGCAACGCCAAAGCCACTGGGGGCTATATGGTCGTATTCGAACCTTAGCTTAACCCCTTTGGTCCGGTTTACTGATTGTATTCAAATCAGAAACCCCCACCTTTTTTAGTACATGATTAAATTATGTTTATTATCTATTGTTTGCTTTTTTGTTGTTTTAATATTACAAACAATTAGCCTGGTCCTCTTCACCGGCTCGACTATTTGACAGCACAGCCGCCCTGGTCATTCACAACGGCGGTTTATGGATCAAAAGGTACAACCTATTAAGGTATATTAATCATTGAGTATTCAAAACAGCATTGGCTTCTCATAAAGTTTGAATTATCAAATTCATCACCCGGGTCATTTAACCCGACAATTTAAGGATCAAAAGGGACAAGGTATGGTTATTACTTATACACACTTACCTGCTGCGTTAACTAAAGAGTTAGTTTTAAACCCTTATCCCCTTTATTTATATTTGTCTCTGATTTTTATTGAGGTAAATATATTGGCTATAAATTAGGTATTTAAACCCGTTTGGTTTTAAACCGCCAAGCCAGTCTTTTCTTTGTATTTACAGGAACAGAGTTCAAGCATTGCAGAGACAAATATTAAACGATACATACATTGGCATCTGGAAACACAGGTTCACATAGAAGTATTTTGTGCGCGATGGCATAAGTAAACATGCGGTGTTTTAAACAACTAAGTTATTACAAGGCTTTATAAGCCCATGAAGATGCTCATTGTCCCTCCCTCGCCGGTTCACCACCTTCTGTTTGCTGGAAATTGGGTTTTGACCAATAAAAGCCATTCACGGCGACAAATTCGGATTTGTTGTCGATCAGGCCGACCGGGTCAATCTCCGGGGCAAATGTATCTTCTCTTACTGGTGGGATCAAATCTGTTACTTTGTATGAGGGAGTGGCCATCTTATTCTCACTATCAAAACCCGGCTGGTACTTGTCAACATTGGTGTCATCTCCAAGGCTAGTCGCCTGAGGCCGGACTTCGCGTACACAAGCCATAAAGTCATCCTGATCAAAAGGAGACCCATCCTCCTTCACGGTGGGATAGCCTCTTGCTACGTCCGCCGGGTCTAGGTCTGGCACCCAAGCCTTGGAGCGGCTTAGGGCAGTTAAAGCTCCGGCTCACGCGCAGGAGCGTTTTACTTCTTGGAACCTGGCAGGAAGGATAGACAGCTTCTTCAGGACATCACTGAGCCGGTTGGGTCCTTGATTAGCAGGAGAGATGGTAGCCAGAGCCCGCTGTGCGCCGATATACAATTGTTCAACCAAAGTATATACCGCCTTTAGTTTAATCAATGGGTCTTGGCTCAGATTCTTGCTTCGAGGACCTGCATAAATGTTTTCACACAAAATCAATTGGCGGATTATACTCCAGTTTGGCAAGAAACGCACAAAAAGGTCAAGTCAGGAAATGTACCAAAGATAGCAGCTACCATCTGAGACACTCGCCCCTTTAAACCGTTCAGCTCTGTTGAAATCTCTTTCAAAGCTGTTTCAGCTGTCTCAGCTTGTTGGATCAGAAGTGTTTTTTCCTTTTCCCAAGTTTTTTCCTTGGTAGCAAAGCTGGTCTTCAAATTTTCCGTTGCAGAGAGGCTTATTTGCAGTTTGGAGTTAGACGGTTTGATTTCTGACTCCTGACTTGCTAGCCGGGTCTTTGCATCAGTCAATTGAGAGTTTAACTCAGACAAGGCATTCTGTAAAACATTCAGATGAGCCAAGACTTGTTTTCAAATTCAAATTCAAGATTCAAGTCTCAAACACTTTACAAACAAACCACTTGTAAAGTACTTGACACTTGGGGGCTAATGTATGCCAAATCAGATTTCTACGACTCTACAAAAATATTTAAAGTCCCAAGTACCTTACAAAGTAATAGCACTTGGGGGCTAATGTATGCAGTTCAGCAAGTCTATCAAGGTTAAACCGCAGCATTAAGTACTTTGAAGACGGTCTTGACAACAATTTTTAAGTACCGATTCACTTATGATCAAAGTGAACCGGTACTTGGGGACTACAGGTGAAGCTTTGTTGTTATCATTGATTCAGAGGTAAAAGCTTCGGCCTATATTTTACAGTCTACAGGTTATTCTGTTTCTCTCATAATCTGAAGACTTGGGGGCTGAAGGAATACTAGTAAACCAGAAAAAGCGTACCTCATACTTCAACTGAAGCTGCTTGACCATCTCGATCTCAGACTCGCGACTGGAGTGTACATGACTGAGATAGCCGGATAAAATGTCACTGGCATTGAGACGGTCATAGTTGGCAACGTCAAAGCGAACCTTCTGCCTCTCCAATGCCTCTTGCTTTGTTGTGCACCGAGCTAGCACCGTTGGGTTCCCCGGCTCAACAACACGGCTCCCAGTAATTTGAACATCTTGAGCAGGTGGAGACGGCGGGTCGGTTGAGCTTGACGGTCCAGCTGTAGAAGGATTCACAGTGGCTTCGTCGAAAGACGACTCCGGAGGATTTGCTTCATTAACAATAGGCGGGTCTTCTGGAGCGTCAGTTAATGGAGAAGGCGGCCTAGCCGGGTCAGATGCCAGCACTGGCGGGTCTTCCGCCGGTTTTGCTGCCTTTGCCTTTTTTGATTTAGCTTGGCCGCTAAGAAAAATGTTGCAGGAATGTCAGTATAAAGATAAATTTGAACAACCCAAAAGAAAGGAGGATTACTGATTACCCGGGAGCAGTCTTGAAAGCCGGGAATTGGGTTTGTGAAGAGTTGCCAGAGGAACAAGACACCTCCTGAAAGAATAAAAAAAAGGTTCACAGAAATACAAGGAGAAGGATCCATTAAGAAGAGTTAAAGACAGAGATAAGTAAACCTCATTTGGACATTTCTGAGGAGTTTGTTGAAGGACGATAGCCGGCTCATCTTCAAACCCAGCTTCATGGCGGCTTTCGTGTTGCTGCTTTTTCAAATGAAAGTTGGGATCCAAGTGAGATAAAGGGTTAGAAAACCTTACTTTACGTATCACTCGTCGAACTTTGTGTCTTGGTAAGGGCTCTGAGTCGGAGGAAATAATAGTTACCTCAGCTTCCCCGGCCTGACTGGCCCCAGTGTCATCCTGGTAAGGATCAGTGTCAATAAGATTGTTAAAAAATTGGCCAAGGGAATCAAGGGCTACCTCCGAGTCAGATGTGTCATCAAGTTTCATGAAATCTTCAGCAGTGGTCTTGAGGGAGTCCTGGATTAGCGGGTCTCCGGACAGCCGGACTATATCCTTTTGCCGGACTGTTAGACTATGAAGATACAAGATTGAAGACTTCGTCTCATGTCCGGATGGGACTCTACTTGGCGTGGAAGGCAAGCTAGGCAGTACGGATATGGATATCTCCTCCTTTGTAACCGACCTTGTGTAACCCTAGCCCCCTCCGGTGTCTATATAAACCGGAGGGTTTTAGTCCGTAGGACAACAAACAATCATACCATAGGCTAGCTTCTAGGGTTTAGCCTCTCCGATCTCGTGGTAGATCAACTCTTGTAATACCCATATCATCAAGAATAAATCAAGCAACACGTAGGGTTTTACCTCCATCAAGAGGGCCCGAACCTGGGTAAAACATCGCGTCCCCTGCCTCCTATTACCATCCGCCTAGACGCACAGTTCGGGACCCCCTACCCGAGATCCGCCGGTTTTGACACCGACATTGGTGCTCTCGTTGAGAGTTCCTCTGTGTCGTCGCCGTTAGGCTTGATGGCTCCTACGATCAGGGATAGCGATGCGGTCCGGGGTGAGACTTTTCTCCCCGGACAGATCTTTGTGTTTGGCGGCTTCGCACTGCGGGCCAACTCGCTTGGCCATCTGGAGCAGATCGAAAGTTATGCCCCTGGCCACCAGGTCAGGTTTGGAAGCTTAAACTACACGGCCGATATCCGCGGAGACTTGATCTTTGACGGATTCGAGCCCCTGCCTTGTGCGCCGCGCGGTCACGATGAGCACGATTTAGCTCTGCCATCAGACCGTATTCAGGAGATCGCACCGGCAGCCACCCCAAGCCTTAATTTGGAGCCAGTTGCGCCATCCGTGGATGGGTGGATGGACCCCGTCACGGAGGCCGTATCCTCAGCGGCGATCGAGCCAAATATCAACCTTACCCTTCATGAGAGCCATGTTGTCAAACTGCCGGATCCTTCTCCGGCCACGGACTTCGAACCGCCTGCGCCCGTTCCTGTCGAATCCGATTGGGCGCTGTCGGTGTCAAAACCGGCGGATCTCGGGTAGGGGGTCCCGAACTATGTGTCTAGGCCGGATGGTAACAGGAGGCAAGGGACACGAAGTTTTACCCAGGTTCGGGCCCTCTCGATGGAGGTAAAACCCTACATCCTGCTTGATTAATATTTGATGATATGGGTAGTACAAGAGTAGATCTACCACAAGATTGGAGAGGCTAAACCCTAGAAGCTAGCCTATGGTATGATTGTTGTTGTCTATGTTGGCTTGCGGACTAAAACCCTCCGGTTTATATAGACACCGAAGAGGGTTAGGGTTACACAAAGTCGGTTACAATGGTAGGAGATCTGAATATCCGTATCGCCAAGCTTGCCTTCCACGCCAAGGAAAGTCCCTTCCGGACACGGGACGAAGTCTTCAATCTTGTATCTTCATAGTCCAGGAGTCCGGCTGAAGGTATAGTCCGGCTATCCGAACACCCCCTAATCCAGGACTCCCTCAGTAGCCCCTGAACCAGGCTCCAATGACGACGAGTCCGGCGCGCAGATTGTCTTCGGCATTGCAAGGCGGGTTCCTCCTCCAAGTACTTCATAGAAGATTTTGAACACAAAGATAGTGTCCGGCTCTGCAAAATAAGTTTCCACATATTGCCATAGAGAGAATAATATTTGCACAAATCTAATCTGCTGACGTATTCCGCAGTGTGATATCGCACCACGGCCAAGCCTTTCTCCGAATCGTTTTATTACCCCACCTTAGCGTGTTATGTGAAGCGGTTTCCTTGGCACGTCTTGTTAAAGCAGAGATCATGTCCTCTTATTCTGGGATTCTCATCAATACGGGCATGGGTAACCCAACCACTTCTGGGAGTCCTAGATTACAGGCAAGTCCAAACGGACACGGAGAGGACGCTTGATATTCACCCTCTTTATAAAGGGACAAGGCTTTTATTTTTCCCTCCCGTGCTCAATCGAATCCTTCCCCCGCCTCAAGCTCAAATGCCCAAAGTCCAGGTCAGGTGCTCCGAACCTTCAGTCATGTCTGAATCTAGCCTTCAAGGCCAATGGGTGCCTTCCTCCGTCACGGAAGAAGACATCAAAAAGTTGAGGGAGGCCAGATATCTGACCGCCGAGATTTTGCATCGGCTGCCTCCCCGGGGGCAGGCCGTCCCTTCCCCCGAAGCCAACGAGAGCGTCGTGTTCGTCTCCCACTTCCTCCGAGGTCTAGGCCCTGCTTTGGATCCTTTCGTCTGGGGCTTGATGTTTTACTACGGGCTAGATTTCCATGATCTGGCTCCGGACTCCTTTCTTCATATCACGACATTTATTGTCATGTGCGAGGCCTTCCTCCGGGTTACCCCTCACTTTGGCCTATGGCTCAAGACCTTTGAAGTAAAGCCGAAGATGATCGAGGGGCAACATGTGGTGTGTGGAGGTACCTCAATACGCAAGATGAAGGGAGCTTCATGGCCCAAAGGTTCCATCCCAGAGGTATCTGAATTGTGGCAACATGAGTGGTTCTACATCACGGCTCCTAGAAGTGCCAAGTGGGCGGCCGCCCCCGTTTTTCGCTCGGGCCCTCCACCACAACTGATGTCATGGATTCGCAGAGGACTGAGATGGGGTCCAGCCAAGGACGTGCCTATACTGCAAAGCCACATTCGAGATCTCTTTAATGGAGATCTCAGTTTGATTGCGGTGATACAAGTCATGCTGGTCCGTCAAGTCCAGCCTTGCAAACGCCGGCCCTTTCGCTTGTGGGAGTTCAATCCTGAGGGACCGCGTGTCATTCAAAATTTCCTCGGCCTGACGCACGAGGAGATGTACAAGTCGTTCTTTGGACCTCAAGTGGAGTGTCCGGAAATCACTAAGGACGTGGGCCAGAGTTGTAACCGCGCCACCGAACAGGTAAGGCATCTTCCGGCCGAACATACTATCTCTCCTTTGCTACGAAGTTATTTCTGAGAGTTTGCTTTTTGACCAGGACTGGCTAACAAAGGCGAAGTTGATTCGGTGTTCGGCCCCCCTCCCTGAGGGTTTGGAAAATCCGGTATTGGAGAAGATGCTCCAGACCGCACCTTTCCCGGAGCCCTTGAAGGAACATACTGCGGAGGGTAATACGGGCTGACGCAGGCCCCCAACGCTGCCCATTGTAACTGAGGGAGCAAGCATCTTCATGAAGGAAGACGACCAGAAGAGGAAAAGGACTGTGCCCGGGGATCCGGAAGCCGAGGCTCCCAAACGGGAGAAGAAATCTCCCACAGGGGGTCCTACCTTGGGGGGTGCTGTTGCCGCACAAAGTCCGCGGGGGGATCAATTCTCCCGCGAGTCGTAAGTGACCCGAAATACTTTACCAGTACAGATATGCCATATTTTTCTTCTGAGAAAATAACCACCGCATATACTTTTGCAGTTCGGGCCTTAGCCCCTCTCAAATGAGCTCGTCTTCGGGGGATCTTCTTCCAGAGATGATGGGGAGCGAAACGCCTCCTCTGGACTCCTCCGCTCCAGAAGCGGGCGACCCTGAAATATCGTCGCGGAGGGCCTCTCCAAACCCGGTGAGGCCAGAAGATAATCCCATTGACCCCCGAAGCTCCCAGTGTCCGGCTCCCGAAGAGAGCAGACAAAAGAGTCCGACACCATCTAGTGTGCGATCGGATGTTCTAAGGGAGTTGGTGGGGCGAGCGGCCATCTCAGATGAACACCGTATGCTGATGGATACGGTGGTGGAGAGAATCGCGTCCGCCGAAAGCGGATTGCATGAAGCTTTTATGAGTCTACTGACAGGCTTTGAGGTATGTAAAATAATGTATGATAGTCCTGCACATGCTAGGTGTGCCCTGTGTAGATAGTAGCCCCTGAGACTCTGGTTGTCGTCGGAAATGATGATGAACAGAGGATCGTATTCCCAGGTAATAACCATACTGCCTTTATGTGCAGGTGATGGAAACTCCGGTGGGTGGCCGGACTGGCGAGTTTGCCCATTTAAAACGGCAGTTGGATGCGGCAGATGCCGACATCGAGCTTGTTAACAAAAGGCTTGATGAGGCACAGGGTAAGTGTCATTATCTGGTAAACGCCACATAGTAAGAGCAGCATGAAGCCAGTATCTTTATTATGTTATGACTGCAGATGGAGCTGCCACTGTTGAAGCCTTGCGGGCGGAACTTGCCCGAGCCAAGGAACAAGCGAGGTTGGGTAATGCGGCTGCTTTGAAGGCGGACGAAGAGTTGCGAGCCGAGAAGGCCACGCATGGCGAGAGCCGAGACAAGATGGCCATAGAATTGAAAGCCGCCGCCGACCGTTGCTGGGTCCTTGAAAAGGAAAACTAAGCGAAGGCATCGGACCTTGAGAAGGCTGCTGCGACGAAAAAAGACCTCCGCTCTGCTATGAGGGCAAAGAAGGAGGAGCTGCGGGAAGCCGGGGATATTGTGGCTAGGAAATCCTTTATGTTGCAGAGGAAGTTCGGAGATCCACGGTATGCCCCCCTGGATCGGCTGTGGAGTTCGGAGGATGTGTATATGGATTTGGCAGCGAGCGCTGCCGATGCGGCCAAGTACTTCCAGAGTCAGACGAACCGTGAAGTAGACCAGCTGTTTTGGAAACAATTCCATTCTCCCGAGCGTCTGCTTTCATTGACTGATCAATTAGCCGAATGGGCCGAACTAAATAGGTTGTCCAGACTCTCCATGAGGTCTGTTGTGGATCAGCTATGGCCGGAAAGGTCAAAACCGAACAGCTATTTCAGCTTGGTGCAGCAGTTCCTTGACGTGGTGCCGCGCATTAATGCGATGAAGAGGTCGGCGTGCATAGAGGGCGCACGAATGGCCTTTTCCCGTGTTAAAGCATACTGGGCGGAGATGGATGCTACCACTGTTGCAGCGCGGGATTCGGCCATAGGTCGAAGGGCTGCTGAGCATTACTTTGAGGAAGTTCTTGAGGGTGCTCGTTTGATAGAGACCCAGTGCTCAAAAAATATTACGTTTGAGTGATATGTAATCTCATTGTAAGCGAAATGCTTTTATAAATTTTCATAAGGCTATTTTTATACTTTTGCCTGAAAGTAATATGATGCCTCCTGGGCGGCCGTTTATGTATACATGTGTATAACCTGAAAGATTGCAGTCGTCGGCTTCAACCCCCACGCATATAATGCGGAGGTGCTTGCAAAAACACGCGTTCACACTTGACCCAACGTCTTGGTCCTATAAAGGAGGTGATAGCGGAGTGAGCGAGGCAACCGGACTATAACGCTTTAACACTTTCACTTAGCCATAGGAGTTTGACAGTGGGGCTACTAGATAGCCCCTGGTGGCTCCGCACTCTCCCGATCCCGGGGTGCGTACATGCCTGGCCGGAAAACGGCCCTTCGTTAAGGCGGAGGAATTTTAACATTCCCATAGGTCATCCAGTGGTTGAACAGTCTCATGCTATATCATGACAGTCAGTTTTCGGCTTTCTCTACTGAGGTGCTCGTCCGGATGAACCAGGGCACAATCAAAGTAGTTCTCCTGGTGCTACCTTAGCCGGTAAAGCGGAACGTAAGGCACCAAAACACAGGAGCCGGGCAAACCCAACATTTGACCAAAGACAATGATTCGGAGCTGATGCATATAGGGCCAAACTCGCGACGCCGAACACTCCCTAAGGTATTCGGTCTTTGTGGTATAAATCGGGCCTAAAGAATGGCCTTTGTAAGAAGCCCCTTGTGTCCAGGTACGTGCATTGTTCTGGCGTGGCCACATGCCAAGATGTCAGCATCCTTCTCAACGGTGGCTATGTATCAACAAGAGACAGTAAAAAGGTTTACGCAGGGTCTTAATCTAAAAAGAATCCTTGGGGCGGGTCCCTGCTGCACGTCTGCGCCTGTGTCTCCGTTGTGCCGTATCCTGGACGGGTGTAGCACGATGATCATCTGTAAAAGAGAGGAATTTAGGTGAAAAGGTTGTCGTGCAAAAAGATAGTTTTCTAAAGAAACCATGTGTAATTCAAGATGAGAAGAAATTGCCACTTGTCTGCGCGCGTTGATCCCCTTGTATTGAAAAATAGGGGTGTGACCGTTTATTCGGTATAAGTAGTGGCGCCAGACTTGATTAGTTGTGTCTGAGGTCTTGACGACCTATTGGATGCTTTCACTGGTCCGGGCGCCTTTAGTGCGTGGCTGCCAAGGCAGCCTCACTCTCTTCGGCACGCAGAGATCACTTGATATTTCCGTGCACTGAAATGATGCCACGTGGACCGGGCATCTTGAGTGTGAGGGAGGCGTAGTGTGGTATTGCATTAAAGCGAGCGAAAGCTTCGCGTCCGAGCAGTGCTTGATAGCCACTTTGAAACGGAGCGATGTGGAAAGTTAAATGCTCGCGACGGAAGTTATCGGGGGAGCCGAATATAACTTGTAGTAGGAGGGAGCCCGTGCAACGAGCCCCTGGGCCTGGCGTTACTCCTTTAAAGGTAGTATTGCTATGGTGAATTTGTGTTGGGTCTAACCCCATCCCACGGATTGTATCCTGATATATTAGGTTTAGGCTGCTGCCGCCGTCCATCAAGACTCGTGTGAAGTGATGTCCGCCAATTACTGGGTCTAATACCAGGGCAGCCCACCCTGCGTGTCAGATACTTGCTGAGTAATCGCGATGGTCGAAAGTGATCGGTTGAAATGACCAGTGGCAGGACTTCGTGGCGATAGGCGCTTGGGTATATTTTTCTGGGAGTGCCGCATTGTTTTTTCCCTTGATCACGTGTGTCGGTGTCAAAACCGGCAGATCTCGGGTAGTGGGTCCTGAACTGTGCGTCTAGGCCGGATGGTAACAGGAGGCAGGGAACACAATGTTTTACCCAGGTTCGGGCCCTCTTGATGGAGGTAAAACCCTACGTCCTACTTGATTAATATTGATGATATGGGTAGTACAAGAGTAGATCTACCACGAGATCAAGGAGGCTAAACCCTAGAAGCTAGCCTATGGTATGATTGTTGTATATGGAGTTGATTGCCTACGGACTACAACCCTCCGGTTTATATAGACACCGGATAGGGTTAGGGTTACATAGAGTCGGTTACAATGGTAGGAGATCTTGAATATCCGCATCGCCAAGCTTGCCTTCCACGCCAAGGAAAGTCCCATCCGGACACGGGACGAAGTCTTCAATCTTGTGTCTTCATAGTCCTGGAGTCCGGCTGAAGGTATAGTCCGGCTACCCGAACACCCCCTAATCCAGGACTCCCTCAGTAGCCCCCGAACCAGGATTGAATGACGACGAGCCCGGTGCGCAGATTGTTCGGCATTACAAGGCGGGTTCTTCTCCAAATCTTGTGTACCTGTAGGAATAATGTCCAATTTTTGTAATGTAGCGCTCCTCGGCTCCCACGCCCAATAATGGCCGTCTTCCATGTGTCAAACGAATGCGAAAAGCCAGGGCGTTTTTACATCCACACCCCTAGCCATATAAACAAGCCGCCTATTTAACGGGATGGGGATTTAGGTCCAAACCACATATTCTCCTCTCCGCGAGTTATCATTAGAGCGCTTCCAGAAAAGGTCCATTCCAACATGACCAGCCGTCGCAGCTCCTCCCCTTGCCCCTCCGGTCCCAAACCCGGGGACTGGGACAGTTGCACCATCCTGCATAGCGAGTTAGTGTCGCTTCAGGCCAAGGGATTTCTCCCTCAGGCATACATGGTCCCGGTCCGAGCCGGTCTCGCCACCTACAATGGCGGAAAACAAGCGGAGAGCACCCCCAATCCTTCTAAAGGAGAGCGGGTGTGCCTCGTCCCCTATCTAATAAGGGGACTGGGATTTCCAATTCATCCATTTCTCCGCAGGCTTCTGGAGTTCTACGGCCTCCAGCTGCATAATCTCACGCCTGCCTCCGTATTGCATATTGCGGGTTTCGTCGCCCTTTTGAGCTATTTTTAGGCGTTGAGGCTCATTTCGCGCTGTGGAAGAGGTTATTCTGCCTGGTGCCCCGTTCTCAAGAGGGGTCTATATACCAAGTGGGCGGAGCCGAAGTATGGCGCATCGCCGGGACCGGATACATATCCGGAACCCCAAAGAAGGCGTCCGAGGACTGGCCTTCGGAATGGTTTTACATAGATGACGTCCCGCTACCGGACCCTATCCGGGTCGGTCTCCCTGAGTTTAACAGTGCTCCATTGAAGAAACGCTTGAGCTGGCGTCCGCGGAGCTCTCAGAGAGAAAGCGACAGAGACGTCCTTTACCTGATGGGCCGGATAAGACTGTTGGCTCATTCCGGACTAACCATGATTGGAGTCATGGCCGCATGCATTATGCGGGGGGTGCAGCCGCTTCAATATAGAGGCCACCCCATGTGGGATTTCAACGGGGAGGATGACGCCACCCGTTACGGTCGTAAGGGGCCGGCCTCAGCTGCCGCTCTAGTAAAGATCTTATCCTCTTTGTACAAGGGAGAAAAGGAGGAATTCCTCCGCGTCAACCCGCAGGCCGGATTTACTATGTACGATCCTCCAAGTTGGGTAAGTGAACAATTGCGCTTGCCCGTTTGTTTTATACTCCCATGGTTAGATATTTAGTCTAACGACTTCAGTGCAGGAACTGCGACAGGAGGTAAAGGATAGAAACAGCCGCCCTCCATAGCCCGAGGACCCAGAACGGTCCCTCGATCCGGACTCCGAAGAGGATCCGGACATATCGGTGGAGCTTATCGACGGGGTGTTCCATCAGCTAAGCAAGGACAATACCTTGGTAGCCATCACGGCTGATTACCCAGGATTAATCCCGGCCTCCCAGGTGATAGAAACCGGAGTCTCATTCCCTTGAGAGAGATTCCACTCTCACGTATTCCGGTGTTTCTGACAACAACCGTGTTTTGCAGGGGAGATTTCCGAGGCAGGAGGCTGAACCTGCGGCGGCTAGCCAACGAGGGGCTGCAGGGCCCCATGGGACAAAAAGGAATGCAGTCCGGACTGAGAGGCCGACGCAAAGGTATAGCGCACCCTCTGTTTCCCTGGTGTTATTCTATCACGGCATATTAACGTTCGTGCTATCTTCAGAACGAAGAGACCTCGCCGGACTACATCCGGAGAGGTTGCCAATCGCGCCTCCACCAGCCAGGCTCCAACGTCTGGCCAGGAAGTGGAGGCGAGCACAAGGCGCGCACCGGACGCTCCTACGACAGAGGATGCGGACAGGCTGTCTGCCACAAATTCTGAAGTGGAGAGTGCCATGAACCACAGGCTTCGCCGGACAGTTCTACGCGACGCTTGTTTCTCCCAAGAGGCTTTAGATGCCTTTAATTCAGGAGATGCGTACCTCCGTGCCGCTCAAAATGGTTTAGCCAGAGCCATGGAGCAGTATGTAAAAGACATACGGGTAAGAAAATTTTGGTTAAACATATATATGCCAGTAGCCCCCGAGACTTGAAGCAGTTAGAGCAACTAATTTAAGGATCATTTAATATGCAGGTTCTTATAGAGAAGAATACCGTACTGTCCCAGGAGCTGGAAAAGTGCAAGGCCCAACTAGAGGCCGCACTAGCCGCAGCAGGGGAGCCCAAAGAGACCCCCTCAGGTAAGATACACTTCGAAAGATTAGTATTGTGCGGTGTGGGTGCAAATCTGACAAATCATATTGCAGATGGCGCCGGACTCGATCCGGACAAGCAACAACTCTTACGCCGGCTAAAGGCCGGTGAGAGTACGTTGACAAAGGTGAGGCGAGAGAAGAATGATCTTCAGGATGCCAACACCAAGCTGGACGTCGAACTTAAAGATGTTCGTGGCCAGCTGTCGGACTCCACGAAGGAGAATCAGCGGCTTCGACGCGGCATTTTTAGTAAGTGCTTGAACGAACTTCGAAAAAAAAGTTCGGCGAGGAAGTCGACCAACAGAGTAATGTCTGTAGGTATGCTCACTTGTCGTCCTGCAGAGGAGATGCCCGGTTCTACGGGTGACCTTCTTCCCGAACTCTTGCAACTGCACGAGCGAATTCGGCAGGCGATGCGGGGTATTGCCCAAGCCTTATGGCCTGCCCACTCCGTGCCCGAGGGCCTTGGAGAGCTTGTGGAGAAGCTGAAGGGAGCTCGGCGGCGCTTCCGGTTGTGGAAGATATCGGCCTGCCGACAAGGCGCTAGGGAGGCCTGGGCCATGGTGAAGACCTGTTTTACGAAGTCTGACCCAAACCACATGGCCGAGGTCGGACCAGTGGGGCCTGACGGGAAGGAGATCCCTGTGAGCTTAGTATACGGCCAAGTAGAGTTGGCCGCGAAGTATTCCCAGCAGGACTGTAAATTAGACAGCCGGTTAGATGGTATGGAAGAGGAATACAATCAGTCAGAATGACTATGTAATTTTGAATTGACATGTGTAATGCCTTCTAGCCGGATTGTAGATCGTTTGTCGTTGCCGACCTTTTCGCTTCAACCCCGGGACCTGACGGTCTGGAGTGTGTCCAAATACCATAGCGGTTATATAAGAACCGGGGTATGCGTGGAGACCAGGCGTAGGGGTCATTAGTGCTTTATCAGACAAGTGCCCAACTAGTTATGTTATATTACATGGTTAGTAAGAAACATCTTCCAGAGAGAATAGTTCTGTTAGGGGTTCCTTTCGCTGGGGGGCATGCCCTAAAGTGCATGTCCAGACTGGGTGAAAAGACGCAGAAAAAAGCATCTGGGGGCGCATAAAGTGAGTAAAAAGATCATCTTTTATTTCACCGACCGAATATTCCCTTAAGAACGCTAGCTTTTGGCTTCACCCAGTCTGAGGTACACATCCGGCTGACCCAGCAGTAACAATCGCAGAGGTGCTCCCTTTACCGCCTAGCCGAACAATCGTGAATGTAGGGGTAAGCATAGGAGCCAGGCAACCCAGCTTGGCCAAAACTTAAGTCATATCGATGCATATAATGGTGAAAAAAAGGTACATGCGGAAGTTTGACGCATGTGTTGGGCGTGAAGCCCGTATAAATAAGCTTCTGTTAAAGAAGTCCCCAGGTTTAATGAGCACGAGTGGCGCGTCACTAGATGAGCCTTTAAGGGCTATAAAAAGAAAAGAGGGGAAGGAGAGAAATGTAAGACAGAAAAATGCAAAAAATGGACAGAGGAAGGAGACGAGCACAGAGTCCAGCGCTAGGCATAGAATCTTCAGAGACGGGCTGCGTTCCATGGGTTTGGCTCGAGTCGGTTATCCGATGCATCTCGCAGGCGGTACGCCCCACCAGTCAGGACTTGGTCAATTATGAATGGACCTTCCCACTTGGGCTTGAGTTTGTCCTTTTTCTTATCCGGCAGGCGTAGAACTAGTTCGCCAACATTGTAATTTTTGGCCCGTACTTCTCTGCTTTGATATCTTCGGGCCTGCTATTGATGAAATGCGGAACGGGCTTTTGCCACGTCACGCTCCTCCTCCATGGCGTCCAAGTTGTCCAGCCGATCGAGCTCGGCTTCTCTTCCTTCGTACATGCGCACTCTAGGTGAGTCATGAATTATGTCGCAGGGCAAAACTGCCTCTGCGTCGTACACAATAAAAAATGGTGTGTATCTGGTGGTGCGATTTGGCGTGGTCCACAGCCCCCATAGCACGGAGTCGAGCTCCTCTACCCAGTGCGTGTTAGATTCCTTGAGGGACCGCACCAGTCTGGGTTTAATGCCGCTCATGATAAGACCATTTGAACGTTCGACCTGGCCGTTGGTTTGTGGGTGATAGACGGAAACATAATCGAGCTTGATGCCCATGTTTTTGCACCAGAGTTTTACCTCGTCGGCGGTAAAGTTTTTACCGTTATCGGTTATGATGCTGTGGGGGGCGCCATAACGGTGTACAACCCCGGATATGAAGTCTATCACAGGTCCGGATTCGGCCGTTTTAACAGGCTTGGCTTCTATCCATTTGGTGAATTTATCCACCATGACCAGTAAGTATTTTTTCCTATCAGTCCCACCTTTAAGGGGTCCGACCATGTCAAGCCCCCAGACCGCAAAAGGCCAGGTGATGGGTATAGTTTGGAGTGCGGTGGGTGGCATATGGCTTGGGTTGGCAAAAAGTTGGCAACCAGCGCATCGTTGGACTAGGTCCTGAGCGTCTGCCCGAGCCGTCGGCCAATAAAAGCCTGTACGGAAAGCCTTGCTAACAAGGGACCGAGAAGCGGCGTGGTGACCACCGAGTCCGGCATGAATTTCAGCCAGAAGGTTCCGCCCTTCCTCTTCGGAGATGCACCTTTGAAGGACTCCGGCAGTGCTTTTCTTATAAAGCTCTCCCTCATGGACTCTATAGGCTTTAGATCGCCGCACTATGCAGCGGGCCTCGTTTTGGTCCTCTGGGAGTTCCTGCCTAGTAAGGTGGGCTAGGAATGGTTCTGTCCACGGGGCGATAACCGCCATTATTACGTGGGCTGAAGGTGTAATTTCATTGGCAGAGCCTCCAATTGTGTCAGATTGTTTGGCGTCGAGTGGTGCGGCTGGGTCCGGGCTGTTATTTGCGGGTTCCCCCTCCCATGCTACGGATGGCTTGAACAATCTTTCCAAAAAGATGTTGGGGGACTGCATCGCGTTTTGCTCCGATGCGTGCCAGGACGTCCGCTGCTTGATTGTTTTCTCGGGCTATATGGTGAAACTCCAGCCCTTCGAACCGAGCTGACATTTTTAGGACGGCATTGCGGTAAGCTGCCATTTTTGGGTCCTTGGCGTCGAAGTCTCCATTTATTTGGGATATCGCGAGGTTTGAATCCCCGCGTACCTCTAGGCGCTGGATACCCATGGATACTGCTATCCGGAGACCATGTAGGAGGGCCTCATATTCGGCTGGATTGTTGGAATCCGTGTACATGATCTGGAGCACATATTGGACTGTGTCTCCTGTGGGGGACGTCAGGACAACGCCAGCCCCCAGTCCGGCCAACATTTTGGAGCCGTCAAAATGCATAATCCAGTTTGAATATGTGCCGTACTCTTTAGGGAGCTTGGCCTCCGTCCATTCTGCGACGAAGTCGGCCAAAACTTGCGATTTAATAGCTCGCCGTGGCTTATAGGTTATATCGAACGGGAGAAGCTCGATGGCCCATTTTGCAATCCGGCCCGTTGCATCGCGGTTGTTGATAATATCGTTGAGTGGTACTTCCGAGGCTACTGTTATGGAACACTCTTGAAAGTAGTGTCATAGCTTCCGGGATGCCATGAATACCGCGTATGCAATCTTTTGATAATGCGGGTACCGTGATTTGCATGGAGTGAGGACAGTGGATACGTAGTAGACCGGCCTTTGAAGGGGGAATTTGTGTCCATCCGTTTCCCGCTCGACAACGAGCACTGCGCTGACAACTTGATGTGTTGCTGCAATGTACAATAACATTGGTTCGCCGGTGTTCGGCGTGGCCAGGACTGGGTTTGTTGCCAATATGGCTTTTATTTCATCAAGTCCGGCCGTGGCGGCATCCGTCCACTTGAAGTATTCGGTGCGCCGAAGGAGGCGATAGAGGGGTAGTGCCTTTTCTCCCAAGCGGGAGATGAAGCAGCATAAAGCCGCCACGCATCTGGTTAATTTTTGTATTTGTTTGAGGTCCTTTGGGATATCCAATTGTGACAAAGCTCAGATCTTGGCTGGATTTGCTTCAATTCCTCTACCGGATACAATGAAGCCCAAGAGCTTTCCGGCTGGAACGCCGAAGACGCATTTTTCCGGGTTGAGCTTGATGTCATATTTTCGGAGGTTATCGAATACAAGCCTCAAGTCGTCTACTAGAGATTCGACATGTCTTGATTTGACGACCACATCATCCACATACGCCTCCACTGTTTTGCCGATCTGGTTTGCCAGACATGTCTGGATCATGCGCTGATATGTTGCGCCGGCGTTTTTTAGCCCGAAGGGCATTGTGTTGAAGCAGAATGGGTCGTATGGTGTGATGAATGCTGTTGCAGCTTGGTCTGATTCTGCCATCTTGATTTGATGGTAACCGGAGTATGCGTCGAGGAAACACAACGAGTCGTGTCCTGCGGTGGCATCGATAATTTGATCGATACAGGGGAGGGGAAGGGATCCTTTGGGCAAGCCTTGTTAAGGTCTTTAAAATTGACACACAGGCGCCAGGATTTGTCCTTCTTTGGTACCATCACCAGGTTTGCTAGCCAGTCCGGATGTTTTATGTCTCTAATGAATCCGGCCTCCAATAGCTTGGCTAGCTCCTCTCCCATAGCCTGTCTCTTGGGTTCGGAAAAATGCCGAAGGGCTTGTTTGACAGGTTTGAATCCTTTTAGGATATTTAAGCTGTGTTCGGCCAGCCTGCGTGGGATCCCTGGCATGTCTGAAGGGTGCCAGGCGAAAATGTCCCAGTTCTCTCGTAGGAACTCTCGCAGTGCGGCGTCTACATCAGGGTTCAGTCGTGCCCCGATGGAAGCTGTTTTATTGGGGTCTGTTGGATGGACCTAGAATTTGACTATTTCGTCAGCTGGCTTGAAGGATGTGGATTTGGATCTCTTGTCGAGTATCACATCATCCCTGTTAAACGTGGAGCGCAGCGCAGTCAGTTCCTTGGCCGCTAGGGCTTCGGATAGTGCCTCAAGGGCTAATGCGGCCGTCTTGTTTTCGGCGCAGAGTGCTACGTCCGGATCACTAGCTAGAGTGATAATTCCGTTCGGCCCGGGCATCTTAAGCTTCATGTACCCGTAATGGGGTATTGCTTGGAAGATTGTGAATGCTTCCCGCCCTAGTAAAGCATGATATCCGCTTTTGAACGGGGCCACCTGAAACGTGACTTCTTCGGACCTGTAATTATCCGGCGTGTCGAACACCACATCTAGTGTGATTTTTCCTGTGCAGCGCGCTTCTCGACTGGGGATTATTCCTCTAAAGGTTGTGCTGCTTCGCTCGACACGGTTCCAGTCTATTTCCATTTTTTGAAGGGTTTCCTCATAAATGAGGTTCAGTCCGCTGCCTCCATCCATGAGCACCTTGGTGAGGAGAAAGCCGTCCACTATGGGACTGAGGACCAATGCGGCTGGTGCTCAGGCTGTTCGGAATCTAGGTTCATCACTTGCGTTGAAGGTAATGGCAGTGTCGCTCCATGGATTTATTGTTGCAACTTGATAGACTTCGGCAAGGCTGCGGAGTGTTCTTTTTCGCACATTGTTTGATGTGAAAGTCTCGAAGACTGTGAGAACGGTACTGGTGTCCTTGGGCTGGCTTTCTGCGGCCTCCAGAATTAAGAGGTCCTCGCCGATTTTGGCCACCTGCCGGAGTACCCAACATGCTCTAAGGCTGTGAGTTGGTGTGGCATCCTCTGTACTGTGAATTCTACAGGGTCCATCAAGCCATCTTTCCAGTACGGTTCCATGCCCTGTAGAGGGTTTTGGCTTTTTGGTGTTTATCCCGGGTGTCCTGTGATAATGCACCCTCTTAGTTCGGACGGGATTACTATTAAAGGCAGGATTATCCCAAAAATTTATTTCGGTTTTCCAGGCGCTTTCCATCGCACAGTATTTTTGTACTATGGACGCCAAGTCAGCGAAGCGTGTGATATCACGACGACTTACGGCGTTGAGGATTCCCTTGTCCGTGCAATTACTGCAGAAAATTGAGATTGCATCTTCCTCGCGGCAATCCTTTATCCTGTTCATAACCAGGAGGAATCTGGCCCAGTAATGATGTACTGTTTCCTCGGGCCTCTGCCTGATTTGGGAGAGATCGCTTATGATCAGGTGGGCGGGTGTCGTTGAATCTGAAACCTCACCCAATCCAAGATTCGGAGGCCGAAGAGTTTCCGAACTCTGAAGTTCGGATTGTTGGATGTTGTCTAGTGAATCTGGCCCGTTGCTTGATCCTAAGCTCAGGTCTTGAGTTACATCTCCCCCTCCGCAGGTATCCGGCTTGGAGGGGTCGGGAATTCGGACGTAGCTAGTCCTTAAAATAGATGAAGGGTCGCCGCACTGCGTCTCTACCACGGCAACATGGTGGGTGACTTGGGGAGAGTTAACTTCTCTTAGATCGGGTTTAAGCCCAACCTGGTCGTAATCCGTAGCGATCCCCAGGGCGGCGATGCAATCCAAGAGCTTGTTTACGGAAGAGAGCTCCATTGGATCTAGCTGCTCGACGAGCTCCGAGCTGACGTGTAGGTTGCTTTTGATGACCCGAGAGGTCACCGTCGGCGCAACAGCCGAACAGGCGGTCATGAGGAAACCACCTAGCCAGAGGGTTTGGCCGACAGCCAAGGCTCCCTTAGCAACGGCGCCGTCTTTAAAGACAGGAGGAGGCATCCTTCCTGATTGTGACGGCACAGAGGAACTCTCAATGAAAGCACCAATGTCGGTGTCAAAACCAGCGGATCTCGGGTAGTGGGTCCCGAACTGTGCGTCTAGGCCGGATGGTAACAGGAGGCAGGGAACACGATGTTTTACCCAGGTTCGGGCCCTCTTGATGGAGGTAAAACCCTACGTCCTGCTTGATTAATATTGATGATATGGGTAGTACAAGAGTAGATCTACCACGAGATCAAGGAGGCTAAACCCTAGAAGCTAGCCTATGGTATGATTGTTGTATATGGAGTTGATTGCCTACGGACTACAACCCTCTGGTTTATATAGACACCGGATAGGGTTAGGGTTACATAGAGTCGGTTACAATGGTAGGAGATCTTGAATATCCGCATCGCCAAGCTTGCCTTCCACGCCAAGGAAAGTCCCATCCGGACACGGGACGAAGTCTTCAATCTTGTATCTTCATCGTCCTGGAGTCCGGCTGAAGGTATAGTCCGGCTACCCGAACACCCCCTAATCCAGGACTCCCTCAACGTGTAACACGTTTACTGTTTTGACTTCGGGTGGAAATTTCTTTTGTTCCCCCTTGTCTTGCTTGGGAGGTTCGTCCTCGTCTTCACTTGGTGTATCCTCCCCCTTGTGTACGGCGTTGAGCTTGCCGGACTGCTTGAAGACCCAACATTCTCTGTGGGTATGATTAGCAGGTTTGCCAGGGGTACTATGGATCTGACATACTTGGTCCAGAATTTTGTTGAGGCTGGATAGTTCATTCCTGGTGCCTTTGGGGGCGGCTTTTGACCTGGCCGAGAGACTTTGAATCCGGCATTTGCTGTCGGGCCCTTCGTGCTGTCTTCTTTATTCTGGCGTTTGTTATTGCTGTTGCGCCGTGATTTCCCGTTTCCATCTCTAACTTCAGATGTACTTGGGTCGCTGGTGCTGCATTTGGCTAGCCAGCTGTCCTCACCCGCGCAAAAACGGGTCATGAGGTTTGTTAATGCGGCCATCGTTCTCGGTTTATTTTGGCCGAGGTGTCTGGCGAGCCATTCGTCACAGACGCTATGCTTGAAATCCGCTAAGGCTTCGGTGTCCAGACAGTTGACAATCTGGTTCTTTTTAGTAAGAAACCTATTCCAAAGCTTTCGGGCTGACTCTCCGGGCTGTTGAGTTATATGACTCGGATCGTCGGCATCCGGAGGTCGGACATAAGTCCCTTGAAAATTTGCCCGAAAGGCGTCTTCGAGCTCTTCCCAACTTCCAATGGAGCTTTCGGGGAGGCCTTTGAGCCAGTGACGAGCTGGCCCTTTGAGCTTGAGGGGTAAGTACTTGATGGCGTGGAGATCATCTCCTCGAGCCATATGGATATGAAGGATGTAGTCCACAATCCAGACCCCAGGGTCTGTTGTTCCATCGTATGCCTCTATGTTTACGGGCTTGAATCCCTCTGGAAATTCATGGTCCAGCACCTCATCGATGAAACATAGGGAGTGTGCGGTGTTGGAAATATGCCCTAGAGGCAATAATAAATTAGTTATTATTATATATTTCATTGTTCATGATAATCGTTTATTATCCATGCTAGAATTGTATTGATAGGAAACTCAGATACATGTGTGGATACATAGACAACAACATGTCCCTAGTAAGCCTCTAGTTGACTAGCTCGTTGATCAATAGATGGTTACGGTTTCCTGACCATGGACATTGGATGTCGTTGATAACGGGATCACATCATTAGGAGAATGATGTGATGGACAAGACCCAATCCTAATCCTAGCACAAAGATCGTGTAGTTCGTATGCTAAAGCATTTCTAATGTCAAGTATCGTTTCCTTAGACCATGAGATTGTGCAACTCCCGGATACCGTAGGAGTTCTTTGGGTGTGCCAAACGTCACAACATAACTGGGTGGCTATAAAGGTACACTACAGGTATCTCCGAAAGTATCTGTTGGGTTGGCACGAATCGAGACTGGGGTTTGTCGCTCCGTGTAATGGAGAGGTATCTCTGGGCCCACTCGGTAGGACATCATCATAATGTGCACAATGTAACCAAGGAGTTGATCACGGGATGATGTGTTACGGAACGAGTAAAGAGACTTGCCGGTAACGAGATTGAACAAGGTATCGGGATACCGACGACCGAATCTCGGGCAAGTATCGTACCGATAGACAAAGGGAATTGTATACGGGATTGATTGAATCCTTGACATCGTGGTTCATCCGATGAGATCATCGTGGAGCATGTGGGAGCCAACATGGGTATCCAGATCCCGCTGTTGGTTATTGGCCGGAGAGTTGTCTCGGTCATGTCTGCATGGTTCCCGAACCCGTAGGGTCTACACACTTAAGGTTCGATGACGCTAGGGTTATAGGGAAAGTATGTATGCAGTTACTGAATGTTGTTCGGAGTCCCGGATGAGATCCCGGACGTCACGAGGAGTTCCGGAATGGTCCGGAGGTAAATATTAATATATAGGAAGTATGGTTTTGGCCACCGGAAGTGTTCCGGGCATCACCGGTAGTGTACCGGGACCACCGGAGGGGTCCAGGGGTCCACCAGGTGGGGCCACCAGCCCCGGAGGCCTACATGGGCCAATAGTGGGAAGGGACCAGCCCCTGGGTGGGCTGGGGCGCCTCCCACCAAGGCCCAAGGCGTCCTCAAGAGGAGAGGGGCAAACCCTAGGCGCAGATGGGCCCTAAGGCCCACCCTAGGTGCGCCCCCTCTCTCTCCCCCTTGGCCGCCTCCCAGATGGGATCTGGGGGCTGCCGCCACCCCTAGGGAGGGAACCCTAGGTGGGGGCGCAGCCCCTCCCCTCCCCCTATATATACTTGAGGTTTGGGGCTGCCCAACAAATGTGATTTGCTCTCCCTGTTGGCGCAGCCCTACCCCTCTTCCTCCTCGTCTCTCGTAGTGCTTGACGAAGCCCTACTGGAGTCCCGCGCTCCTCCACCACCACCACGCCGTCGTGCTGCTGCTGGATGGAGTCTTCCCCAACCTCTCCTTCTCCCCTTGCTGGATCAAGGCGTAGGAGACGTCACTGGGCTGTACGTGTGTTGAACATGGAGGTGTCGTCCGTTCGGCACTAGGATCATCGGTGATTTGGATCACGACGAGTACGACTCCATCAACCCCGTTCACTTGAACGCTTCCTCTTAGCGATCTACAAGGGTATGTAGATGCCCTCTCCTTCCCCTCGTTGCTAGATTACTCCATAGATTGATCTTGGTGATGCGTAGAAAATTTTGAACTTCTGCTACGTTCCCCAACAGTGGCATCATGAGCTAGGTCTATGCGTAGTTTCTATGCACGAGTAGAACACAAGTTGTTGTGGACGTCGATTTTGTCAATTTTCTTGCCGTTACTAGTCTTATCCATCGTGGGATGAAGCGGCCCGGACCAACCTTACACGTACGCTTACGTGAGACTGGTTCCACCGACTGACATGCACTAGTTGCATAAGGTGGCTGGCGGGTGTCTGTCTCTCCCACTTTAGTCGGATCGGATTCGATGAAAAGGGTCCTTATGAAGGGTAAATTTAAATTGGCAATTCACGTTGTGGTTTTGGCGTAGGTAAGAAACGTTCTTGCTAGAAACCTATAGCAGCCACGTAAAAACTAGCAACAACAATTAGAGGACGTCTAACTTGTTTTTGCAGCTTATGCCTTGTGATGTGATATGGCCAAAAGGATGTGATGAATGATATATGTGATGTATGAGATTGATCATGTTCTTGTAATAGGAATCACGACTTGCATGTCGATTGTAACATTCCAAAATTCTAAATTTTGGAATGTTATAATAAATAGATAGATTTGAATTATTGTCTGAAAGTGAGTGAATTCGAAACTTTTGAAAGTTAAATGAGAGGGAATAAAAGGACTTTCCCAAACTTTCACATTTGCTTTTATGATCTCCATGAATTCAAATTCTTTTCAACACAAAACCCTAGAGAGAAGATGACATGACTTCTTCCATTTAAAATGAAAAGGGTGTTTGAAAAATATTTGAATTCCATTGGGAAATATTTTCCAATTCAGAAACTTTAAGCAACTCAATGATTTTCACGAGAAGATAAAATGACTTCTTCAATTTATGAAATATGAGTTGGGAGTTTCAAAGGATCAATTTCAAGTCCTTTTGTATTTATTTTCAATTTGGAATGTTATACAATAGATCATCATGCATATCTTATTTTCTTGCATTTTGGTCGATCCTAGAAATTTCACGCAACTCAAGGACCTTCGGAGAGAGTTGGAGATTTCGTTATTTTCATATTTGAGAGTTTTCTCGAATTTGAAAAGAGGATCAATTGATTTATTTATTTCATCTTCAATTATTTTTTCGATATCAAAATATGAGAGGGGGAATAATATGACTTTCCCAAAATATAGGAAAAATGAATATTTAATAAATAGATCAAATTTCCTTTTCCGGTGTTTGTTTGTTTTTCTTTGGATAGGGAAAAATGTGCATTTTCGAAAATTGCATTTTAGGTCCGGAGTAAAGTTCATTTTGTTTGGCTCATTTTTAGGAGTCGGGGAAAATTTACTTTAGAATTTTTGGAGTTCGTTTAGTTTTCTTTTTCTTTGTTTTTCTGCGCGCGGAACTATTTAAAAAAAACTCTCCCGCAGGCCAGCCGGGCCAAGGCCCAGCCAGCCGCCGCTGCGCCCCAGCCCCTAGCCGCGCGTGCGCCAGCGCTAGCGCCAGGCGAGGCAGCCGCCGCCTCTTGCCTCTTAGCCGAGTCCTAGAAGGACTCTAGGCTAGCCCCCTTTCCTTTGTTTCGTGTTCCTTTTCCTACTCTATTTCTTGTCCCCTACCCCAAGTAATCTCTCCCCTCTCCTATATAAATACCCCCATGGACCCCCCCCCCTCTCCTCACACCAAAAACCCAAACCCCCTCTCCTCCCCAAGCCGCGCCCCACCCCGCGCCCCTCACCCGCCGCCGCCGCCCCTATAGCGTCGCCGCCGCCGCCCTAGCACGCCGCCGTCGCCACCGTTCGCCCCGCCTCGCCGGAGGTAGCCCCGCGCCTCTCTTTTTCTTCCCCGCGGTTTGGTTCTTTTAAAAGAAACCGTTCCGGTTTTCTTTTCCGGTTTTTCTCTCCGATTCTTCGTTTCGGTTTCTTTTCCGAAAACCCTAGATCGGTTTTCGTTCTTCTTTCGGACCGTTCGTCTCAACGAACGTGATCACCGATTATTCCCGGTTAACGACGCCCGTTCGTTTAACCGTTCGTCTCTTTCTTTTCGTCGGATTTATTCCACGATCGCGATCTCAGATCCGATCTTCGTTCTAGTTTATCTTCTCGCCCGTTTATCGGAATCAGGTGATTCAAGCGCCTGGAGTTTCGTCTCGAAACCGCCGTTCCGTCTAATCAACTTGAACAAGTTTTTGCTATGGTAAAATTTGACCTAGTTTCAACTTGCTAGAACCGAGTTGTTTTCTTCCGCCGTTTGTTTTCCGTCGTTTGTTCGGTTCGTTCTTTCTTTGCAACCGGAGTTCTTAAGTTGAACTTTCTGGTTCGTTCTCTCGTTCAAGTTTTACTTGTGCATTAGATGAGTACTTATTGTGTGGTTACTATTGTTTGCTTACGATAGATTGACCGGAGTGTGACGAGTAGATCTATCAAGAGTTTTAAGTGCGAATCATCTTCATCTACATTGCAGGCAAGTTCACACTTTGATCATACCTTTTCTACAACCCATGTTTTATTGCATTAGATCAATCCTCTCACATTGCATGATTAGGATCTAATTAAATTGTGGGATGGGAAGTAGATGAGGTAGTACCTATTACCTGTATTATTATGAAACCTTTGGGAGTTACTTCTACGTTTGCTTATTATGCCATGCTATGCTAGTAGACGTGGATTGGGTGAGTGATATCCATGACAGATGTGAGTTTGTTAATTTTAATGGTTTACTTAAGGTGGCAACTTAAACACACATCTGGGTGGATTGAGTCACCTGATGTCTATCAGGACTTGCCTGTTTTATTTTGGACCGCCACCCAGGCCCAAAGGGATCATGAGATTATTCATACTAGAAACTTCCGTGTGCAGCCACATGCTACTATGGGCTCTGGCATAGTTGACTAAGTTGTGCGAACTCTTACGGGGTGGACTAGCAGATGTAGGGGTTGTAGGTGGTACGGTCTACCCCACATGTAAGGTGCTAGCGCTTCTGAAAGACTATGTCTCGATCATCCGTCTTCTCAAACACCATGTAGTGCGAGAAACCAAACGGAGGCGATCGAGTCATGTGGGGAAAAGTGTGCAAACCTCTGCAGAGTGTACAAACTAATCATGATTAGCCGTGTCCCCGGTTATGGACATCTTGAGTATCTAGTTCTTGGATTATCCTGTTGATCTCATCACGTTACTTTAAATGAATATTGTTGGGTTTAATGATGTTACTTAATTGGGATTGAGAATGCTGTCAACCATTCTCAATGTTCAACAACCACCATGATAGCTAAATAAAATTTATTCCTTTGCAGTAGGGAAAATTTGGCTTTACGCAAAAACCTTATAACCATAGAGCTTTTCCACCAGCCATATATGCATATAGTGATAGCCATTGTTCATCATTTTCTCTATGGTGTGAATTTGCCAGTACATTCAATGTACTGACCCGTCTCGGGCTGCAACGTCTCATGTTGCAGGATTATCTTACAACGAGTAAGTGATACGTTAGGGTTACGATTTCTACACTCAACTTTGCCGTTGGTGTTGATGGGAATCCACAACCTATATGGATTGGGGTAATAGTATTTACGTTACTTTATACATGTGATTTACCTCTTTTATAAATCCTTCGAGTATTGTGTGTGTCAGCATACCGATCCAGGGATGACACTTAAGCACAAAGACTTGATCCATCCGGGTCAGGTCGCTACATCGATGAGTATGACAACCGGCAGGAGCCATAAGAGTTGTCTTTATTTATTTATGACCTGCGTGTCAACATAAACGTCATGTAATTACTTTACTTTATTGCTAAAGCGTTAGACATAGTAGTAGAAGTAATAGATGACGACACAACTTCAAGAAGACACGATGATGGAGATCATGGTGTCATGCCGGTGACAACGATGATCATGGAGCCCCGAAGATGGAGATCAAAAGGAGCAAAATGATATTGGCCATATCATGTCACTATTTGATTGCATGTGATGTTTATCATGTTTTACATCTTATTTGCTTAGAACGACGGTAGCTTAAATAAGATGATCCCTCACTAAAATTTCAAGAAAAGTGTTCCCCCTAACTGTGCACCGTTGAGAAGGTTTGTTGTTTCGAAGCACCACGTGATGATCGGGTGTGATAAATTCTAACGTTCGAATACAACGGGTGTAAGCCAGATTTACACAGCAAAAACACTTAGGTTGACTTGACGAGCCTAGCATGTACAGACATGGCCTCGGAACACGGAAGACCGAAAGGTCGAGCATGAGTCGTATAGAAGATACGATCAACATGAAGATGTTCACCGATGTTGACTAGTCCGTCTCACGTGATGATCGGACACGGCCTAGTTGACTCGGATCATGTTTCACTTAGATGACTAGAGGGATGTCTATCTGAGTGGGAGTTCATTAGATGAACTCAATTATCATGAACATAGTCTAAATTTTCTTTGCAAATATGTTGTAGATAAATAGCTCACGTTGTAGCTCCCTGTTTCAATACGTTCCTAGAGAAAGATTAAGTTGAAAGATATTGCAAGCGATGATGCGGACTAAGTCCGTAGTCCGAGGAGTGTCCTCACTGCTACACAGAAGGCTTATGTCTTTGATGCACCGCTCGATGTGCAAACCCCTACAACATCGTCTGTGGATGTTGTGAACACCTGACAGACACATCCTGATGACTACTTGATAGTTTAGTGCACCATACTTTACGGCTTAGAATCGGGATTCCAATGACGTTTTGAACGCCATAGAACATATGAGATGTTCCAAGAGCTGAAATTGGGATTTCAGGCTTGAGAGGTGTGAGACCTCTGACAAGTTCTTTTGCCAACAAGATGGAGGAGAATAGCTCAGCTAGTGAGCATGTGCTCAGAATGTCTGGGTGCTACAATCACTTAAATCAAGTGGGAGTTAAACTTCCATATAAGATAGTGATTGATAGAGTTCTCTAGACACTATCACTAAGCTACTAGATCTTCGTGATGAACTATGACATGCAAGGGATGGAGTTGATCCCGGAGCTGTTCGCGGTGCTTAAGACCGCAAATGGTAGAAATCAAGAAGGAGCATCAAGTGTTGATGGTTTAACAAGACCACTGGTTTCAAGAAGGGCAAGGGCTAGAAGGGAAACTTCATGGATGGCAAACCAGTTGCCGCTCCAGTAAAGGAACCCAAGGTTGAACCCAAACCCGAGACTAAGTGCTTCTATTGTAAAGGGGAACGGTCACTGGTAGCGGAATTACCCCAAATGCATGGTAGATAAGAAGGCTGGCAACTTCAAAGTATATACGTGTTATTAATGTGTACCTCACTAGTACTCCTGGTAGCACCTGGGTATTGGATACCGGTTCAATTACTATTATTGGTAACTTGAAGCAAAAGCTATGGAATAAACGGAGACTAGCTAAGGGCGAGGTGACGGTGTGTGTTGGAAGTGTTTCCAAAGTTGATGAGATCACCATCGCACACTCCATCTGCCTTCGGGATTAGTATTGAACCCCTAGATAAATGTTATCAGGTGTCTACGTTGAGCATGAATATGATTAGATCATGTTCATTGCAATACGGTCATTCATTTAAGTTAGAGAATAATGGTTATTCTGTTTACATGAATGATACCTTTCATGGTCATGCACCCTATGTGAATGGTTCATTGAATCTCGGTCGTGGTAATACACATGTTCACGCCAAAAGATGTAGAGTTAATAATGATAGTACCACTTTCTCGTGGCACTGCCACTTAGGTCATATTGGCGTAAGATGCATGAAGAAACTCCATGTCGATGGATGTTTGGAGTCACTTGATTTTGAATCGCTTGACACATGCGAGCCATGCCTCATGGGCAGGATGACTAAGACCCCGCTTTCAGGTACAATGAAACGGGCAAGTGACTTGTTGGAAATCATACATGCTGATGCGTGTGATCCAATGAGAATTGAAGCGTGCGGTGGATATCGCTATTTTCTCATCTTCACTGACGATTTGAGTAGATATAGGTATATTTGCTTGATGAAGCACAAGTCTGAAAACTTTGAAAAGTTCAAGCGATTTCAGAGTGAAGTTAAGAATCATCATAACAAGAAGATCAAATTCCTACGATCTGATCAATGAGAATATCTGAGTTATGAGTTTGGCAATCACTTAAGACATTGTGGAATTGTTTCACAGTTGAAGCCACCTGGAACACCACAAGGTAATGGTGTGTCCGGACGTCGTAATCGAACCCTATGAGATATGGTGCGATCTATGATGTCTCTTACCAATCTACCGTTTTCATTTTGAGGTTATGCGTTAGAGACAGATGCATTCACTTTAGATAGGACACCATATAAGTCCGTCGAGACGACGCCGTGTGAACATTGGTTTGGCAAGAAACCAAAGTTGTCGTTTCCTAATGTTTGGGGCTGCGATGCTTAAGGCTTCAGCCGGAGAAGCTCGAACCCAAAGCGGACAAACACATCTTCATAGGATACCCAAAGGTGACAGTTGGGTATACCTTCTATCTCAGATCCGAGGGCAAATTGTTTGTCGCTAAGAACGGGTCCTTTCTCGAGAAGGAGTTTCTCTCGAAAGAAATGAGTGGGAGGAAGATAGAACTTGATGAGGTTGTCGAACCTTTACTTCAACCAGAGAGTGATACAACATAGAAAGATGTTTTCTGTGGAGCCTACGTCTCTTGAATAGGAAGTTAATGATAGTGATCATGAAGCTTTGGATCAAGTTGCTATCGAACCCGTAGGTCGACAAGGATATGTACTACTCCTGAGTGGTATGGTAATCCTGTCTTGGATATCATGTTGTTAGACAACAATGAACCTACGAGCTGTGGAGAAGCGATGGTGGGCCCGTATTCTGACAAATGGTTAGAAACCATGAAATCCGAGATAGGATCCATGTATCAGAACAAAGTATGGACTTTGGTGGACTTGGCCGATGATCGGCAAGCCATTGAGAATAAATGGATCTTTAAGAAGAATACGGACGTGGGCGGTAATGTTGCCGTCTATGAAGCTCGACTTGTGGAAAAGAGTCTTTTCACAAGTTCAAGGAGTTGACTATGATGAGAATTTCTCATCCGTAGCGATGCTTAAGTCTGTCGGAATCATGATAGCATTAGCTGTATTTTTCGATTATGAAATCTTACAGATGGATGTCAAAACAAGTTTTCTTACCAGTTTTCATAAGAAAAGTTGTATGTGATACAATAAAAGGTTTTGTCGATCCTAAGGATGCTAAAAGGTATGCTGGCTCCAGCAATCCTTCTATGGACTAGAGCAAGCATCTCGGAATCGGAATATATGTTTTGATGGAGTGATCAAAGCTTTTAGGTTTATACAATGTTTGCTAGAAACTTGTATTTATAAGAAAGTGAGTGGGAGCACTACAATATTTCTGATAAGTATATGTGGATGACATATTGTTGATCTGAAATAATGTAGAATTTCTGGAAAGCATAAACGGTTGTTTGAAGAGTGATTTCAAAGGAAGACCTGGATAAAGCTGCTTACATATTAGGCATCAAGATCTATAGAAATAGATCAAGACGCCTGATGATACTTTCAAAGAACGCACACCTTGACATGTTTTTGAAAGAGTTCAAAATAGATCAGTCAAAGAAGGGGTTCTCACCTGAGTTGTAAGGTGTGAAGTTGAGTAAGACTCAAAGATTGACCACGGCAGAAGAAAGAGGAAGGACGAAGGTCGTCCCCTATGCTTTTGTCATAGGCTCTATACGGTATGCCATGCTGAAGTACCGCACCTGATGTGTGCCTTGCCACATGTCTGGCAAGAGGGTACAAAGGTGATCTAGGAATAGATCACCAGATAGCGGTCAAAATTATCCTTAGAGGAATAAGCAAATGTTTCTCGGTTATGGAGGTGATAAAGAGTTCGACGTAAAGAGTTACGTCGATGCAAGCTTAACACCTATCCGGATAGCTCTGAGTAGAGATACCGGATACGTATAATGGAGCAACAATTTGGAATAGCTCCAAGTGGAACGTGGTAGCAGCATCTACGATATAAAGTTTTGCGAAATACATAGGGATCTGAATATGGCAAGACCCGTTGACTACAACCTCTCTCACAAGCATAACATGATCAAAACCAGAACTCTTTGAGTGTTTATCACATAGTGATGTGAACTAGATCATTGAGTCTAATAGACTCTTGGATGTTGGTCACATGGCGATGTGACCTGTGAGTGTTAATCACATGGCGATGTGAACTAGATTATTGACTCTAGTGCAAGTGGGAGACTCTTGGAAATATGCCCTAGAGGCAATAATAAATTAGTTATTATTATATGTTTCATTGTTCATGATAATCGTTTATTATCCATGCTAGAATTGTATTGATAGGAAACTCAGATACATGTGTGGATACATAGACAACAACATGTCCTAGTAAGCCTCTAGTTGACTAGCTCGTTGATCAATAGATGGTTACAGTTTCCTGACCATGGACATTGGATGTCGTTGATAACGGGATCACATCATTAGGAGAATGATGTGATGGACAAGACCCAATCCTAAGCCTAGCACAAAGATCATGTAGTTCGTATGCTAAAGCTTTTCTAATGTCAAGTATCGTTTCCTTAGACCATGAGATTGTGCAACTCCCGGATACCATAGGAGTGCTTTGGGTGTGCCAAACGTCACAATGCAACTGAGTGGCTATAAAGGTACACTACAGGTATCTCCAAAAGTATCTGTTGGGTTGGCACGAATCGAGACTGGGATTTGTCGCTCCGTGTAACGGAGAGGTATCTCTGGGCCCACTTGGTAGGACATCATCATAATGTGCACAATGTGACCAAGGAGTTGATCACGGGATGATGTGTTATGGAACGAGTAAAGAGACTTGTCGGTAACGAGATTGAACAAGGTATCGGGATACCGACGATCGAATCTCGGGCAAGTATCATACCGATAGACAAAGGGAATTGTATACGGGATTGATTGAATCCTTGACATCGTGGTTCATCCGATGAGATCATCATGGAGCATGTGGGAGCCAACATGGGTATCCAGATCCTGCTGTTGGTTATTGGCCGAAGAGTTGTCTCGGTCATTTCTGCATGGTTCCCGAACCCATAGGGTCTACACACTTAAGTTTCGATGACTCTAGGGTTATAGGGAAAGTATGTACGCGGTTACTGAATGTTATTCGGAGTCCCAGATGAGATCCCGGACGTCACGAGGAGTTCCGGAATGGTCCGGAGGTAAAGATTAATATATAGGAAGTATGGTTTTGGCCACCGGAAGTGTTCCGGGCATCACCGGTAGTGTACCGAGACCACCGGAGGGGTCCGGGGGTCCACCAGGTGGGGCCACCAGCCCCGGAGGCCTACATGGGCCAATAGTGGGAAGGGACCAGCCCCTGGGTGGGCTGGGGCGCCTCCCACCAAGGCCCAAGGCGTCCTCAAGAGGAGAGGGGGCAAACCCTAGGCGCAGATGGGCCCTAAGGCCCACCCTAGGTGCGCTCCCCTCTCTCTCCCCCTTGGCCGCCTCCCAGATGGGATCTGGGGGCTTCCGCCACCCCTAGGGAGGGAACCCTAGGTGGGGGCGCAGCCCCTCCCCTCCCCCTATATATACTTGAGGTTTGGGGCTGCCCAACAGATGTGATTTGCTCTCCCTGTTGGCGCAGCCCTACCCCTCTTCCTCCTCGTCTCTCGTAGTGCTTGGCGAAGCCCTGCTGGAGTCCCGCGCTCCTCCACCAACACCACGCCATCGTGCTGCTACTGGATGGAGTCTTCCCCAACCTCTCCTTCTCCCCTTGCTAGATCAAGGCGTAGGAGACGTCACCGGGCTGTACGTGTGTTGAACACGGAGGTGCCGTCCGTTCGGCACTAGGATCATCGGTGATTTGGATCACGACGAGTACGACTCCATCAACCCCGTTCACTTGAACGCTTCCGCTTAGCGATCTACAAGGGTATGTAGATTCACTCTCCTTCCCCTCGTTGCTAGATTACTCCATAGATTGATCTTGGTGATGCGTAGAAAATTTTGAATTTCTGCTACGTTCCCCAACATGCGGCACCCCTGTAGCTGGATGTGCCGCGTTGTTCCGATGTTTGTTGTGTTGCATTGTATGCTGGGGCGCGCTTGCGTGGTCCATAGATGGATCTTGTTGCACCGTCCTTTGGGTGCGAGTCCTCGCATGGGTCGCGTGTTGTATAGTGAGCGACGTTGAATGCCGTTCTGTGTTGGTAGAGGGGTCGTCTATCCGACCAGGTGGCTGCTTTGATATTTGGTTGTGGGGGGTCCGAGGCCTCCTCGTCGAATTCGGGTAGCAGCTTCCGCTTTGAGTAGCTCTTGGAGGGGCGATTGTCGCTGTACCTTGCTGCAGTGTTGAGTATTTTGCTCCATCTGAATTGGAGTGTGTTTTGCACGGCCTTGAGCCTTCACTTCTACTTTTTAAGGCTCCTCGCGGTGGCAACGAGCCTTTTACGGGCATTCTGCTGCTCCGGGTGCCTGTCCGCGTTATGTCGTCCAGACCATTATCCTTGATAAGATTTGTTTGTTCAGTTTGATTATCCGGATTGCCGTTGTCCGGCAGCGGTTCGCCCTGCTCCAGCGCTGGGTCTGCGTGATCGCTATTTCTGTCGAGGCGGGTTTTGGGGCGGCGCTTGCGTCGCCGCTTTGACTGCTTTTCGAGGGAACAATCCTTCGGAGCGTCCCTCCGCTCCTCATCGTCATCTTTTGGTGCGTCCACCATGTATACTCGTATGACGAGGTGGCGCTCCAGGGCTCAATAGGCGTTGGTTCTTTATCGTCTCCTTCATCGGCGTCCATACCGTCAATGTCGTTGGAGTCGAATTCGAGCATGTCGGTTAAATTGTCGACAATGGCTACTAAGTGGGTGGTGGTGAAAGCACAAGTGCTCCCTAGGTGGTTTTGATAATTGATGACAACATATCTCTTGTTGGACTAACACTTCTATCTAGCATGTTTCAGATAAGTTCAACAATGGAGTGGCATGGATGTGAAAGTGGAACCCTCAAAATGCTAAGGATAATGGATTGGCTCAAGCTCAAAAGCTCAAGACTCTTCACTTTTACATTTTAGTGATCCAAGATCACATTGAGTCCATAGGAAAAGCCAATACTATTAAGGAGGGATGAGGTGTTGCTTAATGAGCCTCTTGCTTCATGTGCTTAATGATATGCTCCAAAATCCTCAACCACTTTCCCATATCCACATTTGACCTAAACCCTAAGCCAAACTCGGTCCTACCGATTCTTCCTATCCGGCGCCACCGAGTTTCACTTGTCATTAGCCACTGCCAAACCCTAGCAATTCGGTTCTACCGATAAGGATCTCGGTCTCACCGAGATGGGATTGCAAAATCTCTGTTACCTATTGTAATATTCTCGGTCCCACCGAGATATGCAATCGGTCCCACCGAGATTGCAATGTAAACTCAGTGTTTCCCCCTTTGTAACTTTTCGGTCTCACCGAGTTCCACTCGGTCCCACCGAAAGAGCAAATCGGTCCCACCGAGTTTGCCTGACAGACTCTCTGGTTAGCTAATTACCAAACTCGGTCTCACCGAGTTTGTGTAATCGGTCTCACCGAGATTACGTTATGCCCAAACCCTAACCGAATCGGTCCTACCGAGTTGCATGTCAGTCCCACCGAAATTCCTAACGGTCACTAGGTTTACTATTTCGGTCAGACCGAGTTTATTGATTCGGTCCCACCGAGATTGGAAAACTGTGTAACGGTTGGATTTTGTGTGGAGGCTATATATACCCCTCCACCTCTTTCTCATTCAGTGAGAGAGCCATCAGAACACACACATCATTCCAACTCATTTGTTCTGAGAGAGAACCACCTACTCATGTGTTGAGACCAAGACATTCCATTCCTACCATATGAATCTTGATCTCTAGCCTTCCCAAGTTGCTTTCCACTCAAATATTCTTTCCACCAAATCCAAATCCTATGAGAGAGAGTTGAGTGTTGGGGAGACTATCATTTGAAGCACAAGAGCAAGGAGTTTATTACCTACACACCATTTGTTACTTCTTGGAGAGTGGTGTCTCCAAGATTGGCTAGGTGTCACTTGGGAGCCTCCGACAAGATTGTGGAGTTGAACCAAGGAGTTTGTAAGGGCAAGGAGATCGCCTACTTCGTGAAGATCTACCGCTAGTGAGGCAAGTCCTTCGTGGGCGATGGCCATGGTGGGATAGACAAGGTTGCTTCTTCGTGGACCCTTTGTGGGTGGTTGCTTCTTCGTGGACCCTTCGTGGGTGGAGCCCTTCGTGGACTCGCACAACCGTTGCCCTTGGGTGGAGCCCTATGTGGACTCTCGCAACCGTTACCCTTCGTGGGTTGAAGTCTCCATCAACGTGGATGTAGGATAGCACCACCTATCCGAACCACGGGAAAAACATTCGTGTCTCCAATTGCGTTTGATCTCCAAACCCTTCCCTTTACATTCTTGCAAGTTGCATGCTTTACATTCCGCTGCTCATATACTCTTTGAATGCTTGCTTGATATGTATTGTGTGTTCTTGAATTTGTGCCTAAAGCTTCACTTGAAACCCGAAAAAAGCTTAAAAATTGCAACTTTGCACAAAGTGTCTAATCACCCCCCCTCTAGACACATCTACTTCTAGTTCCTACAAGTGGATATCAGAGCTTTGGTCTCCACTGCCTTGGTTTAATCACCATCGGAGGAAGATGGATGTGTCTACTATAGGGAGTCTTAGACATAGAGTGCCTATTCTTGATGGAAAGTATTTTCATGAGTGGAAAAATGAGATGCTTGTAATCTTCAATCAATATCATTTGAACAAGTATATTGCTAGCCCTTGTGCACCCCATATTGATCCCTTGCATCCTACCCTAGACGAAGATATTGACAGATTCGCAATCTTAGAACTATTGAGCTCATCATTAGAGGATTGCCCAAAAGATTTGATTGATAGTTTGCCTACTCAAAATTGCGCCTATACTATATGGAAATTTCTTGAGGAACGGTTTCCCAATCACTCCTTGAAAACTTTGGATGAAATTCTCCATAAATCTATTGCCTTGAGTAAGATGAACTCTAGTGATCCTAGTTTTGGTAAATGTCTTCTTGAACTTGCCAATCTTAAGCATGCTAAAGGAGATGTTGGAATCATTAATGATATCATACTCAAAGCTATAAGAATTCATAAAAGTAACCACTTTGATCATTTATCTAATGAATTACCCTCTCTAGGAAATGATGAGTCACAAGATCATGATGAACATGAATATTATGATGATGATGATAGTGACTTCGATCTTGATGATGCAATGAGACATTTTGGTCTTATGGCAAATCTTCGGGGATATGAATCAGGAGGAAAGGAATGGGTTCTTGATAGTGGATGTACTGATCATATGACCGGAGATGAAGAGATGTTTCCGTGATTGCTGAAAACAACGGCCCTCGAAAATATGTCACCTTTGGTGATAATTCAAAGGGTAAAGTGGTTGGCCTTGGTAAGGTGGCCATCTCACATGATAGTTCCATTCAAAATGTCATGCTCGTTGAATCTCTTGGCTACAACTTACTTTCAGTATCTAGACTTGCTGATTTCAGTTTGAATGTCCTATTTACTGAGGTAGATTGCCAAGTATTTCGTTGAGACAATCATAAAATGGTCTTTACGGGTATGCGTAGAGGTGATCTTTACATTGTCGATTTCTCTAAAAAGGCACAACCTAAAACTTGCTTTGTTGCTAAATCCTCAAAAGGCTGGCTGTGGCATAGACGACTAGGTCACGTTGGCATGAGAAACCTTGACAAGCTTATTAAAGGAAATCATATCCTTAGAGTTAACGATGTCATATTTGATAAGGATAGACTTTGCAGTGCTTGTCAAGCAGGTAAACAGGTTGGAGGAAGACATCCCGTGAAGAACATCATGACCACAAGGAGGCCACTTGAGCTGCTTCACATGGATCTTTTTGGTCCCAATGCCTACAAGACGGTGGAAATTCTTTTGGTCTAGTTATAGTTGATGATTTTTCAAGATTTACGTGGGTGTTCTTTTCTTAATGACAAATCGCAAGTCCAGAAGATCTTCAGAAACTTCGCTAGGAAAGCCCAAAATTAGTTTGATGTGAAGATCAAGAAGGTTCGGAGTGACAACGGAACGGAGTTCAAGAACGCAAATGTGGACACCTTTCTTGAAGAAGAAGGGATTTCACACGAGTTCTCGGCTACATACACACCTCAACAAAATGGAGTTGTTGAGAGGAAGAACCGGACGCTCATCGAAATGGCAAGAACAATGCTTGATGAATACAAGACGCCAAAGCACTTTTGGGCAGAAGCAATTGAAGACAGCTTGTCACACAACAAATCGCTTATATCTTCACAAGCTACTCGGCAAGACGGCATACGAGCTCCTCACCGGTAACAAGCCTCAAGTTGGATACTTTCGAGTATTTGGCTCAAAGTGCTACATTCTTGATAAGCATCGTCGTTCAAAGTTTGCTCCTAAATCTCATGAAGGTTTTCTACTTGGTTATGGCTCAAACTCTCACACTTACCGTGTCTACAACAATTTCACCCGAAAGGTTGAAGAGACGGTAGATGTGAAGTTTGATGAATCTAATGGCTCGCAAGTAGAGCAACTGCAATTGATGTAGGAGACAAAGACCCTTCAGAAGCAATTCAAGATTTATCCATTGGCAAAATTCGTCCAACGGAGGTGAAGGAGAGTACTTCATCCGTCCAAGTGGAAGCTTCTACTTCACGACAAGGTGAACCAAGAATCGACACGGAAGCATCCACAAGTGGGACCACACCAAGATGAAGAAAACGAGGAAGTACGTCAAGATGAACATCAACAACCTCCTTCTCCACCACAACAAGAGAACGACGACGTCAACAATGAAGAAGGCCAAGAAGAAGAACAAGATGAAGAAGATGCTCAACAAAGACCCAAGCAAAAGCTCTCACGAGTTCGAGCAAGAATTGCCAAAGATCATCCCGTCGAGCAAATCCTCAATGATATACAAACCGGGAGAATCACTCGCTCAAAAACTCGTTTAGCTAACTTTTGTGAAAACTATTCATTCATCTCTAGCATTGAACCAATGAAGGTTGAAGAAGCATTGGAAGATCCGGATTGGATAAACGCTATGCATGAAGAGCTAATAATTTTGAGAGAAACCAAGTTCGGACATTGGTTGAGAAGCCCGACAACAACCACAACATCATTGGTACCAAATGGGTGTTTCGTAACAAGCAAGATGAAGATGGACAAGTGGTCCGCAACAAAGCATGTCTCGTCACCCAAGGATACACACAAGTCGAAGGTATGGACTATGGTGAGACGTATGCTCCCGTTGCTAGACTTGAGTCCATTCGCATCTTACTTGCCTATGCTAATCACCTTAATATCACCTTGTACCAAATGGACATTAAAAGTGCTTTTCTAAATGGAGAAATAGAGGATGAAGTTTATGTCAAACAACCTCCCGGCTTTGTCAATCCTAAGAAACCAAATCATGTTTACAAACTTCACAAAGCTCTTTATGGTCTTAAACAAGCTCCTAGAGCATGGTATAAATGCTTGACCAAGTTCCTTATTACAAGTGGTTTTGAAATTGGTAAAATTGATTCTACTCTTTTTACTAAAAGGGTTAATGGAGAACTATTTGTATGCCAAATTTATGTTGATGACATCATATTTGGTTCAACTAACCCTCTCTTTAGTGAAAAGTTTGGAAAGCTAATGTCAGAGAAGTTTGAGATGTCTATGATGAGTGAACTCAAATTCTTTCTCGGGTTGCAAATCAAGCAAACTAAGGAAGGTACATTTGTCTCTCAAACAAAGTACACCAAGGACTTATTCAAGAAGTTCAATATGCAAGAATGCAAAGGTATGTCTACACCCATGCCTACTAGTGGACATAATGATTTGACCAAAGATGGTGAACCTGTTGATCAAAAGGTTTATCACTCTATGATTGGTTCATTGTTATACCTATGTGCTTCACGTCCCGATATTATGCTAAGTGTGTGCATGTGTGCTCGATATCAAGCTGCTCCTAAAGATTGTCATCTTAAGGCTGTGAAAAGGATAGTGAGATATTTAATCCATACACCAAATTTTGGCATTTGGTATCCTAAGAGGTCTTCTTTTGATCTTGTTGGCTATTCCGACTCAGATTATGCCGGAGACAAGGTTGGTAGAAAGTCCACTTTGGGTACTTGTCAATTTCTTGGTAGATCTCTTGTGTCTTGGTCTTCCAAGAAACAAAACTCGGTATCCTTATCCACCGCCGAAGCAGAATACATTGCCGCTGGTTCATGTTGTGCTCAATTACTTTGGATGACCCAAACTCTTAAAGATTATGGGATTTATGTGAAACATGTTCCACTGCTTTGTGACAATGAAAGTGCTATCAAAATTGGTCATAATCCTGTACAACATTCTCGAACTAAGCATATTGAAGTTCGTCATCATTTCATTCGAGATCATGTCGCTAAGGGTGACATCAATCTTAAGCATGTTCGCACCGATAAGCAATTAGCGGATATATTCACTAAACCGCTTGATGAGAAAGTGTTTTGCAGGTTGAGAGGAGAATTGAACATCATTGATGCCTCGAACTTGGAGTAGAAACTCCATTGGATACATGCAAGACATGAGCTTATGACTAATCCATGATATATCTCTTATGATAACTATCTTATGTCTTGGATATATTTGCACCTTGCATGTTGTCTAACCCATGTAGGTGCTTGGTTGAATCTAATTCCATGAGATTGCGACTCACTCATATCTTGAGCAATCTCTACATCACCAAGACTCTACACAATAGTGGTTGAAGACAAGGAAGCACAAAACCATTCAAACATATCCTTTGACAAATTTTTGGATACACAAGTGCTCTTCCTTGCAAGAACTAACCCATGTAGGTAGATGAACTCAAACTCCAAGTGGTTCTCCCAACTCTTGATGAACTACATCAACCCTGAGCACCCACACAAGTTCAACTACATGAGCAAGAACCACATCACCACCCAAGGTATGTCATTCCATCTTAGAGAAGCTTTACTCCAAGACATGAGTCAAAGCAACTCAACAAGATGTGAATACATCAAGATGCTTAAACGAAAAATGGTAACCCCATTTTGAGCTTAAACGATGAGTATGACCTATGATCAAGTGTCCTCACTTGACTCCTAAGTCAATATACTCTAACATAGGTGACTGTGTCACCGCCCAATTCTAGATGAAGTTCTCTTATGTCCTTTTCTGAGTAATTGCATTTGTTCCTTGCATATTTGTTTCCTTCTCTCTCACACAAAAAAAAACTTCATCTGGAAACTTTCACCTTTTTCCTGTTTGTTTAATTCTGCATATTTCTGCATCAAATTTCTTGCAAATCCATCAGCTAATTCATTGCAAATCTTTGTGAGATCTTACTTGACTAGTGAGCTGAGGTGATAAGTGTTTCTCTCTGTGTAAACTCGGTCTCACCGACTTGCAAATTTCGGTCCAACCGAATATTTTCGGTACCACCAAAATGTGCCACTCGGTGCCACCGACTTTGCAATCAGAAAAACAGTTTGCCACTTGTTCTACATTTCTTATGATCGAGCTCCACTCAATGAATCTTGTCCTCCACAAGCATCACAATTTTATCCTCTGCTTTGTGCTGAATCTCAAGGACCAAACCTATTCGACGGATTCCAGGAAAAACCTTCTTGGAAATTGATGTCAAAGGGGGAGAGAGAGATCACATCAAAGCTTGTAGGAAAGAGAGATCACACCAAGAGAGAAAAAGTATTAAGGGGAAGAGAAAGTCTCAAGGATCCCAGATGTTGTTAAGGGGGAGAGACATTTCCAGGGAGATCCCAGATGCTTGATGTTCAAGAGGAGAGATGCCACATGTCTTTTTGGGGGAAAGACATGTTCATATGAACTCATTTGAATTAAGTTCTATTCAGCTCTGATTTTCTGTTTCCTATCTTCTCCCAATATCCCATGTAATATTCAGGGGGAGCAAGACACCTAAGGGAAAAGAAATCAGCCAAATTCATTGCATATCTTTATTATTGGGGACATGTTGAATCCAATGATATCACTCTCTACATGTTATCCCAGTCTTGGCATTCTTGTGGTTTCTTTTGTTTGCTCTGGCTAGTGGACGTACCTGTGTTATCTAACCTTGTTTGCAGGTTCATTCCATCCTAAGCCAACTCGAGACCACAAGGTAAGTATATGCATCAAAATCATGAGTATGAGGAGTTCTTGCTTATGTACATACTGTTTGCAAGAAGGACTCCTGAGCATGAAGGTATTTTCCTTAATAATCTTTTGCTCTGATGCATATGGCCAAGATACATGTAACACATTGCCTACTCTGTCATGATTATGCTCTCACATGCCTCTATATTTCATATCTACATGAGTGCATACATGTAGGGGGAGCCTATGCTTGCTACATGTTCTTCCAAAGCTTTACTTGCTGTTCTGTATATCTTTATCTAAAGCTTTGATGTATATTGCCATCAATTACCAAAAAGGGGGAGATTGAAAGCACAAGTGCTCCCTAGGTGGTTTTGATAATTGATGACAACATATCTCTTGTTGGACTAACACTTCTATCTAGCATGTTTCAGATAAGTTCAACAATGGAGTGGCATGGATGTGAAAGTGGAACCCTCAAAATGCTAAGGATAATGGATTGGCTCAAGCTCAAAAGCTCAAGACTCTTCACTTTTACATTTTAGTGATCCAAGATCACATTGAGTCCATAGGAAAAGCCAATACTATTAAGGAGGGATGAGGTGTTGCTTAATGAGCCTCTTGCTTCATGTGCTTAATGATATGCTCCAAAATCCTCAGCCACTTTCCCATATCCACATTTGACCTAAACCCTAAGCCAAACTCGGTCCTACCGATTCTTCCTATCCGGCGCCACCGAGTTTCACTTGTCATTAGCCACTGCCAAACCCTAGCAATTCGGTTCTACCGATAAGGATCTCGGTCTCACCGAGATGGGATTGCAAACTCTCTGTTACCTATTGTAATATTCTCGGTCCCACCGAGATATGCAATCGGTCCCACCGAGATTGCAATGTAAACTCAGTGTTTCCCCTTTGTAACTTTTCGGTCTCACCGAGTTCCACTCGGTCCCACCGAAAGAGCAAATCGGTCCCACCGAGTTTGCCTGACAGACTCTCTGGTTAGCTAATTACCAAACTCGGTCTCACCGAGTTTGTGTAATCGGTCTCACCGAGATTACGTTATGCCCAAACCCTAACCGAATCGGTCCTACCGAGTTGCATGTCAGTCCCACCGAAATTCCTAACGGTCACTAGGTTTACTATTTCGGTCAGACCGAGTTTATTGATTCGGTCCCACCGAGATTGGAAAACTGTGTAACGGTTGGATTTTGTGTGGAGGCTATATATACCCCTCCACCTCTTTCTCATTCAGTGAGAGAGCCATCAGAACACACACATCATTCCAACTCATTTGTTCTGAGAGAGAACCACCTACTCATGTGTTGAGACCAAGACATTCCATTCCTACCATATGAATCTTGATCTCTAGCCTTCCCAAGTTGCTTTCCACTCAAATCTTCTTTCCACCAAATCCAAATCCTATGAGAGAGAGTTGAGTGTTGGGGAGACTATCATTTGAAGCACAAGAGCAAGGAGTTCATTACCTACACACCATTTGTTACTTCTTGGAGAGTGGTGTCTCCTAGATTGGCTAGGTGTCACTTGGGAGCCTCCGACAAGATTGTGGAGTTGAACCAAGGAGTTTGTAAGGGCAAGGAGATCGCCTACTTGTGAAGATCTACCGCTAGTGAGGCAAGTCCTTCGTGGGCGATGGCCATGGTGGGATAGACAAGGTTGCTTCTTCGTGGACCCTTTGTGGGTGGTTGCTTCTTTGTGGACCCTTCGTGGGTGGAGCCCTTCATGGACTCGCGCAACCATTACCCTTGGGTGGAGCCCTGTGTGGACTCTCGCAACCGTTACCCTTCGTGGGTTGAAGTCTCCATCAACGTGGATGTAGGATAGCACCACCTATCCGAACCACAGGAAAAACATTCGTGTCTCCAATTGCGTTTGAAATCTCCAAACCCTTCCCTTTACATTCTTGCAAGTTGCATGCTTTACATTCCGCTGCTCATATACTCTTTGCATGCTTGCTTGATATGTATTGTGTGTATCGAATTTGTGCCTAAGCTTCACTTAAACCGAAAAAGCTTAAAAATTGCAACTTTAGCACAAAGTGTCTAATCACCCCCTCTAGACACATCTACTTCTAGTTCCTACAGGTGGGTGGGCTTTGAATTTCTCCATCATCCGAATCCCAACCTTGCTGACCGTAGTCCGGCCAGGGCTCTCCTGATAAAGAGAGAGACTCCAATGTCTTTAGAATATCGCCGAAAGGCGAGTGCTGAAAGATGTCCGCGGAAGTGAACTCCATGATCGATGCCCAACCGGATTCGATCGGCAGGGGCGCGGAGGGTTCGGAGTCCGGAGAGGAGTCCGGCACCTTGGAGTCACGAGTCTCGCGGAGTTCGGGGCTGGTGTTCGGCTCGATCGCCGTTGGGATTACAGCCCCCGAGGTGGCGTCCAACCGCCCATCCTCGATCGGTGCAGTTGGCTCCGACTTAAGGGTCGAAGCTGATGCGGGTGCGGCCTCCAAGGCACTGTTCGGCGGCAGAGCTAGATCATGCTCGTCAGGACAGTGCGGTGCGCGCGGCAGTGGCTCAAATCCGTCGAAGATCAAGTCCTCACGGATGTCGGCCGTCTAGTTTAAACTTCCAAATCTGACCTGATGGCCAGGGGCGTAGCTTTCGATCTGCTCCAGACGGCCAAGTGAATTGGCCCGCAGTGCGAAGCCGCCGAAGACGAAGATCTGTCTGGGGAGGAAGGTCTCACCCTGGACTGCATCGCTATTGATGATCGTAGGAGCCATCGAGCCTGACGGCGACGACACAGAGGAACTCTCAATGAAAGCACCAATGTCGGTGTCAAAACCGGCGGATCTCGGGTAGGGGGTCTCGAACTGTGCGTCTAGGCCGGATGGTAACAGGAAGCAAGGGACACGAAGTTTTACCCAGGTTCGGGCCCTCTCGATGGAGGTAAAACCCTACGTCCTGCTTGATTAATATTGATGATATGGGTAGTACAAGAGTAGATCTACCACGAGATCGGAGAGGCTAAACCCTAGAAGCTAGCCTATGGTATGATTGTTGTTGTCTATGTTGGCCTGCGGACTAAAACCCTCTGGTTTATATAGACACCGGAGAGGGTTAGGGTTACACAAAGTCGGTTACAATGGTAGGAGATCTGAATATCCGTATCGCCAAGCTTGCCTTCCACGCCAAGGAAAGTCCCTTCCGGACATGGGACGAAGTCTTCAATCTTGTATCTTCATAGTCCAGGAGTCCGGCTGAAGGTATAGTCCGGCTATCCGAACACCCCCTAATCCAGCACTCCCTCAGGTGCCAATCATGGAGTTTACCTCCGCGGATATTTTTCAGCACTCGCCCTTTGGCAACATAATGAACTCATTAAGGTCTCTCTCCTTGTCAGGAGGATCCTGACCGAACTATGTCCGACGGGATTGGGATGTGGATGACGAAGAAATTCGCTGCCCACCCACCACCCACTTAGTAGCCACTGTCCACGACTTAACCGACATGCTCGACTTCGACTCCGAAGACATCGATGGTATGGACGACGATGTGGGAGACGAAGAGGAACCACTGCCCGCAGGGCACTAGACAGCCACCTCATCATACGATATATACATGGTGGACACACCCAAAGAAGGCAATGGCGACAAGACTACGGAGGATGACCCCTCCAAGAAGCAACCCAAGCGCCGACGTCAGCGGCGCCGCTCTAAGTCCCGCCAAAGCAAAAGTGGTGATACCGGCACATGAGATAATAGAACTCCGGACAGTGCCGAAGATGGCAACAATCCCCCCCCCCAGCATGATTTAGGGCAGGAGGAGGGAGAAGCCAGCCCTCCTGAGAGAGCGGCAGATGAAAAGGAGGAGGATGATAATTACATGCCTCCCACCAAAGACGAGGCAAGCCTCGACGATGACGAATTCGTCGTGCCAGAGGATCCCGTCGAACAAGAGCGCTTCAAGCGCCGGCTTATAGCCACGGCAAATAGCCTTAAGAAAAAGCAGCAGCAGCTTCAAGCTGATCAAGATCTGCTAGCTGACAGATGGACTGAAGTCCTGGTGGCTGAGGAACATAAACTCGAATGCCCCTCCAAGAGTTACCCAAAATGTAGGTTGCTACCCCGACTGGAGGAAGAAGCATATAATGCGGCTGATCGGCCACCCCGTGGCCGCGACAGAGAGGCATTCCAGCCAAAAGCTCAGCCTGCACCCCGACACCATTCAAATAAAAAGGCATGGGGAAATACGCCAGATCTGCGAGACGTATTGGAGGACAAAGCAAAACATGCAAGATCGATCTACGGATCACGAGGGCGCGCCACTACGAGAGGCGATAATCATCACGCGGGATACAGCAAAAGTAAATCCGGCCGGGCCGAGCACAGCGGGCAAGACTCATTGGAGCTATGTCGCGATATAGCCCAGTACAGAGGCGCCGCACACCCCTTATGCTTCACAGACGAAGTAATGGATCATCAAATCCCAGAGGGTTTCAAACCCATAAATATAGAATCATACGACGACACAACAGATCCTACGGTATGGATCGAGGATTTCCTCCTGCATATCCACATGGCACGCGGTGATGATATACACGCCATTAAATACCTCCCACTCAAACTCAAAGGACCAGCTCGACATTGGCTCAATAGCTTGCCAGCAGAGTCCATTGGCTATTGGGAGGATCTGGAAGCCGCATTCCTCGACAACTTTTAGGGCACTTATGTGCGACCACCAGATGCCGATGACTTGAGCCACATAATTCAGCAGCCAGAGGAATCGGCCAGGCAATTCTGGACACAGTTCCTAACAAAGAAAAATCAAATCGTCGACTGTCTGGATGCAGAGGCTCTAGCAGCTTTCAAGCACAACATGCGTGACGAGTGGCTAGCCCGGCACCTTGGTCAGGAAAAGCCGAAATCTATGGCAGCCCTCACAACACTCATGACCCGCTTTTGCGTGGGAGAAGACAGCTGGCTGGCTCGCAGTAACAACATATCAAAGAACCATGGTACTTCGGATACCAAGGATGGAAGTAGCAGGTCACGTCGCAACAAACAGAAGCACCGCATTAACAACGACAATACCGAGGATACGACAGTCAATGCCAGATTCAAAGGCTCTAAACCTGGTCAGCAGAAAAAGCCATTCAAAAGAAGCACTCTAGGCCCGTCCAGTTTGGAACGTATACTCGATCGCTCGTGTCAAATACACGGCACCCCCGACAAGCCAACTAACCACACCAATAGGGATTGTTGGGTGTTCAAGCAGGTCGGCAAGTTAATTGCTGAAAACAAAGATAAGGGGCCACATAGCGATGACGAGGAGGAGCCCCGGCAGCCGAATACCGGCGGACAGAAGAGGTTCCCCCCACAAGTGCGGACGGTGAACATGATATACGCAACCCACATCCCCAAGAGGGAGCGGAAGCATGCACTCCGGGACATATATGCGTTGGAGCCAGTCGCCCCAAAGTTTAACCCATGGTCCTCCTGTCCGACCACCTTCGATCACAGGGACCACCCCACTAGTATCCGTCATGGCGGATTCGCCGCACTGGTCTTAGACCCAATTATTGACGGATTTCACCTCACTCGAGTCCTTATGGATGGCGGCAGCAGCCTGAACCTGCTTTACCAGGACACGGTGCGCAAAATGGGTATAGACCCCTCAAGGATCAAACCCACAAAAACGACCTTTAAAGGCGTCATACCAAGTGTAGAGCCCATTGCACAGGCTCAGTCACACTGGAAGTGGTCTTCGGATCCCCGGATAACTTCCGAAGCGAAGAGTTAATCTTCGTTATAGTCCCGTTCCGCAGTGGTTATCATGCACTGCTCGGGCGAACGGCATTCGCGAGATTCAATGCGGTACCGCATTATGCATACCTCAAGCTCAAGATGCCAGGACCTCATGAAAGCACAAGTGCTCCCTAGGTGGTTTTGATAATTGATGACAACATATCTCTTGTTGGACTAACATTTCGATCTAGCATGTTTCAGATAAGTTCAACAATGGAGTGGCATGGACTAAAGGTTGTGGGAACTCCTTCAAGATGCTAAGGACAAAGGATTGGCTAAAGCTTCAAGCTCAAGACTCTTCATTTTATATTTTAGTGATCCAAGATCACATTGAGTCTTTAGGAAAAGCCAATACTATTAAGGAGGGATGAGGTGTTGCTTAATGAGCCTCTTGCTTCATGTGCTTAACGATATGCTCCAAAATCCTCAGCTACTTTCCCACTTCCACATATGACCTAAACCCTAAGCCAATCTCGGTCCTACCGATTCTTCCTATCCGGCGCCACTGAGTTTCACTTGTCATAAGCCACTGCCAAACCCTAATCAGTTCGGTCTCACCGATGGGATCTCGGTCTCACCGAGATGGGCTTGCAAACTCTCTGTTACCCATTGCAATATTCTCGGTCCCACCGAGATATGCAATCGGTCCCACCGAGTTTGCTTGATCAAATCTCAGTTTCACTTATTACCCAAATCGGTCCCACCGAGTTTGAGTAATCGGTCAAACCAAGTTTTGGATTTACTTTAACCCTAGCACATCGGTCCCACCGAGTTGATCCAGTCGGTCCCACCGAAATCTCTAACGGTCACTAGGTTTACATTTTCGGTCTGACCGAGTTTATGATTCGGTCCCACCGAGATTGGAAAACTGTGTGTAACGGTTGGATTTTGTGTGGAGGCTATATATACCCCTCCACCTCCTCCTCATTCGATGAGAGAGCCATCAGAACACATACACCATTCCAACTCACATGTTCTGAGAGAGAACCACCTACTCATGTGTTGAGACCAAGACATTCCATTCCTACCATATGAATCTTGATCTCTAGCCTTCCCAAGTTGCTTTCCACTCAAATCTTCTTTCCACCAAATCCAAATCCTATGAGAGAGAGTTGAGTGTTGGGGAGACTATCATTTGAATCACAAGAGCAAGGAGTTCATTACATACACACCATTTGTTACTTCTTGGAGAGTGGTGTCTCCTAGATTGGCTAGGTGTCACTTGGGAGCCTCCGACAAGATTGTGGAGTTGAACCAAGGAGTTTGTAAGGGCAAGGAGATCGCCTACTTCGTGAAGATCTACCGCTAGTGAGGCAAGTCCTGTGTGGGCGATGGCCATGGTGGGATAGACAAGGTTGCTTCTTCGTGGACCCTTTGTGGGTGGTTGCTTCTTCATGGACCCTTCGTGGGTGGAGCCCTGTGTGGACTCGTGCAACCGTTACCCTTGGGTGGAGCCCTGTGTGGACTCACGCAACCGTTACCCTTCGTGGGTTGAAGTCTCCATCAACGTGGATGTAGGATAGCACCACCTATCCGAACCACGGGAAAAACATCCGTGTCTCCACTTACGTTTGAATTCTCCAAACCCTTCTCTTTACATTCTTGCAAGTTGCATGCTTTACATTCCGCTGCTCATATACTCTTTGCATGCTTGCTTGATATGTATTGTGTGTGTTGAAATTGTGCCTAAACCCCACTTAAACCGAAAAAGCTTAAAAATTGCAACTTGAGCATTATGTGTCTAATCACCCCCCTCTAGACACATCTACTTCTAGATCCTACAAGTGGTATCAGAGCAAGGTCTCCATTGCCCTGGTTTAATCACCATTGGAGGAAGATGGATGTGTCTACATTAGGGAGTCTTAGGCATAGAGTGCCTATTCTTGATGGAGAGTACTTTCATGAGTGGAAAAATGAGATGCTTGTAATCTTCAATCAATATCATTTGAACAAGTATATTGCTAGCCCTTGTGCACCTCATATTAATCCTTTGCATCCCACCCTAGATGAAGACATTGACATGATTCACAATCTTAGAACTATTGAGCTCATCATTAGAGGATTGCCCAAAAATTTGATTACTAGCTTGCCTACTCAAAATTGTGCCTATACTATATGGAAATTTCTTGAGGAACGATTTCCCAATCATTCCTTGAAAACTTTGGATGAAATTCTCCATAAATCTATTGCCTTGAGTAAGATGAACTCTAGTGATCCCAGTTTTGGTAAATGTCTTTTTGAACTTGCCAATCTTAAGCATGCTAAAGGAGATGTTGGAATCATTAATGATATCATATTCAAAGCTATAAGAATTCGCCCTATAGTGAGTCGTATTACAATTCACTGGCCGTCGTTTTACAACGTCGTGACTGGGAAAACCCTGGCGTTACCCAACTTAATCGCCTTGCAGCACATCCCCCTTTCGCCAGATGATGATAGTGACTTCGATCTTGATGATGCAATGAGACATTTTGGTCTTATGGCAAATCTTCGGGGATATGAATCAGGAGGAAAGGAATGGGTTCTTGATAGTGGATGTACTGATCATATGACCGGAGATGAAGAGATGTTTCGTGAGCTTGCTGAAAACAACGGCCCTCGAAAATATGTCACCTTTGGTGATAATTCAAAGGGTAAAGTGGTTGGCCTTGGTAAGGTGGCCATCTCACATGATAGTTCCATTCAAAATGTCATGCTCGTTGAATCTCTTGGCTAGAACTTACTTTCAGTATCTAGACTTGCTGATTTCGGTTTGAATGTCCTATTTACTGAGGTAGATTGCCAAGTATTTCGTTGAGACAATCATAAAATGGTCTTTACGGGTATGCGTAGAGGTGATCTTTACATTGTCGATTTCTCTAAAAAGGCACAACCTAAAACTTGCTTTGTTGCTAAATCCTCAAAAGGTTGGTTGTGGCATAGACGACTAGGTCACGTTGGCATGAGAAACCTTGACAAGCTTATTAAAGGAAATCATATCCTTGGAGTTAACGATGTCATATTTGATAAGGATAGACTTTGCAGTGCTTGTCAAGCAGGTAAACAGGTTGGAGGAAGACATCCCGTGAAGAACATCATGACCACAAGGAGGCCACTCGAGCTACTTCACATGGATCTTTTTGGTCCCAACGCCTACAAGAGTCTTGGTGGAAATTCTTTTGGTCTAGTTATAGTTGATGATTTTTCAAGATTTACGTGGGTGTTCTTTCTTAATGACAAATCGCAGGTCCAGAAGATCTTCAGAAACTTCGCTAGGAAGGCCCAAAATCAGTTTGATGTGAAGATCAAAAAGGTTAGGAGTGACAACGGAACGGAGTTCAAGAATGCAAATGTGGACACCTTTCTTGACGAAGAAGGGATTTCACACGAGTTCTCGGCTACATACACACCTCAACAAAATGGAGTTGTTGAGAGGAAGAACCGGACGCTCATCAAAATGGCAAGAACAATGCTTGATGAATACAAGACGCCAAAGCACTTTTGGGCAGAAGCAGTTGAGACAGCTTGTCACGCAACAAATCGCTTATATCTTCACAAGCTACTCGGCAAGACGGCATACGAGCTCCTCACCGGTAACAAGCCTCAAGTTGGATACTTTCGAGTATTTGGCTCAAAGTGCTACATTCTTGATAAGCATCATCGTTCAAAGTTTGCTCCTAAATGTCATGAAGGTTTTCTACTTGGTTATGGCTCAAACTCTCACACTTACCGTGTCTACAACAATTTCACCCGAAAGGTTGAAGAGACGGTAGATGTGAAGTTTGATGAATCTAATGGCTCGCAAGTAGAGCAATTGCCAATTGATGTAGGAGACAAAGACTCTTCAGAAGCAATTCAAGACTTGTCCATCGGCAAAATTCGTCCAACGGAGGTGAAGGAGAGTACTTCATTCGTCCAAGTGGAAGCTTCTACTTCACGACAAGGTGAACCAAGAATCGACACAGAAGCATCCACAAGTGGGACACACCAAGATGAAGAAAACGAGGAAGTACGTCAAGATGAACATCAACAACCTCCTTCTCCACCACGACAAGAGAACGACGACGTCAACAATGAAGAAGGCCAAGAAGAAGAACAAGATGAAGAAGATGTTCAACGAAGACCCAAGCAAAAGCTCTCACGAGTTCGAGAAAGAATTGCCAAAGATCATCCCGTCGGGCAAATCCTCAATGATATACAAACCGGGAGAATCACTCACTCAAAAACTCGTTTAGCTAACTTTTGTGAAAACTATTCATTCATCTCTAGCATTGAACCTATGAAGGTTGAAGAAGCATTGGAAGATCCGGATTGGATAAATGCTATGCATGAAGAGCTACATAATTTTGAGAGAAACCAAGTTTGGACATTGGTTGAGAAGCCCGACAACAACCACAACATCATTGGTACCAAATGGGTGTTTCGGAACAAGCAAGATGAAGATGGACAAGTGGTTCGCAACAAAGCATGTCTCGTCGCCCAAGGGTACACACAAGTCGAAGGTATGGACTATGGTGAGACGTATGCTCCCGTTGCTAGACTTGAGTCCATTCGCATCTTGCTTGCCTATGCTAATCACCATAATATCACCTTGTACCAAATGGACATTAAAAGTGCCTTTCTAAATGGTGAAATAGAGGAGGAAGTTTATGTCAAACAACCTCCCGGCTTTGTCAATCCTAAGAAACCAAATCATGTTTACAAACTTCACAAAGCTCTTTATGGTCTTAAACAAGCTCCTAGAGCATGGTATAAATGCTTGACCAAGTTCCTTACTACAAGTGGTTTTGAAATTGGTAAAATTGATTCTACTCTTTTTACTAAAAGGGTTAATGGAGAACTATTTGTATGCCAAATTTATGTTGATGATATCATATTTGGTTCAACTAACCCTCTCTTTAGTGAAAAGTTTGGAAAGCTAATGTCAGAGAAGTTTGAGATGTCTATGATGAGTGAACTCAAATTGTTTCTCGGGTTGCAAATCAAGCAAACTAAGGAAGGTACATTTGTCTCTCAAACAAAGTACACCAAGGACTTATTCAACAAGTTCAATATGCAAGAATGCAAAGGTATGTCTACACCCATGCCTACTAGTGGACATAATGCTTTGACCAAAGATGGTGAACCTGTTGATCAAAAGGTTTATCGCTCTATGATTGGTTCATTGTTATACCTATGTGCTTCACGTCCCGATATTATGCTAAGTGTGTGCATGTGTGCACGATATCAAGCTGCTCCTAAAGATTGTCATCTTAAGGCTGTGAAAAGGATAGTGAGATTTTAATCCATACACCAAATTTTGGCATTTGGTATCCTAAGAGGTCTTCTTTTGATCTTGTTGGCTATTCCGACTCGGATTATGCCGGAGACAAGGTTGATAGAAAGTCCACTTCGGGTACTTGTCAATTTCTTGGCAGATCTCTTGTGTCTTGATCTTCCAAGAAACAAAACTCGGTATCCTTATCCACCGCCGAAGCGGAATACATTGCCGCTGGTTCATGTTGCGCTCAATTACTTTGGATGACCCAAACTCTTAAAGATTATGGGATTTATGTGAAACATGTTCCACTGCTTTGTGACAATGAAAGTGCTATCAAAATTGGTCATAATCCTGTACAACATTCTCGAACTAAGTATATTGAAGTTCGTCATCATTTCATTCGAGATCATATTGCTAAGGGTGACATCAATCTTAAGCATGTTCGCGCCGACAAGCAATTAGCGGATATATTTACTAAACCACTTTATGAGAAAGTGTTTTGCAGGTTGAGAGGAGAATTGAACATCATTGATGCTTCGAACTTGGAGTAGAAACTCCATTGGATACATGCAAGACATGAACTTATGACTAATCCATGATATATCTCTTATGATAACTATCTTACGTCTTGGATATATTTGCACCTTGCATGTTGTCTAACCCATGTAGGTGCTTGGTTGAATCTAATTCCATGAGATTGCGACTCACTCATATCTTGAGCAATCTCTACATCACCAAGACTCTACACAATAGTGGTTGAAGACAGGGAAGCACAAAACCACTCAAACATATCCTTTGACAAATTCTATGATAAGATTCATGATTGTCATTCTTGGATACACAAGTGCTCTTCCTTGCAAGAACTAACCCATGTAGGTAGATGAACTCAAACTCCAAGTGGTGCTCCCAACTCTTGATGAACTACATCAACCTTGAGCACCCACACAAGTTCAACTACATGAGCAAGAACCACACCACCACCCAAGGTATGTTATTCCATCTTAGAGAAGCTTTACTCCAAGATATGAGTCAAAGCAGCTCAACAAGATGTGAATACATCAATATGCTTAAACGAAAGATGGTAACCCCATTTTGAGCTTAAACGATGAGTATGACCTATGATCAAGTGTTCTCACTTGACTCCTAAGTCAATATACTCTAATATAGGTGACTATGTCACCGCCCAATTCTGGATGAAGATCTCTTGTGTTCCTTTCTGAGTTATTGCATTTGTCCCTTGCATATTTGTTTCTTTCTTTTTCAATCAAAAAAAAACTTCATCTAGAAACTTTCACTCTTTTCTTTTTGGTTTTTGTTCTGCATCAAATTCCTTGCAAATCTTTCAGCTAATTCATTGCAAATCTTTGTGAGATCTTACTTGACTAGTGAGCTGAGGTGACAAGTGTTTTTCTCTGTGATGAACTCGGTTTCACCGAATTGTCATTTTCGGTCCAACCGAATCCCTTCGGTACTACCGAAACATGCCACTCGGTGCCACCGATTTCGCAACAGGAAAAACAGTTTGCCACATATTCTATATTTCTTCTGATCCGGCTCCACTCAATGAATCTTGTCCTCTACAAGCATCACAGTTTTATTCACTGCCTTGTGCTTAATCTCAAGGACCAAACCTATTCGACGGATTCCAGTACAAACCTTCTTGGAAATTGATGTCAAAGGGGGAGAGAGAGATCACATCAAAGGTTATCATCAGGGAGAGAGAGATATACAAAGGAGAAAGTACTAAGGGGGAGAGAATACTCAAGGATCCCATATATTAAGGGGGAGAAAGGAATACTCAAGGATCCCAGATGCTTGATGTTCAAGAGGAGAGATGCCACATGTCTTTTTGGGGGAAAGACATGTTCATATGAACTCATTTGAATTAAGTTCTATTCAGCTCTGATTTTCTGTTTCCTATCTTCTCCCAATATCCCATGTAATATTCAGGGGGAGCAAGACACCTAAGGGAAAGAAATCAGTCAAATTCATTGCATATCTTTATTCTTGGGGACATGTTGAATTCAATGTGGTACCTTGTACTCACTCTCTACATGTCATCCCAGTCTTGGTATTCTTGTGGTTTCTTTTGTTTGCTCTGGCTAGTGGACGTACCTGTGTTATCTAACCTTGTTTGTGCAGGTTCATTCCATCCTAAGCCAACTCAAGACCACAAGGTAAGTATATGCATCAAAATCATGAGTATGAGGAGTTCTTGCTTATGTACATACTGTTTGCAAGAAGGACTCATGACCATGAAGGTATTTTCCTTGATAATCTATTGCTCTGATGCATATGGCCAAGATGCATGTAACACATTGCCTACTCTGTCATGGTTATGCTCTCTCACATGTCTCTATATTTCATATTTACATGAGTGCATACATGTAGGGGGAGTCTATGCTTATTACATGTTCTTCCAAAGCTTTACTTGTTGTTCCTTATATCTTTATCTAAAGCTTTGATGTATGTTGCCATCAATTACCAAAAAGGGGGAGATTGAAAGCACAAGTGCTCCCTAGGTGGTTTTGATAATTGATGACAACATATCTCTTGTTGGACTAACATTTCGATCTAGCATGTTTCAGATAAGTTCAACAATGGAGTGGCATGGACTAAAGGTTGTGGGAACTCCTTCAAGATGCTAAGGACAAAGGATTGGCCAAAGCTTCAAGCTCAAGACTCTTCATTTTATATTTTAGTGATCCAAGATCACATTGAGTCTTTAGGAAAAGCCAATACTATTAAGGAGGGATGAGGTGTTGCTTAATGAGCCTCTTGCTTCATGTGCTTAATGATATGCTCCAAAATCCTCAGCTACTTTCCCACTTCCACATATGACCTAAACCCTAAGCCAAACTCGGTCCTACCGATTCTTCCTATCCGGCGCCACCGATTTTCACTTGTCATAAGCCACTGCCAAACCCTAATCAGTTCGGTCTCACCGATGGGATCTCGATCTCACTGAGATGGGCTTGCAAACTCTCTGTTACCCATTGCAATATTCTCGGTCCCACCGAGATATGCAATCGGTCCCACCGAGTTTGCTTGATCAAATCTCAGTTTCACTTATTACCCAAATCGGTCCCACCGAGTTTGAGTAATCGGTCAAACCGAGTTTTGGATTTACCCTAACCCTAGCACATCGGTCCCACCGAGTTGATCCAGTCGGTCCCACCGAAATCTCTAACGGTCACTAGGTTTACATTTTCGGTCCAACCGAGTTTATGATTCGGTCCCACCGAGATTGGAAAACTATGTGTAACGGTTGGATTTTGTGTGGAGGCTATATATACCCCTCCACCTCCTCCTCATTCGATGAGAGAGCCATCAGAACACATACACCATTCCAACTCACATGTTCTGAGAGAGAACCACCTACTCATGTGTTGAGACCAATACATTCCATTCCTACCATATGAATCTTGATCTCTAGCCTTCCCAAGTTGCTTTCCACTCAAATCTTCTTTCCACCGAATCCAAATCCTATGAGAGAGAGTTGAGTGTTGGGGAGACTATCATTTGAAGCACAAGAGCAAGGAGTTCATTACCTACACACCATTTGTTACTTCTTGGAGAGTGGTGTCTCCTAGATTGGCTAGGTGTCACTTGGGAGCCTCCGACAAGATTGTGGAGTTGAACCAAGGAGTTTGTAAGGGCAAGGAGATCGCCTACTTCGTGAAGATCTACCGCTAGTGAGGCAAGTCCTGTGTGGGCGATGGCCATGGTGGGATAGACAAGGTTGCTTCTTCGTGGACCCTTTGTGGGTGGTTGCTTCTTCGTGGACCCTTCGTGGGTGGAGCCCTGTGTGGACTCGCGCAACCGTTACCCTTGGGTGGAGCCCTGTGTGGACTCATGCAACCGTTACCCTTCGTGGGTTGAAGTCTCCATCAACGTGGATGTAGGATAGCACCACCTATCCGAACCACGGGAAAAACATCCGTGTCTCCACTTGCGTTTGAATTCTCCAAACCCTTCTCTTTACATTCTTGCAAGTTGCATGCTTTACATTCCGCTGCTCATATACTCTTTTCATGCTTGCTTGATATGTATTGTGTGTGTTGAAATTGTGCCTAAACCCCACTTAAACCGAAAAAGCTTAAAAATTGCAACTTGAGCATTATGTGTCTAATCACCCCCCCTCTAGACACATCTACTTCTAGATCCTACACCTCAGGGGGTCATTACAGTTAATGGAAACATAGAGCGCTCTCTCCAAACGGAGGAGTACACTGCGGCCCTCGCAGCGGAAGCGCAAAGCAGCCTCTTAAGGCAATCCACTAGTTTGGTGTTTAAGGATCCGAACACCTTCAAGCGCGCCCAGAGTAATCGGCAACAGGACCGCCTGGCACGTTCCGAGCTCGCATAGCAATGCGGCCCCCACCCCGGCCCAAGCCAAACGGGAAACTCATGCCACGCGTACATAATTACGCATTAAAAATACCATGGGCACAGTTAGGGAGGGGCACGATTACGGCACGCTCCAAGACATGGCTTAAACCGCACTAGGGGCTTCCTTCTTTGTTATTTTTCTCTTTCAGGACCTTAATCTCTGGAAACCCTGTCCGGCCGCATGACTGCCGAACACATGATGCAGCATCCAAGGAGGCAGAAAGCTACATCACACCACGGAATTCCCAGGTGGATTACGATAACGAGTGACATATTTACTTTAATACTATTCCTCAGCTTGCCCTTGGAGGGGACATAGTCCTACTTTTTGCTTATCGCACTACATGTATCAGTCTGCTTTAACGCACCCCCTTTTGAATAAACAATGCATAGCATTAAGACTATTATTGCATTCTTCTTATATATATATATATGTGTTCATTCATGACATCCAGCACCCGTACACTCTGGTACGGCCAATACGCTAGGGGCTTAAGCATACCCCAAAATACGGCGTGAGAAGTCCGAACACTTTCGACAGTGCGGCACCCCGAACTTATAGCACTATATGCATCAGCTTCGAATCATGTCTTGGGTCAATAGTTGGGTTTGCCCGGCTCCCATGTTTTGGTACCTTACGTTCCGCTATATCGGCTAAGGTAGCACTGGGAGAACTACTGCAATTGTACCCCAGTTCTACTGGGCTAAGCACCTCAGTGGAGAAAGCTAAAACTAACTGTCATGATAAGGCGAGAGACTGGTCGCTGTTCAAGAGGTTTCGAGTCCCTAAAGACTTATGCCGCTTAGAGCGAGGAGCCGGCCCTGTCCGGCTTAAGGCATGTATCGCGCCCTGAATTCGGCCTTCCAAACACTAGGGGCTTCACCAAAATTTAAAATTATAGAATTCTATGACTAAGTGAGAGTGATAACGCATTATAGTCCGATTGCCTTGTTCGTTGTGCTGAGCACCTCCCTCGAAGGACCCAAAAATGGGAACAAGAGTGCTCAGGTCTATCCCGAACACCCCAGCACTTGTGGCATGGAGGCAGAAGACGACGACTAGCCATCTCTCAGATTTGATAAATAGCCGAACAGAAGGTAATATTTTAAATTCAAACAAGCGTTGCATAGCGCATATGAACAAGTTTTCATGAATACAGGATTACACGAGCAAGTTTACTCAAATATTATATCTTTCATACACTCGTCCGCTACGAGACGGGCACCCTTCAGGACACCCTCATAGTACATCTCGGGGTGGCGATGTTCCTTGCCCTCCAGCGGCCCTTCCTTGATCAGCTTCACGGAATCCAGCTTGGCCCATTGCACCTTCACACGGGAGAAAGCCCGGCGTGCACCTTCGATGCAGACGGACCGCTTGATAACTTCCAGCCGTGGGAAGGCATCCACAAGCTGCCTCACCAGGCCGAAGTAGCTGTTGGGAAGGGCGTCGCCAGGCCACATCCGGACTATCAAGCCCTTCATGGCCTGTTCGGCTGCCTTGTGTAGCTCAACCAGCTGCTTTAGCTGGTCGCTCATAGGCACTGGGTGTTCAGTCCCAGTATATTGGGCCCAGAACAACTTCTCTGTTGAGCTTCCCTCCTTGGCCCAGTAAAATTTCGCGGCATCCGACACGCTGTGGGGCAAATCTGCGAATGCTCCTGGAGAGCTCCGGATTCGGGTAAGTATCAAGTAATTTACTTTCACATGCTTGCTTTGCATATAGAATGCCTTACCCGCCGCTATCTTCTTCATCGCATCAATCTCCTGGAGGGCCTTTTGGGCTTCGGCCTTGGCACTCTTTGCACTCTCAAGGGCCGTAGCAAGCTCGGACTCTCGCGTCTTCAAGTCAAGCTCCAGCGCCTCGTGCTTCGTCACGAGAGCGTGGAGCTCTTGCTGGACCTCGCCCACCCGTGCCTCACGCCTTTCCCGCTCGGTGCGCTCCTTGGCCGCTTTGTTTTCAGCCTCGGATAGCGCTTGCTTCAGGGTCGCCACCTCGGTCGTGGCCCCTGGCAAATTTACGATAATCCTGTCATTTTGCAATCGCATTCTTTTTATATCCATAGACCAGGTACTACTTACCTTTGTTCTCCTCGAGCTGCCTCTTGGCAAGGCTGAGCTCTTCCTTGGACCCTTTGAGGTCCTGCTTCAGTGCGGTGACCTCCACAGTCAGTGCGGCAGAGGCCAGCAGCGAAGCCTGCATACGCATATAGACATACTTATATTAGACTCATGCGATATTGTTTGATCCTCTGTTCGTCTTTTCTTTGTGAACACCGAACAGAGCATCAGGGGCTACTATCTATGCGGTAATATTTTTCCTATATTTCAAAAACTTACCTCAAAGCCTGTTAGAAGGCTGGCACAGGCTTCAGTCAGTCCGCTCTTGGCGGACTGAACCTTCTGGACCACCACACTCATAATAGTGCGGTGCTCTTCGTCGATGGAAGTGCTGCGAAGCGCTCCCAGCAGATTGTCCGGTGCCTCTGGATGGACAGAGGTCACCGGCACAGGCGTCTTGCCCCTCTTGGAAGGAGGCCGCCCTCCCGAGTCCGGTACCACTGGAGGTTCCGGCACGGAGTTCGGCTGAGGGCCGAACTCGGAGCCCTCAGGAGCCTTGCTCCCTCTGCTCCCGGAGTCCGGAAGGTCGCATTGAGGCGCCTCCGGGACTGTCTCCCCTCGACCCGGTGCCTCTTGAGACAACACCTCGGCGTTGTCCGTAGGGAAAGGGGAGGTGGCGGTCGGAAGTGGATCGCTATCCATATCCGACGAGCCCAGGGAGCCGTCCGACGAGGATACATTGATACGGGTTCGGGGCAGTCTGCATAATCATAATTCGGTGTTAGGAGAAGCAGTGCGACAAAGGTATGCTATGAGTTACTCTGGTATCCGAATACTTACGACTTCGCCAGGGGCTTGGCCCTGAGCAGCCACTCGTCTTCGCCTTCGGCGGCGGTGGTGGAGTAGTCCGGAAGGAGAGTCCTTCCCTTCTTGGACCCTCCGCCCCCCCCCCCCCCAGTGGGGGCGGCCTTCCTTTTCTTGTCTCCCCCGACTAAAGGGGGAGCATCTTCATCTTCCTCCTCGTCTTCGGGGGAGGAGTGCGTCGCAGAGTTATCGGACGATGAGTCCGATAACACCTGGCGTCGGGAACTCTTTCGGGTTCCCTTGGCCTTCTTGGTCTTGTCCGGCACCTTGTAAGGAGCCGGAGTCAGCATCTCCGTCAGGAGAGCGTCCGCAGTGTCTTCGGGCAAAGGGGTCGGACAGTTAATCTGCCCCGATGTCTCCACCCAGTCCTATCAAAGGCATGGAGCTCAGACCTCGCACATGGTTAAGCTAGAGGAAATAGATATCCTACCAGATGTATGGAACTCACCGAATGCGCTCGGTGCTTCGCGCTTAACCCGCGGTCCTCGGTGAGAGAGGGAGGGACCTCTGCACCCTTGAACAACACCTTCCAGACGTCCTTGTGCGTCGTGTCGAAGAGCTCGCTCAGAGTCTGGTGTTGGGCTGGGTCGAACTCCCACAAGTTGAAGTCCCGTTGTTGGCACGGGAGGATCCGGTGGACGAGCATGACCTGGACTATGTTGACAAGCTTGAGCTTCTTGCTTGCCATGTTCAGGATACATTTCTGGAGTTCGTCCAGCTCCACCGATGAACCCCACGACAAGCCCTTCTCTTTCCAGGAAGTGAGCCATGTGGGGAATCCGGATCAAAACTTAGGGGCAGCCACCCATTTGGTGTCGCGCGGCTCGATGATGTAGAACCACACCGATTGCCACCCCTTTATGGTCTCCATGAAGGAGCCTTCAAGCCATATAACGTTGGGCATCTTGCCCACCATGGCTCCGCCGCATTCTGCTTGTTGGCCGCCCACCACATTCGGCTTGATATTGAAGGTCTTTAACCACAGGCCGAAGTGGGCCGGATGCGGAGGAAAGCCTCACACATGACGATGAACGCCGAAATGTTGAGGACGAAGTTCGGGGCCAGATCATGAAAGTCCAGCCCATAGTAGAACATGAGACCACGGATGAATGGATGGAGGGGAAACCCCAGTCCGCGGAGGAAGTGGTGGAGGAAAACTACCCTCTCATGAGGTTCAGGGGTAGGAACGATCTGCCCCGCAGCAGGCAGCCGATGCGCTATATTCGCGGCCAAGTATCCGGCTCCGCGCAGCTTCTTGATGTGTCCCTCTGTAACGGAGGAAGCCATCCATTTGCCTCCCGCTTCGGACATGATTGGAGAAGGTTGAGGGGAAGGATGTGGGCTTGGGCGTTGGAGCTCGAGTGCACAAGAGTGGATGAGCAAGGAGGAAGAAGGCATGGGTAGAAAAAGGTTAGACCTTGTCCCTTTATAAGGGCGGCCGGAACTATGCGCCCCCACTAGTCTGGTAAAACTCGCTTATCCCCCAAGCGCCGTAATCGATGGCGCGGTTGGGTTACCCATGCCCGTATTGATGAGAATCACGTAATAAGGGGAACACGATCTCTACTTTGACAAGACGTGTCAAGAAACTGCCTCACATTATGTGCGGGGCTAGTTAAAGGAAACGGTTCGAATAATTACCGGGCCATGGCATAATGTCATGTTGCCAAAACGTGTCAGCAGATTAGATTTGTGGAAATATTATTCTCTCTACGGTGGTATATGGAACTTATTTTGCAGGGTCGGACACTATCCTTGTATTCAAATTCTTCCGTGATGTATTTGGAGGAGGAACCCGCCTTGCAATGTCGAAGACAATACTGCGCGTCGGACTCATCGTCATTGAAGCCTGGTTCAGGGGCTACTGAGGGCGTCCTGGATTAGGGGGTCTCCGGACAGCCGGACTATATCCTTTTGCCGGACTGTTATACTATGAAGATACAAGATTGAAGACTTCGTCTCGTGTCCGGATGGGACTCAACTTGGCGTGGAAGGCAAGCTAGGCAGTACGGATATGGATATCTCCTCCTTTGTAACCGACCTTGTGTAACCCTAGCCCCCTCCGGTGTCTATATAAACTGGAGGGTTTTAGTCTGTAGGACAACAAACAATCATACCATAGGCTAGCTTCTAGGGTTTAGCCTCTCCGATCTCGTGGTAGATCAACTCTTGTAATACCCATATCATCAAGAATAAATCAAGCAGGACGTAGGGTTTTACCTCCATCAAGAGGGCCCGAACCTGGGTAAAACATCGTGTCCCCTGCCTCCTGTTACCATCCGCCTAGACGCATAGTTCGGGACCCCCTAGCCGAGATCCGCCGGTTTTGACACCGACATGTCTTCTTTTTCTTCTTCGATCTCCGGGTCGTTTTCTTGGCATTCATGGCGGCGATTTTCGCTTTCTTGGCAGCTTCGTGATCATATTTCACTTTCCAAAAATCAAAATTGGCCTACAAAGACAAGAGGAAGGATCAATGATAAACAATACGGCTGGGCAAAATACAAAGGAAAAAAGATTAGAATATCCTTACTTCTGGTACCGGGTTAAGTTTACAGAAGGGATTTAACCCAACAATGTTGCAGTCTTCATATTTCCCATTTACCAAAAGGTTTGACATTGACACAATGTCTTCTTCGGTTAATTGAACCGGACTATGACGAAGAGCATCGTCCGGGCCTCCACCATATTTATACATCAATTTTGACCGGGGGCTTAATGGAATAACCCGCCATGAGATCCAACAGCGGGTCAAATCAACTCCGGTTAAACCGTTCCCCAACAAAGCATTGATTCTTCTGATGGATGGAAGCAGCTTCTTGCATTCAGCAACAGTAAGTTTATCTGGAAGTGCGAACTTGGAGTCAAGACGATCGGGGCGGTAACCCAGCAGTGGCTTCTCGTTGGCTGGTGAGATGTCCTGACAGTAAAACCAAGTTTGGTTCCAGTCCTTTGGTGACTTGGTAAAACTATGAGAGGGAAGACAGCACCCTGCCGGCGCTAAATTGAGATGCCTCAAAGCTCTAAGCTAAGGCCGTTGGTGCACTCGTTCTGCCGGTTCAGACAGAAGTATTCTCTAAACAGTTCTACAGTCGGCTCTTGCTGAAGATATACCTCACAGAGCACTTGGAAGTTACAAATATTAGATATGGAATTGGGCCCAATGTCCTGAGGATGGAGTTTGAAAAAGTGAAGGACCTCTCTGAAGAACTTTGAACCGGGCGGTGAGAAGCCACGGTTCATGTGGTCAGTAAAGACAATCACCTCGCCATCTTTTGGATTGGGTCGTTCTTTTTCCGGGTTAGGAGCACGATAAGACATGACGATTTTTTAGGGCAGAAACCCAATGAGGAAGAATTCTTTTAAACGATCCTTAGTTATGGTTGAGGGGACCCAGTTACGGATGGTGGGTGTCTTTGACGGCATGATGTGCAAGGAACTGAAAAAGAAAAAACAACATGCCGGTTTAGTTTACGGCAAGATTAACAGTTAAAGGATGAAGATGTAAAACAAGTAACGGCGGCTTAACTAAGGGCAAGATGCGAACAGACGGGCGCGAAAATCAAGGGAGAACCAAATAATGGTTATCCAGCTATAAGACGCCTCAATTCTCGGGAAACATTAAAGATAAAAGGTCCGTTGGAAGATGATGTCATGAAATTTTTTTGTGTTTTCAAAAGATGACGTCATGGCGGGTTACAGAGTTCTTCAGACAGAAGAAGATGGATTTCATCTAAGTATTGAAGATTGACAAAGAACAAAGTTCAAAGTTAACCTGGGCCTAATGTTGGGGATATTACTACCAGTATCCGCCCAGGAGGGGTCGGGTCAGCCCTAATGGCGGGTTACATAAGAAGCCCAGTAAACATTCAATATGATAGTTCATTAAACATATAGAAGGCCCAAGGGCCTGGGGCCGGCTTAAGGCCCGATATTGTAAACCGCCATATGTAAGGAAAGACTTGTAAAGAAAGGCATGTAAAGGAAGTCACCGAGCCGGACACGATTATGAGCCGGCCGGGACTCTGTAGGCCACCAGGCATCAACCCATGTATATAAAGGGACGACCCGGTGGCGGCTTAGGGTAAGAAACAACCAGATCAATAACCAAGCCAGTGAGTTGAGCCCCTTGGAGATCAAAACCTCAGCAATACCAATCCCAACTAGACGTAGGCTTTTACCTTCATCGTAAGGGACCGAACTAGTATAAAAACTCTCTCGTGTCCTTTGTCCTGATTAACCCCTTTAAGCTTCCTAGTGCGATGGCCCTACGACTTAAGTCCTTGCTCTAGGAAATCTGCCGTGTCAACTCCACGACATACATCATACCGTTGAGCAATTGATCACCATATGTCGCCCCGAGTCCCTTGCACCGCATGACATTGTGGGAAATGGAGGACGGTGCGGGAGGAGGGCGATCGATTTGGTGGACTATACCAATTTGAAGGGATTTGGGGTCGGTCTGGTTCGTTGTATCTGGCGTGCCGGACGCATCTGAACCTTATGATATCCGTCCCAGATATGGGCTGGGTTTGAGGGGCGACGGACAACCCAAACGTATGAGGCCGGTTTGAGAGGTGCCGCTGGGTCATCATTTTCAGGACTGGTTACTGACTGGGTCGGCCGCTTGGGTGTAGGGAAAGGAAGGAGTGTTTGACAGGTCCTGCTGTGGGAGCTTTTATAGCATATTTTTTTACTCCCTCTGTCCCATAATATAAGAACGTTTTTGACACTAGTAGAGGTTGAAACTGACTGCTTAACACCTGTTCCAACAACCTACTGCGTCGTGTCCACTTGAGGCGGGAGCGTCGCCTCGCCATCGCCGAGATGGACGTGGAAGCCATGATGGTGTGACGCGAACGCTTCGCTCAGGACATCATCGACGAGCGCCAGTTCTACAAGCAAAGGAGGACGAAGAGGGACGCGGGGAGGACGAAGCGAGCCGCCTGTCGGGAGGACAAGCGTTCACGGAAGCAGGCCGCTCAATTGAAATTAAAGCTACGAGAAACATGGGGCTTGGGACTTCGAAGACGAGCAGCATGCTGACGCCTACATTCAGACATCGGAGGAGGACATTACCGAGTCGGAGTCGGAAAGCGACGAGTAGTTGGTCTTTTTTTTATCCGTGTATGCTAGAACTATCCATGTGTCCATTTTTATCAGAAAAAATGGCCGTCAGCGTTGGTGACGAAGCAGGCGGGCGAGGGTGTGTTGTTTGATATGGGAGGTAATAGCACCCCAAGTCCACAAACTTGCACAGAATGTGATGTTTTAGTCCAAAACTTGCAAAATGTTACTGAGGACTCCACAAACTTGACACCCTATGTGATGTTTTGGTCCACAGCCATTCACAGCACGACATGTGGCAGTCCAAGGGGTGGACCGGTCAGCTGTGGCAATTTTGCACAAAGTCCCCTGGCGTTCACTTGATTCAACCCGCAGTACACCCCACCAGAATTAAATGCAATAGGAGTTCACATATCCGTTCGATCTCTCCTGCTGTCCTGTCGGGGGAGACAGTGTGTGTGGCGATTTCTTGATGATGGTTGTCATGGTGCCATCGTCGCCGGAGTTCGCCGGCAGGATTGAGCCACCTCTTTCCTCTCATCTCATCCGGCCGTTCGCCGTCATCCCACCGGACTATGGTGAGCTCCTGTCCCCTCTTCCGCCTCTTCCTTGTTCCTCCCATGCTCTATTTCCTCGTCGTCGGTTTGTCGTCGCCGTCCACATCAGCCCCACCGTGTTTGTGTGTCGCACAGTGGTGTGCTTGTTGGATGCTATTTGTTTTTTCTTATGGCACTAAAGCTAGGGTTTTTGTGTAGTGGGTTTTGGCCGAGTAGATTAGGTTAGGTTTTAGCCTCACAAAGTCTTGGGTTTGGCCTGACAAGTGGTTCCTTCTTTCTCGTTCACATGTTAGCTTGTTAGACATGAGTTGTTCGGTCCTCCATTCATGTGCACCGGAAGCAAATCTGGCAATAGTGGATTGTGTTCATTGCCACCAAATTTAGTTGTCCAATGCTAATGCTTACTTGTGCAATGGTGTTAGTGATGCCACCAGTTGGTTGTGTTCAATGGCAGCAACTTCAGTTAGCCCAAGTCTTGCTTTTTGGACATTTGACTGAATTTTTTCAGTTAACTGTAGTTATCTGAATTTTTTCAGTTAACTGTAGTTATCTGAATTTTTTCAGTTAACTGTAGTTATCTGAATTTTTTCACTGCACTGTAGTTATTCACAATGTTTTTAGTGCACTATAGTTAACTGAACATCTTATTTAACTGAACTTCTGAGCTAACTGAATTTTACTATTAATTTTATACATCATTGTGCAATGCTTACAAATTACACATCTTTGATGCAGTGTGTGATTCAGCAAATGGACAAAGGGTGGACACTTCTTTCTTTACACTTGAACTTGAGCATGGTGGACTTTTCTATGGCCCAATCAGTAATTTGGAGTACTGGAACCCTTCAGTGGAAGTTCTTGATTATGTTGATGCTACCACATTCTCATATTCTTTCCTTGAAGACCACCTAACTTGGTTGGGATATCCAGTGGGTGAGCACATACTTTACTGGTGCTTGCCTAACAAATCAATTGCAGATGGTTTGGTCAGAATTAAATCTGATGATGATGTGCAACACATCATCAGAGCTAGTGTCAATCATAAAGTGCTTGCTATTATGGTTGACCATGCAGATTTCATCAGCAATTTCAGGGTTGAATCCATATGCACATTGCCATCAATTCAGTGCCATGTTGCAATGCACACTGCAAGTGAAGCATCTTTCCACCAGAGTGTAATTTTTGTCAATGAAGATGAGCCATTTTTAGAGTTTCCTGCAACTGGAACAGAACCTGAAAGCTTGGTTATACAAGGTGTAGATCACAATCTGCTTACTGAAGATGGAGCAACAGTAATTGAAGATATAGTTGTTTCTGAATCAGATTTCAGTGACAATGATTATGACATAGATAAGGGGGATGATGATCTTTATGATGACAACATTGACTTTGATGTTGATGAAGAAGCTGAGGAAGAAGAGGATGATGTGGAGGTAGATGACTATTTGCTTGATGATGAAGATCTTAATCTGCCCATTGAGGAAGTAGAGCAGTTGAGGTACAAGTTTACTGCCTTCAATTCAAAGGTGGACATGGTTTCCCCTGCCTTCAAAGTTGGGATGGTCTTTGCTGATGTGAAGGAGCTTAGACTTGCTATTACTGCATATTCTGTTAAGAACAGAGTTCAGATCAAGAAGTTAAAGAATGACAAAGTCACAAAACTAGAATAGAGGCTGTTTGTGAAAGAGGTTGCCCATGGTGGCTAAAAGCTGCGAAGGACAACAGGACAGGTGGATTTGTAATCGAGGCTTACTATGGAGAGCACATTTGTCAGAAGAAATGGAAGATAAGGCAGATGACAGCTAAGTTTCTGTGCCAGTATTTCATAGATGAGTTCAGGGATGACCAGAAAATGTCACTTGGTACATTTTCAAGAAAAATCACCAAGGCATTCAATGTGACCCCTAACAGATGGAAGCTAGCAAGGGCTAGAACTGCAGCCCTGAAAGAGATCCATGGTGATGAAGAACATCAGTTCAGTAGGCTATGGGACTATGGTCATGAGTTAAGGACTACAAACCCTGGCTCTACATTTCTGTTATCAACTGAGCTTAAGAAAGACCCAAAATTTCCAATGGGCAGGAAGTGTCTGAAGACATTGTACTGGTCTTATGATGCATGTAAAAGAGGGTGGTTAAAGGGGTGCAGGCCTATATTTTCATTGATGGATGTCACATGAAAACAAGGTTCAAAGGAGTTTTGCTTAGTGCTGTTGGAATTGATCCAAAATGACTGCATTTTCCCCATTGCAATGTGTTGGGTTGAAGTAGAATGCACAGGATCCTGGGAATGATTTCTGACAACTTTGAGAGATGATTTAAACATCACTAACAGTGCTCCTTTCACAATTATGAGTGACAAGAAAAAGGGATTGATAAATGCTGTGCAGAAAGTGTGGCCAGATGCAGAGCATAGGTTTTGTGTGAGGCATATCTATTAGAATTTCAATGAGAAGCACAAGGGAGAGTTGCTGAAGCAAGACATGTGGGCCATTGCAAGATCACCAAACAAAGTGAAGTGGAGGCAGAACTGTGAGAAAATGGATGTAGATAGTTCAGCTGCATTTCATTGGACTGAAAGACTTGATCCAAAGACTTGGTGTAAAGCATTTTTCAGTGAATTTTCCAAATGTGACATTCTACTGAACAATAATTTTGAAGTGTTTAACAACTATATCCTTGAAGGCAGAGAGATGGCAGTATTGTCAATGCTTGAATATATATTCTACAAAATCATGCAAAGGCTTGTAGCAAACAAAGAGAGGCAATAGAAAAGTGGGCAGGGCAGAGAATATGCCCAAAGATCAAGAAGAATTTAGACAAGAACACTGAATTTGCTGCTAATTGTCATGTTTCAGAAGCTAGCCAACAAAAATTTAGAGTTCAGTCTGGAAATTCTAGCTACTCAGTGGACTTGTGTTTGCATACCTGTGATTGCAGGAGATGGCAGTTATCTGGCGTGCCTTGTGGCCATTCCATAGCATGTTGTAGGGAAGAAAGAATTGACCCAGAGTTAATGGTTCATGACTGCTACACTGTGGAGAACTATATGAAAGCATATGGCTACACACTGGTCCCTCTAAGAGACCCTAAATACTGGGAGGTGCAGCCAGGATACAAGGTTTTTCCACCTGTGTTCACTAAACAGCTGGGCAGGCCAAAGAAAAACAGGAAAAAAACACCTAAAGAGAAAATCAAACATGGTGTGAGATATTTGAACAAGAAAGGTGTTACAATGCATTGCTCCATATGTGGCAAAGCTGACACAACATAAAGGGCCACTACAAATGGTAGGAAGCACTTGTTGAAGAAGGGGTAGAGCTGGTGGATGAAAATTATGATGATCCAACTTTTCTGCAGGTATGTTTCACTTGTAACTAATAAAGTTTCACTTGTAACTAAAGAATGTTTCAGTTTTAACTAAATAATATGAGCTTCTTCTTTGCAGAACGTATACCCTACCAGGCCAGATCCTAGGTTAGATCCTAGTGAGTCACCCACCAGCATGGTCTTCAATATGGCTACCAAAGATAGAGCTAGAAGAGCTCAACAAAGAGTTCATGGCCCATTGCCACAGCAGTCTTTGTTTGTTGCTGCTGCTGGTGCTGCAATACCACAGCCAAGGGTCACTACAAAGATGAACATTGCTAGACAGACAAGGGCAAGAACCATAGCTAACAGAGGAGAACGATCTGAAGCTACTGGCAGAGGAAGAGGAAGGAAAAGGAGACGAAGAGGAGAAGGAAATCCAGCAGCAAGGAGAGGAACAGGAGCAAATGCAAATCCAGTGCTTGGCAGAGGAGCAAATGCAGTGCTTGGAAGAGGAGCAAATCTAGTGCTTGGCAAAGGAGCAAATGCAGTGCTGGGCAGAGGAGCAAATCCAGTGCTTGGCAGAGGAGCAAATCCAGTGCTTGGAAGAGGAGCAAATCCAGTGCTTGGAAGAGGAGCAAATGCAGATGCAGTTCTAGCAAGAGGAGGCAGAAATGTGCATGCTTGGAGAGGCAGTGGAGGGAATTCAGATGCATGTAGAGGCAGGGGAGGAAGAAATGCAGGTGCAGGTACAGAAAGAGGAGCAATCCCAGGTGAGAAGGCATGGTGGCTGATGTTTGGAGAAGATATTAGCAACAGCCTAATTCCTGGTGGCAGTTCAGACTGTCACTTTTTTTGTTAAGGCCTGAAGCAATGTAAAACATTGAGTGGCCTTTTTGGATGCAGAAAGGAGCATCCAGTGCCTCATTATTTGATGGCTAACAGTGGCATTAAGTGCCCTTTTTGTAACTAAAAACTGTGATGGTAAACATGTGGCATTAGCTGGGTTTTAATGCTTTCCAAAATTCAGTTAACTTCTGTCATTTAGCAAAGTTCAGTTTAATTCAGTTAAGGCTGTCCAAAATTCAGTTAAGTTCTGTCAATTTTCAAAGTTCAGTTTAATTCAGTTCATTATGTCCAAAATTCAGTTAAGTATGTCAGTTTGCAAAGTATTTGCTGCCACTGTTACAGCAAACTGAATGTACTTAGCTGCAATTATTTGGCCTGCAGATAACTGAATTTTGTTTAAGGTAAAAAAACAAAAAATGTTCGGCCTGGGTCTCGAACCCAGGACCGTGGTTTGGTAAGCTAGGAGCAATGCCAGTGGAGTAGTAGTCGTGGTCTAGTGTATTTGCTGCCACTGTTATACTAATACTGATTTTTATGACGGGCCGACAATTTAGTTTTCACACCTGTCTTAAAGACGGCAACCCACCGCTCTCATCGCCCACTACCACTCCCCACTTCCCTCGTCTCCTCGTTTCTTGCGCTACCCACTTCCATCTCATCGCCACACCCGAAAACCCTCGCCGAGGTCGGAGCCACCGCCGACGCCATGGACGGCAGCCTCGGATGGTAGAGGGCCGTCGAAGATCTGGCCGGTGACGACCAGGCGGCGCGGGCGGAGCTGCAGGAGATCGTGCGCTGGTTCCCGAGCATCCAGATGATGAGGAACCACGCGCGCGGCCTCATCAAGGCAATGACGGATGACGAGAAGCGTCGCTCCATGCCCAGCGGCAATTTTGGCGTCGTCAGCGTCCATCCGGCGAAGATCCTGCAGTTCGCCATGGGGGGGACGTGGTCGGATGATCCGGACCAGCGCGCACGCTGGTGGATGTACCGGTCCGCCAGGGCGCCGCCGCAGCAGCCGGATCCAAACCATGTCGCCTCCAGGGTGGAGCGCGTGCGGGAGGTCGTCCTTGTCGTCCCCGCGCCAATCAACAGGGCATATTGGGACAGGTTCTAGCCTAAGCTCCTCCTTCCCGACGACGTCTCCGACGCGGATTCGTCGTGGAACTCTGAGCACAAGCACCTCACCTCCGACGCGGACTCTGGCTACGACCCGGAGACCGAGTCGTCTGAAGAGTGGGAGGTGGACGTCATAGTCCTCTCTGACGACGAGCCGGATTCGCCGTCCGACTCTGAGCACGAGCACCTCACCTCCGACGCGGACTCTGGCAACGACCCAGAGACCGGGTCGTCTGAAGAGTGGGAGGTGGACGTCATCGTCCTCTTTGACGACGAGCCGGATGAGGTGCAGATGGCACCACGGGCTATGCACCTCCCCATCGACGTGGATGCGCTGCCGGATGTTCCTGACCTCGTCGTCGTCAAGCAAGAGGAGGCGGACGAGGCGGACAAGGTGCCTGTGCGGGAAGACGAGGCAGACGGCAGGAAGGGGGAGAAGAATGCAAGCAACAAGAGTCCTGCAGATGGGGTGGTGCGGCGCTCGGAGAGGCTGAAGATGTTGAAGAAGAATTGAAGCAGAAGCCTTGAAGAAGATGTGATGCAGCTAAAGAAGAAGACTTTAGGTATGCTGATATAGTAGTGCAGCATATAAGTTAAGTATTTCGGCAATGTTGTTTAGGTGTGCTCATATATGCAGAGCATATAAGTTATTTTATGATGCTATGGTGTTGTTAAGTATGATGGTGAACTAATGTGTTAAACTAAGATGTTTAACTATGATGGTATGGTCAGTTATGCTAAACTAAGGTATGAATGTTGCTGTTTAGGTGTTGAAGTATCCAATGTTGTAGTTAGTTAGTTATGAATATTGTTGTCAGTTAACAATTTGAATGTCTGCATGTGGTGTACTGATGCATGACATCCCATGACTAGGGTCCATATGCAACAATTTGTTGCAACCAACTCTTTCCCAAAATAGAAGGGACCCCAAATGCATGTAGTAGGTACATATGCACATATTCAGTTAAACATTCAGAACTCTAAAAAATTCAGTTAACTGAAATTTTGTGCACTCAGATAACAAATTTAGTTTTCTTCTGGCTTTTATAACAGATTTGAGTTAGCTTAGTGCACTCAGATGACAAAACTCAGTACTGTTAACTATGACCAAATTCAGTTAACTCCCAAAATTCAGTTAACTGTCAAAGTATAGGTAACTGTCAATAATAAGACACTTCAATTAAATAAAAGTACTTAAATTGAAGTACATACTTCAGTACACAAATTAGACAAATTACTGAATACAAATAAGTCTGGAACTTCAAGTGCAAGGTCATACTGGACCTGCTACTAATGATTACAATAACCAGTGCATCACTCAAATTCTTCAAGCATCTCTTTCAGCTTCCTTATCTTGCCCTTGGTGTCTTCCTTATGTTTGAAAAGATCACCGATCATGTACTCTAACTTCTGAAGGAAATATGCCCTAGAGGCAATAATAAAGTTATTATTTATTTCCTTATATCATGATAAATGTTTATTATTCATGCTAGAATTGTATTAACCGGAAACATAATACATGCGTGAATACATAGACAAACAGAGTGTCACTAGTATGCCTCTACTTGACTAGCTCGTTGATCAAAGATGGTTAAGTTTCCTAACCATTGGCATGGGTTGTCATTTGATTAACGGGATCACACCATTAGGAGAATGATGTGATTGACTTGACCCATTCCGTTAGCTTAGCACCCGATCGTTTAGTATGTTGCTATTGCTTTCTTCATGACTTATACATGTTCCTATGACTATGAGATTATGCAACTCCCGTTTACCAGAGGAACACTTTGTGTGCTACCAAACGTCACAACGTAACTGGGTGATTATAAAGGTGCTCTACAGGTGTCTCCGAAGGTACTTGTTGGGTTGGCGTATTTCGAAATTAGGATTTGTCACTTCGATTGTCAGAGAGGTATCTCTGGGCCCTCTCGGTAATGCACATCACTTAAGCCTTGCAAGCATTGCAACTAATGAGTTAGTTGAGGGATGATGTATTACGGAATGAGTAAAGAGACTTGCCGGTAACGAGATCGAACTAGGTATTGAGATACCAACGATCGAATCTCGGGCAAGTAACATACCGATGACAAAGGGAACAATGTATGTTGTTATGCGGTCTAACCGATAAAGATCTTTGTAGAATATGTGGGAGACAATATGAACATCCAGGTTCCACTATTGGTTATTGATCGGAGACGTGTCTCGGTCATGTCTACATAGTTCTCGAACCCGTAGGGTCCGCACGCTTAACGTTTCGATGACAGTTATATTATGAGTTTATATGTTTTGATGTACCGAAGGTTGTTCGGAGTCCCGGATGTGATCACGGACATGACGAGGAGTCTCGAAATGGTCGAGACATGAAGATTGATATATTGGAAGCCTATGTTTGGATATCGAAAGTGTTCCGGGTGAAATCGGGATTTTACCGGAGTACCGGGAGGTTACCGGAACCCCCCGGGGACTTAATGGGCCTTAGTGGGCCTTGGTGGAAAGAGAGGAGAGGCGGCCAGGGCATGGGCCGCGCCCCTCCCCCTAGTCCGAATAGGACAAGGAGAGGGGGGCGGCGCCCCCCCTTTCTTCTTCTCATCCACCACTTTCCCCTCTCTCTCCTAGTCCAACAAGGAAAAGGGGGGAGTCCTACTCCCGGTAGGAGTAGGACTCCTCCTGGCGCGCCCCTTCTCTAGGCTGGCCGAACCCCCCTTGCTCCTTTATATACAGGGGCAGGGGGCACCCCATAGACACAACAATTGATCGTTTGATCTTTTAGCCGTGTGCGGTGCCCCCCTCCACCATAGTCCACCTCGATAATACTGTAGCAGTGCTTAGGCAAAGCCCTACATCGGTAGAACATCATCATCGTCACCACACCATCGTGCTGACGAACCTCTCCCTCAACACTCGGCTGGATGTGAGTTCGAGGGACGTCATCGGGCTGAACGTGTGCTGAACTCGGAGGTGTCGTACGTTCGGTACTTGATCGGTCGGATCGTGAAGACGTACGACTACATCAACCGCGTTGTGCTAACGCTTCCGCTTTCGGTCTACGAGGGTACGTGGACAACACTCTCCCCTCTCGTTGCTATGCATCACCATGATCTTGCATGTGCGTAGGAATTTTTTTGAAATTACTACGTTCCCCAACAGTGGTATCAGAGCCAGGTTTTATGCGTAGATGTCATATGCACAAGTAGAACACAAGTGAGTTGTGGGCGATATAAGTCATACTGCTTACCAGCATGTCATACTTTGGTTCAGCGGTATTGTTGGATGAAGCGGCCTGGACCGACATTACGTGTACGCTTACGCGAGACTGGTTCTACCGATGTGCTTTGCACACAGGTGGCTGGCGGGTGTTAGTTTCTCCAACTTTAGTTGAACCGAGTGTGGCTACACCCGGTCCTTGAGAAGGTTAAAACGTCACCAACTTGACAAACTATCGTTGTGGTTTTGATGCGTAGGTAAGAACGGTTCTTGCTAAGCCCGTAGCAGCCACGTAAAATTTGCAACAACAAAGTAGAGGACGTCTAACTTGTTTTTGCAGGGCATGTTGTGATGTGATATGGTCAAGACATGATGCTAAATTTTATTGTATGAGATGATCATGTTTTGTAACCGAGTTATCGACAACTGGCAGGAGCCATATGGTTGTCGCTTTATTGTATGCAATGCAATAGCCCTGTAATGCCTTACTTTATCACTAAGCGGTAGCGATAGTCGTGGAAGCATAAGATTGGCAAGACGACAATGATGCTACGATGGAGATCAAGGTGTCACGCCGGTGACGATGGTGATCATGACGGTGCTTCGGAGATGGAGTCACAAGCACAAGATGATGATGGCCATATCATATCACTTATATTGATTGCATGTGATGTTTATCTTTTATGCATCTTATCTTGCTTTTATTGACAGTGGCATTATAAGATGACCCCTCACTAAATTATCAAAGTATAAGTGTTCTCCCTGAGTATGCACCATTGCGAAAGTTCTTCGTGCTGAGACACCACGTGATGATCGGGTGTGATAGGCTCTACGAACAAATACAACGGGTGCAAAACAGTTGCACACGCGGAATACTCAGGTTAAACTTGACGAGCCTAGCATATAAAAGATATGGCCTCAGAACACGGAGACCGAAAGGTCGAGCGTGAATCATATAGTAGATATGATCAACATAGTGATGTTCACCATTGAAACTACTCCATCTCACGTGATGATCGGACATGGTTTAGTTGATATGGATCACGTGATCACTTAGAGGATTAGAGGGATGTCTATCTAAGTGGGAGTTCTTAAATAATATGATTAATTGAACTTAAATTTATCATGAACATAGTACCTGATAGTATCTTGCTTGTCTATGTTGATTGTAGATAGATGGCCCGTGCTGTTGTTCCGTTGAATTTTAATGCGTTCCTTGAGAAAGCAAAGTTGAAAGATGATGGTAGCAATTACACGGACTGGGTCCATAACTTGAGGATTATCCTCATTGCTGCTCAGAAGAATTACGTCCTAGAAGCACCGCTAGGTGTACCACCTGCACCAGCAACTGCAGACATTGTGAATGCCTGGCAAACACGTGTTGATGACTACTCGATAGTTCAATGCGCCATGCTTTATGGCTTAGAACCGGGACTTCAACGACGTTTTGAACGTCATGGAGCATATGAGATGTTCCAGGAGTTGAAGTTAATATTTCAAAAGAATGCCCGGATTGAGAGATATGAAGTCTCCAATAAGTTCTATAGCTGCAAGATGGAGGAGAATAGTTCTATCAGTGAGCATATACTCAAGATGTCTGGGTACTGCAATCACTTGATTCAACTGGGAGTTAATCTTCCGGATGATAGCGTCATTGACAGAATTCTCCAATCACTGCCACCAAGCTACAAGAGCTTCGTGATGAACTATAATATGCAAGGGATGTATAAGACAATTCCCAAGCTCTTCACAATGCTAAAGGCAGCGGAGGTAGAAATCAAGAAGGAGCATCAAGTGTTGATGGTCAATAAGACCACCAGTTTCAAGAAAAAGGGCAAAGGGAAGAAGAAGGGGAACTTCAAGAAGAACAACAAGCAAGTTGCTGAACAACAAGCAAGTTGCTACTCAGGAGAAGAAACCCAAGTCTGGACCTAAGCCTGAGACTGAGTGCTTCTATTGCAAGCAGACCGGTCACTGGAAGCGGAACTGCCCCAGGTATTTGGCGGATAAGAAGGATGGCAAGGTGAACAAAGGTATATGTGATATACATGTTATTGATGTGTACCTTACTAATGCTCGCAGTAGCACCTGGGTATTTGATACTGGTTCTGTTGCTAATATTTGCAACTCGAAATAGGGGCTACGGATTAAGCGAAGATTGGCTAAAGACGAGGTGATGATGCGTGTGGGAAATGGTTCCAAAGTCGACGTGATCGCGGTCGGCACGCTACCTCTACATCTACCTTCGGGATTAGTATTAGACCTAAATAATTGTTATTTGGTGCCAGCGTTGAGCATGAACATTATATCTGGATCTTGTTTGATGCGAGACGGTTATTCATTTAAATCAGAGAATAATGGTTGTTCTATTTATATGAGTAATATCTTTTATGGCCATGCACCCTTGAAGAGTGGTCTATTTTTGCTAAATCTCGTTAGTGGTGATACACATATTCATAATATTGAAGCCAAAATATGGAGAGTTGATATTGATAGTGCAACTTATTTGTGGCGCTGCCGTTTAGGTCATATCGGAGTAAAGCGCATGAAGAAACTCCATACTGATGGACTTTTGGAACCACTTGATTGTGAATCACTTGTACTTGCGAACCGTGCCTCATGGGCAAGATGACTAAACGTCGTTCTCCGGAACTATGGAGGGAGCAACAGATTTGTTAGAGATCATACATACATATGTATGTGGTCCGATGAATGTTGAGGCTCGTGGCGTATATCGTTATTTTCTCACCTTCACAGATGATTTAAACAGATATGGGTATATCTACTTAATGAAACATAAGTCTGAAATATTTGAAAAGTTCAAAGAATTTCAGAGTGAAGTTGAAAATCATCGTAACAAGAAAATAAAGTTTCTACGATCTCATCGTGGAGGAGAATATTTGAGTTATGAGTTTGGTCTTCATTTGAAACAATGCGGAATAGTTTCGCAACTCACGCCACCCGGAACACCACAACGTAATGGTGCGTCCGAACGTCATAATCGTACTTTACTAGATATGGTGCGACCTATGATATCTGTTACTGATTTACCGCTATCGTTTTGGGGTTATGCTTTAGAGACGACCACATTCACCTTAAATAGGGCACCATCGAAATCCGTTGAGACAACGCCTTATGAACTATGGTTTGGTAAGAAACCAAAGTTGTCGTTTCTGGAAGTTTGGGGTTGCGATGCTTATGTGAAAAAGCTTCAACCTGATAAGCTCGAACCCAAATCGGAGAAATGTGTCTTCATTGGATACCCAAAGGAGACTGTTGGGTACACCTTCTATCATAGATCTGAAGGCAAGACTTTTGTTGCTAAATTCAGAGTTTTTTTAGAGAAGGAATTTCTCTCGAAAGAAGTGAGTGGGAGGAAAGTAGAACTTGATGATGTAACTGTACCTGCTCCCTTATTGGAAAGTAGTTCATCACAGAAACTAGTTTCTGCGACACCTACACCAATTAGTGAGGAAGTTAATGATGATGATCATGAAACTTTGGATCAAGTTGTTACTGAACCTCGTAGGTCAACCAGAGTAAGATCTGCGCCAGAGTGGTACGGTAATCCTGTTCTGGAAGTTATGTTACTAGACCATGACGAACCTACGAACTATGAAGAAGCGATGGTGAGCCCAGATTCCGCAAAATGGCTTGAAGCCATGAAATCTGAGATGGGATCCATGTATGAGAACAAAGTGTGGACTTTGGTTGACTTGCCCGTTGATCGGCAAGCAATTGAGAATAAATGGATCTTCAAGAAGAAGACTGACGCTGACGGTAATGTTACTGTCTATAAAGCTCGACTTGTTGCAAAAGGTTTTCGACAAGTTCAAGGGATTGACTACGATGAGACCTTCTCACCCTTAGCGATGCTTAAGTCTGTCTGAATCCTGTTAGCAATTGCCGCATTTTATGATTATGAAATTTGGCAAATGGATGTCAAAACTGCATTCCTGAATGGATTTCTGGAAGAAGAGTTGTATATGATGCAACCAGAAGGTTTTGTCGATCCAAAGGGATCTAACAAAGTGTGCAAGCTCCGGCGATCCATTTATGGACTGGTGCAAGCCTCTCGGAGTTGGAATAAACGCTTTGATAGGGTGATCAAAGCATTTGGTTTTATACAAACTTTTGGAGAAGCCTGTATTTACAAGAAAGTGAGTGGGAGCTCTGTAGCATTTATAATATTATATGTGGATGACATATTGTTGATTGGAAATGATATAGAATTTCTGGATAGCATAAAAGGATACTTGAATAAGAGTTTTTCAATGAAAGACCTCGGTGAAGCTGCTTATATATTGGGCATTCAGATCTATAGAGATAGATCAAGACGCTTAATTGGACTTTCAGAAAGCACATACCTTGACAAAGTTTTGAAGAAGTTCAAAATGGATCCAGCAAAGAAAGGGTTCTTGCATGTGTGACAAGGTGTGAAATTGAGTAAGACTCAATGCCCGACCACTGCAGAAGATAGAGAAAAAATGAAAGACGTTCCCTATGCTTCAGCCATAGGCTCTATCATGTATGCAATGTTGTGTACCAGACCTGATGTGTGCCTTGCTATAAGTCTAGCAGGGAGGTACCAAAGTAATCCAGGAGTGGATCACTGGACAGTGGTCAAGAACATCCTGAAATACCTGAAAAGGACTAAGGATATGTTTCTCGTTTATGGAGGTGACAAAGAGCTCATCGTAAACGGTTACGTTGATGCAAGCTTTGACACTGATCCAGACGATTCTAAATCGCAAACTGGATACGTGTTTACATTGAACGGTGGAGCTGTCAGTTGGTGCAGTTCTAAACAAAGCTTTGTGCCGGGATCTACATGTGAAGAGGAGTACATAGATGCTTCGGAAGCAGCAAATGAAGGAGTCTGGATGAAGGAGTTCATATCTGATCTAGGTGTAATACCTAGTGCATCGGGTCCAATGAAAATCTTTTGTGACAATACTGGTGCAATTGCCTTGGCGAAGGAATCTAGATTTCACAAGAGAACCAAGCACATCAAGAGACGCTTCAATTCCATCCGGGATTTAGTCCAGGTGGGAGACATAGAAATTTGCAAGATACATACGGATCTGAATGTTGCAGACCCATTGACTAAGCCTCTTCCACGAGCAAAACATGATCAACACCAAGGCTCCATCGGTCTTAGAATCATTACTGTGTAATCTAGATTATTGACTCTAGTGCAAGTGGGAGACTGAAGGAAATATGCCCTAGAGGCAATAATAAACTTATTATTTATTTCCTTATATCATGATAAATGTTTATTATTCATGCTAGAATTGTATTAACCGGAAACATAATACATGTGTGAATACATAGACAAACAGAGTGTCACTAGTATGCCTCTACTTGACTAGCTCGTTGATCAAAGATGGTTAAGTTTCCTAACCATTGACATGGGTTGTCATTTGATTAACGGGATCACACCATTAGGAGAATGATGTGATTGACTTGACCCATTCCTTTACCTTAGCACCCGATCGTTTAGTATGTTGCTATTGCTTTCTTCATGACTTATACATGTTCCTATGACTATGCGATTATGCAACTCCCGTTTACCGGAGGAACACTTTGTGTGATACCAAACGTCACAACGTAACTGGGCGATTATAAAGGTGCTCTACAGGTGTCTCCGAAGGTACTTGTTGGGTTGGCGTATTTCGAGATTAGGATTTGTCACTCTGATTGTCGGAGAGGTATCTCTGGGCCCTCTCGGTAATGCACATCACTTAAGCCTTGCAAGCATTGCAACTAATGAGTTAGTTGCGGGATGATGTATTACAGAACGAGTAAAGAGACTTGCCGGTAACGAGATTGAACTAGGTATTGAGATACCAACGATTGAATCTCGGGCAAGTAACATACCGATTACAAAGGGAACAACGTATGTTGTTATGTGGTCTGACCGATAAAGATCTTCATAGAAAATGTGGGAGACAATATGAACATCCAGGTTCCGCTATTGGTTATTGACCGGAGACGTGTCTCGGTCATGTCTACATAGTTCTCGAACCCGTAGGGTCCGCACGCTTAACGTTTCGATGACAGTCGTATCATGAGTTTATATGTTTTGATGTACCGAAGGTTGTTCGGAGTCCCGGATGTGATCACAGACATGACGAGGAGTCTCGAAATGGTCGAGACATGAAGATTGATATATTGGAAGCCTATGTTTGGATATCGGAAGTGTTCCGGGTGAAATCAGGATTTTACCGGAGTACCAGGAGGTAACCGGAACCCCCCGGGGACTTAATGGGCCTTAGTGGGCCTTTGTGGAAAGAGAGGAGAGGCGGCCAGGACATGGGCCGCGCCCCCTCCCCCTAGTCCGAATAGGACAAGGAGAGGGGGGCGACGCCCTCCCTTCCTTCTTCTCCTCCACCTCTTTCCCCTCCTAGTCCAACAAGGAAAAGGGGGGAGTCCCAGGAGTAGGACTCCTCCTGGCGCGCCCCTTCTCTAGGCCGGTCACACCCTCCCTTGTTCCTTTATATACAGGGGCAGGGGGCACCCCATAGACGCAACAATTGATCGTTTGATCTCTTTAGCCGTGTGCGGTGCCCCCTCCACCATAGCCCACCTCGATAATACCGTAGCAGTGCTTAGGCGAAGCCCTGCATCGGTAGAACATCATCATTGTCACCACGCCGTCGTGCTGACGAAACTCTCCCTCAACACTCGGCTGGATCGGAGTTCGAGGGACGTCATCGGGCTGAACGTGTGCTGAACTCGGAGGTGTCGTACGTTCCGTACTTGATCGGTCGGATCGTGAAGACGTACGACTACATCAATCGTGTTGTGCTAACGCTTCCGCTTTCAGTCTACGAGGGTACGTGGACAACACTCCCCTCTCGTTGCTATGCATCACCATGATCTTGCGTGTGCGTAGGATTTTTTTTTTGAAATTACTACGTTCCCCAACAACTTCTTCTTCTCTTGTTTCAGCACATTCCTCTCCAGCACCAGGTTGTCCCTCTCTTGCACCAGACTGTCCCTCTCTTCCATGATATTGTCCCTCTCCTGCTTCATGAGGTCCCTCTCTTTCTCTGCCTTGGCCCTCACAACTTGATGAATGTTTGTGAATGATTTGTCAGACATCTTCTTATCCAAATCTTCCTTCATGTCAGCCAGAGCTAGTTGTGTGTTGCCTAGTTGGGCCAGAACTTGCTCCTTCTCATCCACCATTTGAGCAAAATCAACCTTAAAAAACCCCAAGTCTTTTTCCATCTTTTCCTTCTCTCTCACAACCCTAAGATTTTCTGCAGCATTAACTACATTGTCCTGGAGCCTAAGCTTGTTCTCATCTTCATACATGCCCCAAATCCTAGCTAGGCTCATCTTCAAAGGGGCAGGCCACTTAGGGTCAACCCACTCCAGATAGCTGCATTTAGGTATCTTCTACAAATTTGCAACAAAGAAAAATATTCAGTACAATGAAAAAAAATAGTTATATACTGGCTCAACTACACTACAAATGTTCAGTTTACATGAAGAACAAACAGTTTACTTGAGCAAAATTTGTCAGCTTCCACACATTCAGAGTTACAAACAACAAGATTCAGTTAACTGACAGATCTAACTGAATGTATTCACTTAATTTAAAGAACTACAAACAAACAACAAATTCAGAGTTACAAACAACAATCCACAATATTCACTTAATTTAAAGAACTACAAACAAAACAAAAACATTCAGTTAACTGACAGAAGCAAAAACAACAACATAAACACTGAATCTAGCTGTCAACACAACTGAATCAAACTGACCAATGAATCAAACACTGAATCAAACTGCCAGAACTAAACTGTTGAATCAAACTGACCAAATGAGCTACTAACCTTCTGTGCACAAGCTAGGAATCTCCTCCCACCATCCACTGATTCAAATGCCACCAGCTTCTCACACACACACACACTACAAGAAATCTGTTAATACATGACGGATCTAGTCTGTCACAGATTAGTGAGAAACTGTCATGGGTGCCCATCCTTGACGGATTTAAAATCCGTCATGTATATCGCGTCATAATTTAATATCGTACCAGTCATGACGGTTCTTGGCCGTCATGGATCTGCCCCAGGCCCGCCCAGGCCCAAGCCTTTGTGACGGAATAATCTGTCATGGACTAACGCCACGTAGGATTTTCAATTGACTATTTCGAATGATGTGGCTGCCTACGTGGATACTATTTTTCGTCATGAAATCCGTCATGGATTTAGGCAAAATTTAAAAGGCAGTTTAAATTTGCTTGAGCCCATTAGCCCATTTCTTTTGGCCAAAGTTTGACCCAGTATGTTTTTAACATAATGCGATACACAAATCCTAATGCCAATTTTGGCCCAACAAAAATTATTTGCATGGTGTGAAACATTACAAAGTTTATCACATACATCTGTACGTATCTACAGCATAGCAGTTTAAAAAAATCCTCTACAAAATGATAACATACAACATAGGTTGAGAAAATATACCACACAACAGAGTTATATATGAACCAATACAATCCATTTTACATCAACAGAACACATAAACTATCGAGTCTGTTGTTATTCAGGCTCTTGCCGTCGACGCTCTTGATGGCAACCATCATGCCGTGGATGATTGTGATGGGCAGCACCAAGTAGCACTCTATCCAATATTACCTAGCATATTTACAAAAATATTAGATATTTGGAGATATGAATGGATGGTAGAAATAAGAGAATTGCAACAAAAATAAAAAATGAATTACATGATGTCCAGAATTCCTAAATCTTATAGTGCCTATAGATGGAGTATAAAACAAGAGTAAACATGTGGTTTCTTAAAATTAAGACAAAGAAAAGTGTGTCAAATGAAATTCAAATGACAAAGTGAAAAAATACACATCACAGAGCTCCAAGTACTATAGCAGCAGTAGTTGAGGCCATATAAACCCGCCAACGAAATGGCATATCACTAACAAACAATATCCCCCCATGATGTGTAAACTTGTTGACACATGAACATTTGAAGTTTATGTCATCCGGGTCGACGAGCAGCGGCAATGTTTATGTTGCAACTACACCTCAAAGGGCTAAGAAATAGTAAACAATACTTGTCTGCCAAGTGAACTTCAAATGGCATGGAAAATTTCACCAAAGAATATGATACAGTTTCCTTGAGAGATCTCCCACACTTAGTTTTATTCATGGAACATTAAGCTATGTATTTGTTATTAGATGAAAACTCAAAATTTGTAATGTAATGGACTATGAAACTTGAAAATACTTGATAAACAATGAAATAATAGATAGGGAAGTGCAGCTTGAAATGATCATGCATCGTTTATATTCATTCAGGATATACAGAAAAGCTTTTCTATCATAAACCCATTGATTTTATTATCCTGTTACTTCTGTGCATAACAATTTTATATGCTGCCCACTTGACCAACATAGTACTACTATTTATAAGGAAAAACAATAATGAAACGAAATGAACCAGTATATATTTATACAAGGTGGCAGCAGTAGGACGCATTGCTCCCACTTCACGAATCAGACTACAAATTTAGTCTGATGCACGGATATATAGGTACGTTCAGACTACAAATTTGAAGTAGGAGCAAGGCTTGCACAAACCAGTATATATTTATACAAAGTGGCAGCGGTAGGAATAAGGCTTGCACGAATCATACTACAAATTTAGTCTATATATATATATCTTAAAAATTACTTCACGTTAATGAAGGTACAAGCTGAATCAGAACACATGTAAAAGTAATCACTGATATAGGTACAGATGCTGAAACCTTCCAGGACACAAGCAAGAAGATAAATTGGATTTTTTTTATGTAACTTCAAGGTCTAGAAATGCACAAAGATATTCATTGGTGGACATTGTGAAGGCAATACTATTTTTTGTCTAAATTTATGAAATCAATAATCTGATCGTGTTAGGTAGTTGTCAAGCATGTCTTACCATCAACGTTGTGTGCATTTAGGCATTCTAGGTGTCCTATATTTATGCCAGATACTGGACTGTAACTTCGACCAATTTTTCCAACATAACCGGTGTGCTCTCTGCTCTCTGCGCTATCCTTACTCCCTTTCACTTCCAAAAATATCAGAATAAGTGAGGATGGATATACAGTTGTTTGCCAACATTCAGTTCGTTCACAACCATGTTTGTAAGGCAACAAAAACAAAGATATATTTTGTATGCCCATAGTTCTACCCAAGTTTCAGCCATGAGATGAAGTTCCTTCCTGAAAACCAGCTAAGGCCTTGTACAACTTACTACAACTGGATCAAAGAAGCACACGATCTCACTTTAAGGAAGAGACAGAATAACTTATCTCAGATGACCCAGACATGCAGAGCCGAGTAATGGGCGCCTGTCCAACGCTTCAGTCCATGCATGTTAGGCCGTGGTCGGGGTTAGCGGAACCCACTGTTGTTCCACGCCGCCATCAGGGAGGAAGAAGCAAAGGCCAGAGGTTGGCCGCACCGCTGCGATCCAGTATGTGTGCGTGAGATGTATGCCAATCAATCAAAGAAACTTGTTAGATACACACAGGAAAAAATCTGATCATGTTTCAGTGGTTTGTCATGTCATGTTCAGATTCAGAATAAGCTAATAGAACCCAGCACAGCAAGAAACTAAACTTGCTTATGGAAATATCTCCTTAAGTTAAAGTGTTAACCATCAAGATTTTTTAACATTTGTGAATCACATCTATACATTGAGAAAGTAAGATTAATAGCAAATCGAATGGCAAGAAATGAAAACAAGTACAGCTCTAGCAGTCTACCGATATGGCGCTCTCGTTGCATTGAAATTTTATTCAGATGTTTCAAAATACCATTTTGTTTTTTGTCCTGTGTGCAGATATTTCTTTTGGGGGCGTTCAATTTTGCTCCAAAGACACCGACTAACCTAGACTGAAATGTTTGCCTACTCAGTTTCAGATCGATCCTCTCAACCTGTTCTATTCTATTCTAGCTGTAGAATTAGGTAGCCACAGACCAAAATCAATGAAGATACTGATTCGTGGAAATTATCTTGGGGTAAAAGACGAACTGACCAAGAAGCTATGAGATTAGTACAAAGAAAAAAGAAAAAGAACAAGAACAAGTGGATCTTGAGTTTCGGTGTATGGGGCGGGCGGGAGATCAGACCTCATGGACGAGGAAGGAAACGGCGATGCCGTTGCGCTGCTCCCTCTACTGAGCCATGCCATAGGCCACCGCACGGCCACTCCGCTCCGACAAGCCGTCGTCGGGTTTGACCTCCATGCTGGATCAGCACAAAAGTTCGCAAAGGTAAGAGGTCCGCCTGAACTGAATTGGATTTAGTTCGATTCTTTGCTGCAAAAGATAGTAGATGTGCTAGTGCGTCCTTACCAGCAGAGGGAGGAAGAATCATGGGAGCCGATCCAGATCCAATACAGAGAGGGACGGGAATTTCCTCCACTTCCAGGCGTGCTCTGGTTGGTTCCGGTGGAGGAGCAGGAGCTGGATGACGGGCAGGAGCAGCACGGCGGTCGTGCAAAGGAGGAGGATACGGTGACGCGGTGTGGGCAGGGCAGGAAGTCGCTAACTAGAGAGGGCCAAGATGGGGGCGACGGCGGAGGAGGAGAAAGATTGGGAGTGTCTCTAGGGTTAGGTTTTATATACGGGGAATGGTTTAGGGCTTCAGGCGGGCTTAGGTGGGCTTGCGGGCTGTACCAGTCTGTCCATGACGGTTTCCGAATCTGTCACCGCAAATCCGTCATGTATTAACACATTTCTTGTAGTGACACACACATTCATGCTCACATCTAGAACTCAGATCTATGGCCAGGCCGCTCCATTCCACACACAAGATGGTGGCAGGTAGCTAAAACAAAAGTAAATCAGCTTCATTTACTAACTAACAATGCACACCCAAAGAAACCCTAACTAACCCTACCACAGAAAGAGAGAGATCTAACCTGCACTTCACTGCAGACTGACTCAGCGTCGGACGAGCTGCCAGAATCGCTCCAGGAAACCATGGCCACGAGCTGTGCAAATGTTCAAGGTAGGGGATGGGGGAAGGGACCTTGCTGCCGGCGACAGAGGTAGAGGGAGAGAGAGAGCGAGAGGGAGATCGAGAGGATGGAGAATGGGGAACAGAAAGGAGAAAGGGGGACAACAACGATAGGTGGTGGGGTGGGGGAACATGAGGAACGGGACCAGCGACGGGGTGCAGTGCAGGTTGAATTGAGTAGACGGCAAGGGCCTTTGTGCAAAATTGCCAAAGCTGACCGGTCCACCCTCTGGACTGCCACATGTCACGCTGTGAGTGGCTGTGGACCAAATCATCACATAGGGTGTTAAGTTTGTGGAGTCCTGAGTCACATTTTGCAAGTTTTGGACTAAAACATCACATTTGGTGCAAGTTTATGGACTTGGGGTGCTATTACCTCTTGATATGAAGAGACCAATGTGCCACCGACCAGCGGGCCCAGTGAGAAAACGGGGCGAGCGCGCGAGCGTCCGTTTTGTGTCCACGCCGACGCAAATCCGGTTAAAAATGAGTCGAAAATGGGTCGGCAGTCGAACGAAAGCGGACGCGCGTCCGTTTGGGTCGGCGCGTTGGGCCGACTTTTCTGTCCGCCAGGGCCGTCTCCAGAAATTCGGGGCCCCGGTGCGAAGAGCAAAATGGGGCCCTGAGATTTAAAAAAAATATCATAACTCAAGCATAATCACTTAACTGTATAATTAAATTTATATTATTTCGTATAATGTTTAGAAAATTCTCGAATATCAATGCAAAATATCAAAACCAATAAACTGACCTCATGCTCTATTGAAAAATGGCATCCGTCTTGTGTTTATTGAAATGTAATCTTTAATTATATCTTCACCTCTAATTTCTATTTCTTCTTACGATTTAAGGAACAAGAATCATACTTTTTTCTAGAACTAGAATCCATGACTGTTTCTGTTTATGAACCACCAAACAAAAATAATATCAATGCATTTGAACTGACAAGCTCACATGAAATATAGGCTTGTATAGATAGTTAGTTAGAATCAGAAAGAACCTTGATTTTCGACTTGGACGACAGGACGAGCAACTACTGAAATTCTTGAATATGTGACAACTTCTGAACTTCAACAACTAGACAAAAAATCGTTTCAAAACATATCAGTACAATCCTAATACAACTTATGCAGTTTGTATCAAGACTAAGAAAAGGGGAGGATCGTACAGCGCAGGGCACCGGGCACCGGATGGTCTTCGTCTTCTGTTCCTGTTAGGCGGCACGGCAGTGTCGGCCGGCCGCCGGCGTAGTGGCGTCTCGCGCTCGCAAGTTCCCGTGCAGTTCTGCTTCCGCCTGTTTCGCCCGTCGCCTGGCTGCAAAACGATCGCCACCGATTCAGTCGAAGCGAAGATGAGATGGAAAGCGAAGCGATTAGGGAATAAGAAACGGAAGTTACGGGGTACGTGCACTTGCTACGCTGGGGTTGCCGTTTCGTCTACGATGACTAGGATCGATCCACGCGACGAGGGGGCAGCTCGTATGGCTCGTGGCCTTGAGCGGATCAGGCCCACGAAGGCTCAAACGAGTTTCAGGCGACACACAGAGGAAACGTTCGGCTAAAACTGATTTTTTTAGACTTCGGACATACATATATGGACCCTAATTGGGGCCCCAGGGATTTGGGGGCCCTGTGCGAGCGCACAGCTCGCACAGTCCCCTCAACGGCCCTGCTGTCCGTGCCGATCCAAACGGATGACGGCGGACGAAATGGGTCGCATAATTGGAGTTGCTCTTATAGCATATTTTTCTACTTGAAACTGACTGGTTAACACCTGTTCCAACAACCTACCGCATCAGGAAAGTTACTGGAAAAGACTAAACTTGTGGAACTATACTTGTATTTCAAGAACAAACACCCTGATGCATCATATAATTGGCCGCACCCGGAGCAGGCCATGTCTCTTCAATCTCTCTGTGGCGCAACGTAAATTCGTACGTACATCCCCGTCCTCTTCCGTGCTTTCCCGGTCGTCTCCGGGCACTGCTGTCCGGTGTAGTACGCCCGATCGCATCACCGCTCCCCATCCATCCGTCCGTCCGTCTCCAAAAATCCAAACTTTCACCGGCGAGGGAGGGAGGGCGAGGGAGGGAGGGCGAGAGCGAGAGGAATAAAAAGGACGGGCATTGCTTCCCTCAGTCCACCTCGCTCGCTCCTCAGATCTAATCATTATTTAATCCTTTTCACCTCCAGCGCCTCGCCACATGAGCGCTCCTCCCTCCTCCTCCCCCTCCCCCGCTCCGATCCCCCAGCCCGCCGCAACCCTAGCCCCCGCCGGCATGGGCGGCGCGGCGGCGGACGACGACTCCTCCGGCTCGCCGCCGTCGCGGATGTCGGACGACGACGACGACGACGGCGGCGGCGGGGCGGGAGGCGGCGACAGGTGGGCGCCGGATCTGAGGGGCTGCGGCAACGGCGGGAGGTGGGCGCCGCCGGACCAGGTGCTGGAGAACGTGCTGGAGAGCGTGCTCGAGTTCCTCACGGCGGCGCGCGACCGCAACGCGGCCTCGCTCGTCTGCCGCTCCTGGTACCGCGCCGAGGCGCAGACGCGCCGCGAGCTCTTCATCGGCAACTGCTACGCCGTCTCGCCGCGCCGCGCCGTCGAGCGCTTCGGGGGCGTGCGGGCCGTCGTGCTCAAGGGGAAGCCCCGCTTCGCGGACTTCAGCCTCGTGCCCCACGGCTGGGGCGCCTACGTCTCCCCCTGGGTCGCCGCGCTCGGCCCCGCCTACCCGCGCCTCGAGCGCATCTGCCTCAAGCGGATGACCGTCTCCGACGACGAGCTCGCGCTCATCCCCAAGTCCTTCCCGCTCTTCAAGGAGCTCTCGCTCGTCTGCTGCGACGGCTTCACCACCCGCGGCCTCGCCGTCATCGCCGAGGGCTGCCGGTGCGGTTCTCTTCCCTTTCTCGTCTTTGGGTATCAACGAACGTATCAACTTTACGGGCTGGGACGGTATCGTACTGCCATTGGCGCATTTGTTCATTTCTCAGCTGCATCATGCCATTCCCCGCTTTATTTAATGTGCACGCCTACTCCTTTATGCTTTTTTCGGTTTTATTGGTCCGACTTTGCCCTGGATCAGAATCTGATCTAGGCTACAGTAGCTTTTATTGCCGCGCCGGGTTCTCATCCCTACACGTTCTCTCAAAGCTAGATCTTTATTGTTCTTGAGCTCTACTCAGTTCGTGACACTTGGTAGTGCCACACTCGAATCTTTGCCGTTAGTAGCACTCAACTTTTGATCGTTTTCTTGTCATGGTTATGGCAAATAGTTCTAGCAAACAAATGTCTCAAACTATGATATACTAGTACTCAAGAGTGGTATCATCTTATGGATCGTTGCATTTATTTTTTAGGCATCTTCGGGTACTGGATCTGACTGAAGATTATTTCCATGAGGAGGAGAGCGAGGTGGTGGATTGGATCTCCAAGTTTCCAGAGAGCAACACGTCGCTGGAATCGCTTGTATTTGATTGTGTTAGTGTCCCATTCAACTTTGAGGCCCTGGAGGCACTTGTTGCACGCTCACCAGCTCTGCGTCGTCTGCGCGTCAATGATCATGTGTCGATAGAGCAGTTGCGTCGTCTCATGGCAAGGGCACCCCATCTAACTCACCTTGGCACTGGATCATTCCGATCTGAGCCAGGCCCTGGGGGTGCTTTGTCTGTGTCTGAGCTCGCTACCTCTTTCGCAGCGTCCAGATCACTTGTTTGTTTGTCAGGTTTCTTGGATGCCAATGCAGCATACCTCCCAGCAATCTACCAAGTTTGTGCCAATCTCACTTCCCTCAATTTTAGCTTTGCGGGTCTAACTGATGAAGAGTTCATACCAGTTATTCGCCACTGCGTCAATCTTCGCACTTTATGGGTAACTATTTTGTGAATTTTTTTTGCCGTCACATTGATAGATATATTGGTTTATGTACTTTGACATCAGGTGTTGGTGTTCCAATTTCTTATTGTAGGTTCTTGATACTGTGGGTGATGAAGGCCTTAGGGCTGTGGCTGAAACATGCTCAAATCTCCGTGAGCTACGTGTTTTTCCTCTGGATGCCACTGAGGATTCTGAGGGCTCAGTCTCAGATATTGGTCTCCAGGCAATCTCAGAAGGCTGCCGAAAGCTCGAATCAATTCTCTACTTTTGCCAGCGCATGACAAATGCAGCAGTAATTGCTATGTCCGAGAACTGCCCTGACCTTTTGGTGTTCCGCCTCTGTATTATGGGCCGCCACCGCCCTGATCGGATTACCGGGGCGCCCATGGATGAGGGTTTTGGGGCGATTGTGATGAACTGCAAGAAGCTCACCAGACTCTCAGTCTCTGGCCTGCTCACTGATAAGGCGTTTGCATACATTGGGAGACACGGAAAACTCATAAAGACTCTGTCTGTTGCCTTTGCTGGGAATAGTGACATGTCTCTTCAGCATGTGTTTGAGGGGTGCACTAGGTTGCAGAAGCTCGAGGTCAGAGATAGCCCTTTTGGCGACAAAGGATTGCTCTCTGGCCTGAACTATTTTTACAACATGAGGTTCTTTTGGATGAACTCATGCAGGCTAACTGTGAAGGGTTGTGGGGATGTAGCTCAGCAAATGCCTAATCTGGTGGTTGAAGTAATGAAGGAAAATGAAGGGGAAATGGATACCGTTGATAAGCTGTACCTGTATCGATCGTTGGCAGGACCAAGGGAAGATGCTCCATCATTTGTCAACATCTTGTAGTACTGCCATTGAAGAAGTTTGTTGTACGGTCATGTTTGTTCTACTATTCCCGATCATTGCTGTTGTATTCCTGTTCAAGTATTCCAGAGCCAGAGAGGAAGCTCCCCGCGGATGATTTTGAATTGTGGGGAATTGAATGCATCATTTAATTAAGCAAACCATCAATTATTCTTCTCTGGGCTGATTGTGTCGAGACTTGAACCTGTACGAGGTTTCTTTGATGTATGTACCTTGGTGAGGCATCTCATCTTGTGAGTCACTGTATTCCCAATGGAATCTGAGTTATTTTCCTGGCCAGCACCAGACTGATGCCTTTGTTGTACCGTAGTTGAGTTGTCGGAACCGATTAGTGATTGCACAGAGATTGGCTGCAGGTCGACTCCAATTCGGCAGCAGAGATTTTACATGGTTCCTTTTGCCCTCAAGTCTCCAGCCATTGATGTTTTGCCATGTACTGTTCAGTCTATCTGCTCAGACGAAGGAACGGCATTATCTATGTTGCAATGTTCCATCAACTTTTTTGCCTTGTATTTTAGATTATCCCAGCTACGATAAATTTTCTCTTCCCATTTTTTATAGTTTCCTCAACTTATTTTTGTAGATCAATGTAGACCACTATCACTTTTCCTGGTCACAACCTTCTGCTGTTATTAATCAAGAAGATATTGGATGATGAAATTCAGTCAGCATCAATTTGTTACCACGTTCTCCTTGCTTTGTTGCCTGTTCATTTGCCATGATCATGCTAGTACTTTGATTATGACTGCTCTGTTGCTACCACCACAGCAATAAATGCCCTCTGCCTGTGTATTGGCACATGATAAGGACATGACCTACTAATGATTTGATCTCAAGAGTGGTCCTTGGTCCTTGTTTCATGTAGATCTGCATGACATCCACTGTCAGATGGTGATCTGCCTTTCCACCCTTCTCCTCTGTAGATCCCTGGAGGGTTCAAAAGCTCAAAGCTCCCAATGGGCAGAGCCTGCACCTTCCACAAGGCAAGAGGAAAAAGGTAATGGTTTTACTCCCTGACACATTAACATGTACTCTTATGTTCTAAAATACTCCCTACGTCGCAAAATAAGTGTCCCAAAGTTGTACTAAAGTTGAGACACTTATTTTAGGACGGAGAGAGTAATTGGCTAGACAAAGGTGTGTGCTGATGATTTGTAGATCTCTGCCTTCCCTGAGGGGGCTGGCTGTCACTGGATTCTAGCTTGTTATGACTAATCCAACTCTTATCCTGGTTCCAAAAATACCCACAACTTGAATCAAAACCAGATATTTGTGTCCAAAAAAGTTTCTTCAGCTTTTGTTGAAGCATTGCCCAGTTGGTGCTAATTCAACAGTCACTACTCCCTCACTTTACTGGCAGTACTAAATATTCATCACATATCCTTATAAGCATCTTATGAAGTCAGACCTGATGTAACCCAAGTCTAGATAAACACAAGCCACAGTTCTTGTCCATGTGCAGTGGACTCTTATCCAGAGTTCTCTGCTTTTCCCCCCTCAACTCCGAGCCAATCAATCGGTCGCGGAGTAGGAGCCGCAATGATTCTGTTTCAAAACCCTTTTAGGTTTACTTGGTAGTTTGGCAGTGTCAACCATTAATCTATCCTCAGCATCTTATAAGTCAGCCTTAACACTACGCAAACACAAGCCACCTTTTCTTGTCGATGCGACACGAGGCCCTTATCCACTAATTGTTTCTCCCTGCCTTTTGCTCGACTGAAAGCTGGAAAATCAACTGGGGAGTAGGAAAACAGTGGAGCCATGATCATTGTGCTCCTAAGCCTTTTTAGGTTTGCTTGGTAGTGTCAACTGTTAAATCTATGCTCGGCATGCTACTAGTCAGCCTTGGTCCTTGGATGTAACCCCAGCACTATGTAAACACAAGGCACCTTTTCTTGTCGAATGTGAAATCAAATGAGATCCTTATCCATTAATTTTCTAGAATTTCCTCAACTTGAAGCCAGGAGATCAGTCGGGAAGTAGAAAAACAGAGTCGCCATGCTCGTTTTTTTTCCTTCCAAAAATCCATGTAGATTTACTTACCAAACGAACAAATGTTGTTGCCATAATATTTGCTCCTAGATCTTCCTCAAAGTTGAGTCACTTTTTGGGACAAAGTAATCCCTTGGCTAAAGCTGTGGATGAAAACCAAAACAGTTTTGCTAAGTCTCGGTCGACTTAGACTTCGTTATGTCTCAGTCGTGCTATATTCCTTTGATCTTCCATGAAGATTCGTACAATAAATTTCTTTTCATTTTTTCCTTTTCCTTCCTAAATACTATATCACTTGACCGAGGCATGGTTAAGTCTCAGTCGGCTGAGACATAAACACACCTAAACCAAAATCCCTGTTCTTCCATGATATTTCTACTATATTGATTCCAAAAGGAAGAAATGCTACGTCGTCGAAAGATTATTTTTGCGAGAATACGTCGTCGGGAAGGTCACATCAACTTCTCCAATGTTCTGCTACGGCACGTCGCATATCCAACCCGCTTTTCACTTTGTAGTATGGCAGGGAAAGGAAAAAATCTCGCAAGTAGCCATCCGAAAATCAAGAGCACAAATCTTTTGGACAAGTCTCTACCAACGAGGTCATGTGGTGCGCGGGCAAAGAACGTGAAACCTCCAGGCGCGAGTCGCTGTCTTCCTTGCCAGCCACCATCCGCCCGCCCAGAGGAAATCAATTATTGGGACGAGACAGAGCAGCTTACCGCCCCATGATCGATAGCAAAGGCCCGCGCGACGCCACGAGACGGCGACACATATGCCGCCTACGCCGTGCAGCACATGAGCTAGGAGTAGATTTTCATGGCCAAAGTCTACCGAGGGCCGCCGAATCGATCGCCGTCGACGGTCAGTCGTCGTCCCACGCAAACCCCTCCCTCTCCGTCCGCTCTTTTATCGTGGCGGCGAACCTGTCGTGATCACCGTCACCACCGCAGCTGATGTTCTGAAACATGTGCTGGTTTGCGAAGACGGGACGAGCTATCGGCCGGCGTTGGCGCGAAGTCATTCAGAAAGCTCGGCCGATCGAGGCTGAGCTAGGCTCGTGTCATGCATGTGCCTACCTACATACCTGCCTGCCAAAGCGGCCCAGATCAGATCTCCCGGCGATACGAGTGGAGAGCAGGTGAGTCGACCACGTGGGGGCGGGCAAAACTATCGATCTCTGCGTGATAATAATATATAAACAGTACCCGTGCGCGGCTCCGGGCACGATCGAGCCAGGACACGGCGAGCGACACGCGTGCGTGGTCGTCGTCCGGCGCAGCAGAGAACCAACGAGGCCGGCCGGCGCGCGTCGTTGCCGATCGACGCCGGATGCCATGGCATGTCATGGCCGCGCGCTGCGGAGAGCGAGCGATGCCGGTGGGCGATCGACGTGCGCCGGGACGAAAGATCGGAACGTGATCTCGGGCGACGCGACGTGCTCCGGGGCGGGGGCGGTGCCGACGGCGGCCGGCGCGTGGCAACCTTTTGGGCCGCGTTGCGATCCGTCCACCACCCCTCCGCTCTTTCGCCTTTCACCCAACAGTGCCACGATATATGCTCGAATGGACAACTGACAAGGGAGGGGAGAGGGGAGGATCGCCGGCGCTACAAGCACGAGACGCTCCTTTCGCCTTTACATATACGGTAAGGAAGAAAAGCCACCCGCGACGTTTCTTTCGCACGTGGAAATGCGCCCGGGGAGGCCTTATCCCGGAGCCTGAATGATCTCGTGGTATCTCTCTGTGAGAGGAACGGGTGCTTGAGCAGCTCGGTGAGAAGGCCGGCGGTGGCATCGGTCCTGCGAGGGCGAGGTCCTCTTTGGTCACTACCGGGGAGGACAATGGGGTCGGAATCTGGTCTTGTGTTGGGCGGGGAAGAAAAGAAAAGAGAGAATTCCTTATTTGACCCTTTTTTAAAGTTTGGTTTCTTACTTGGCCCAAAATAAATTTTTTTCTCTATTTGACACCTAAAGTAATTTGTGTTCCTTATATGACACTTCCGTCCATTTTAGACACTAGCGGTGTTAAGTGTGAGGTGAAAAGACCGTTTTGCCCCTAATGTATTGTGTAACCATTCCGGATGTAGTAAAAAAGCAATCAGCTCATCCATGTTTTAGGGATGTTCAACTAATACTGTGCATATTGTATATGTATGCTTCAATATTTTGATTAGTTAATCACGTGCGAGTGCGGCTGCATAGTGGATGGCCAGCAACGTTGAGGCCGCGATGACGTGTGTATGCTCATGGTCACCATGGTGCGTGTGGATGTGCGCGTGCATGTCACGTGGCCTTAGTGGTCTGTTGAGATTCCGGCGAAATGTGTAAATACACAAGCCGTGCTTGATCGATTCTTCTAGGAGACAACACGCACACACGTAGCAAGCTAGCTACCGAAGCTAGCAGCCTGCTGGATCGATCTTGAGGCTAGGCTAGTTATGCTATGTATGTGCGTATACTATAAACTACCAGCCGCTGATTGATCGGTATTGCCGACTAAGGGCATCTCCAGCCGCTGGCCTCCCAGGGGACGCCTAAAATCGCCGTTTGGGGGTAAGCCGGTGCAAATATTGGGCCTGGGGCGAGTTGGTCCCCAGCCGCCGGCCCCAGGGCCGTCCCCAGGCACGTTTTAAAATAAAAGAAGTTCGGCGAAGTTCGGCTTAAACACGGTAAAATTCGGCCAAGCACGATAAATTTCGGCCAAACACGATAAATTTCGGCACATTTCAGCGAAGTTCGCGGATTTTCATTACATGGCACATATACATAATAAACTAATCTAAAGGAAAAACTGGCTGAAGTCGCCGCCATCGTCGTCGTCGGCCTTCTCCTCCTTGACGCGGGCGCCCCCTGCTGGACCCCTGCCCGGCGGCGCCATGGCGGACTGGTGGCGGCGCATCGTCGTCGTCATCGTCGTCGCTGTCGCAGATGACGACGACTCCGCCTTCGTCGCGGCCGCGTCGACGCTCCGCGAAGCGAAGCAGGGCGGCACACTGGCGCTCCTTCGCCTTCTCCAGGCGCTCCTTCTCCATCGCTATGGAGTCCCTGCGCGCCCATTCCAGGGCCGCGTCGTCGTCGTCGAGCTTCGTCGTCACCGACGCGGCCGGCTCCTTCTTCACCGGCGGGAGCCCCGGCTCCATCTTCACCGGCGCGAGCCCCGGCTCCGTCTTTGGCTTGACGAAACGCGCAGGAGGAGCCGACGAGTAGGCACGCCGGCCGCCCTCGTTGATGACGATGCCGGCGCTGCGAGTGCGCCGGCCGAGCAGCGTCTCCGCCGCGGGCTCGGCCTTGAGCCGAGCAGTGCCGGAGGAGTGCGATGAAAATCGGGAGGAGGAAGAAGAGGAGGAGGACCCGAACCTCCTTGGCGCCCATGGCCCGGCGCGTCGGTGCTGCACCGGGGCGGCCGCCCTCGCCGGGTACGCCAACGGCGGGTCGTTGCCGCCCTCGAGGTACGTCAACACGCCCTCGAGTGTGCGGCCGGGAACGCCCCACCACAGGTGGCGCCCCTCGCTGTTCTGCCGGCCACCAACCACCGGCGCGCCGTTGATGGACGCCAAGCGCTGCTGCTGGCGGCGCTCGAAATACGCCGCCCAAGCCGCGTGGTTGTCAGCGGCGTACTGGGGGAGGGAGAGTTGGGCGTCGGTGAGGGAGGCGCGCATGCCCTCGACTTCTTCGGCGAAGTACTTCGGCTTTGCCACGGCGTCGGACAATGGGGAATGGGCACTCCCCTGGCGCTGAGCCTCCACCCCGTCGGCCCGGCGCGCATGTCCGGCGGCACCGGGATGTTCGCCTGGAACAGGAGCCAGGACTCCTGTTCGCGGAGCGAACGGCGGCCGAAGCCGTTGGCCGCCACCTCGTCTCCGGGGAAGCGTTCCGCCATGGCGACGGGCTCGGGAGAGGTAGAAAGATAGAGGGAGGGGCTGGGCGGCGGCGCTCGAGAGAGGTAGGGAGAGGGAGGAGCTGGGCGGCGGCGGGGGGCGGGGCTGGTGTGGGCACAGGCGAGTGCAGGCCACCGGCTATATAGCCGCGCCGCACCCGTGTGTACGCGTGCGAGGGAGGGGAGGCGTCGGCGCGCCGTCCCGTGACGCGCCGCCCGTGAGGAATCAATGGTAAGGCTGACCGGCGGCAGCCTTGGCATTGATTCCACGCGGGAACCGAGGCCGTTGGGGGAAGACGAGGCGCCGTGTCGCTGACGCGGCGGGCCCGCGGCTGTTTCGCGCCAAAACAGTTCGCCCCGGTGCCCCCCAGCGTGCCGGGTTCGGCCTGGGTCCGCCGGCGCTGTTTTCGGCCCAGGCCGGCGAAAATCGGGCTCCTGAGGACGCGACTGGGCCGTTTTTTTGGCGCCGGCGTGAAAAATCCGCTTGGGGAGACCTTCCTGGGGACGCGGCTGAAGATGCCTAACTAGCTATGCAAGTTTACCCGCAAAAAAAAACTAGCTATGCATATACATGCACAACATCCGTTGAACATCCATAAAACATGAGTGGATTTTTTTCTTTTTATTATTACATTCACGATAGTTATATAATGCACCAGGGACAATATGGTCTTTTCACCTCAGACTTAACACCGTTAGTGTCTAAAATAGACGGAAGTGCCATATAAGAAACATAAATTACTTTAAGTGACAAATAGGGTAGAAAATTTTATTTTAAGCCAAATAAGAATCAAACTTTATGAAAGGTTCAAATAAGGAATTCTCTCAAAAAAACGAGGCGTTGACTGTACTCTCAAGAATGAACGAAGGGTGGTCGCCGATGAGACGCGTCGTCGGCCTCCTGCTCCCGGCGCAGTAGGGTCACGAGACTTTTTGATCGGATCCAATTCTATTTCCGTCTTTTTGAATCCAATTCTATTTTCCGTCTTTTTGAGTGGCCATGCGTGAAATGTCACGTTCGGATCACAGGAAAACTGGGGAGTGTCCCACAGAAATACAAAGAGGGATGCCAAGCATGTGTTGAAAATATTAGCACCTTTCCAATCTCTACTCCTAATAAAGCAGTTGGTAGTCTCCGCCAGTCAATTTTCGTCCCACTATTTTTGTCTGGATTTTTTTCGTAGGTTAACCTTCGTAGATTTTTTTTCGTCTGGTTTATTTTTGTCTCACCTTCCATTATTATATCCTCACGGTGATTTTTTCACTCTCCCATTAAAAACTTTTTTAACATTTGCAAACTTTCCTAACCATGCATGTCACAAACGGGCAGGTATTGATATCACGTTACAAACAATAAAACCCATTTTCATGGAAATCAATTCAAATCCTAATTTCCTAACACATTGATTCTTACCTTTTCTAATCTCTACTCAGTTGGTAGGCATGTCACAAACGGACAGGTATTGATATCACGTTACAAAGAATAAAACCCATTTTCATGGAAATCAATTCAAATCCTAACTTTCCTAACACGTTGATTCTTACCTTTTCTGATCTCTACTCAGTTGGTAGGTGGTATCTTCGCTTCCTACTCCCAAACCTCGATCGCACAATCCCCGAGGATTCCCCACGATTCTTGCACGCACAAAAGAAACAAGCAAGAAAAACCAGCGTGACTGAAACCTACGAACCTATGTCCCTCTTCCTCCCCAGCTGCGAAGCGAAGGCCGGCCGACCGCCAACCATCGCGTGCGCCTAGGGTTCTCGATGGAGCCTGCGGCCTCCATGTCGTCGGCGAATAGGCGAAGGGCGGCCTCAGAGCCCTGGAGCTGCAGCTACGCGCGGAGGACGCTCGAGACCATGCTGGAGCAGTGCGGTTATCGAGACGATGTTCAGGAGTGCGAGGACGGGAATCCGGGCTAGGGGCGGACGGCTGGGCGGCGACATTCAGCGACGGGGAGGGGCCCCCCGGCGCCGGGGTTGGCGTATCCGAGGGCAGTCCACGTGGCTGCGGCGAGGGTGGGCTCATATCCCGTTCATGGAGCTCTCCCGGCAACCGCCGCCCGTTTCCCATCTCTTCCCGATCCGGCGCCGCACCATCGTCTCCTATCTCTCCCTGAAGTCACGATACTGGTGGTTGCCAGGGGCTCGATCCAATGAAACGCAGGATGTCGGACACTCCAGTGCGGATGCTTGCAAGGGCGTGCTGGCCCTCGCTTGGAAGGGGATGAGACTGTCAGGAAGTTAACTTGGTTGGCGAGAGACCAGGCACAAGATGTGGTGGAGTGGAGACGACGGAGGTTATGGTTGGTGTGGAGATCACGTGCCAGCTGCTGGGAGGATCACGACGACGGCCTGTGTGCGTTCCAGGCATTGGGCTGGGTAGCAATGCAGGATGGCTATGCGACTTCCATGGCGATGCAGACGGAACAATCAACGTCAGCATGGCCTTGGTTGGCTTGGGAAGGCTTCAAAAACTGTATATCGGTTTCATCTTGCATTTTTTCTCTTTCACAAGTACATGTTCACTGATTCTATTTTTTAGCTGATGTTCTTTTGGTTTTAATGATGCATGAAGGTGTGACAAAAATGATTAGAAGTAATATACACTGACATTAGGTTTAGCATTGGGGGTAACTTGGTAAGTAGTAACATCTCTACTCCTAATGGAGCAGTTGATAGTCTCCGCTGGTCAATTTTCGTCCCACCACTTTCGTCCGGGTTTTTTCGTAGGTTAACCTTCGTAGATTTTTTTTCGTCGTTTTTTTTGTCTGGTTTATTTTTGTCTCACCTTCCATTATTATATCCTCACGGTGATTTTTTTCACTCTCCCATTAAAAACTTTCTTAACATTTGCAAACTTTCCTAACCATGCATGTCACAAACGGGTAGGTATTGATATCACGTTACAAACAATAAAACCCATTTTCATGGAAATCAATTCAAATCCTAATTTCCTAACACATTGATTCTTACCTTTTCTAATCTCTACTCAGTTGGTAGGCATGTCACAAACGGGCATGTATTGATATCACGTTACAAAGAATAAAACCCATTTTCATGGAAATCAATTCAAATCCTAACTTTCCTAACACGTTGATTCTTACCTTTTCTGATCTCTACTCAGTTGGTAGGTGGTATCTTCGCTTCCTACTCCCAAACCTCGATCGCACAATCCCCGAGGATTCCCCACGATTCTACACGCACAAAAGAAACAAGAAAGAAAAACCAGCGTGACTGAAACCTCGAACCTATGTCCCTCTTCCTCCCCAGCTGCGAAGCAAAGCCGGCCGGCCGCCACCCATCGCGTGCGCCTAGGGTTCTCGATGGAGCCTGCGGCCTCCATGTCGTCGGCGAATAGGCGAAGGGCGGCCTCAGAGGCCCTGGAGCTGCAGCTACGGCGGAGGACGCTCGAGACCATGCTGGAGCAGTGCAGTTATCGAGACGATGTTCAGGAGTGCGAGGACGGGAATCCGGGCCAGGGGCGGACGGTTGGCCGGTGACATCAGCGACGGGGAGGGGCCACCCCCGGCGACGGGGTTGACGTATCCGAGGGCAGTCCACGGTGGCTGCGGCGAGGGTGGGCTCATATCCCGTTCATGGAGCTCTCCCGGCACCGCCGCCCCGTTTCCCATCTCTTCCCGATCCGGCGCCGCACCATCGTCTCCTATCTCTCCCTGAAGTCACGATACTGGTGGTTGCCAGGGGCTCGATCCAATGAAACACAGGATGGTCAGACACCCCAGTGCGGATGCTTGCAAGTCGCTTGGAAGGGGATGAGACTGTCAGGAAGTTAACTTGGTTGGCGAGAGACCAAGCGCAAGATGTGGTGGAGTGGAGACGACGGAGGTTATGGTTGGTGTGGAGATCACGTGCCAGCTGCTGGGAGGATCACGACGATGGCCTGTGTGCGTTCCAGGCATTGGGCTAGGTAGCAATGCAGGATGGCTATGCGACTTCCATGGCGATGCATACGGAACAATCAACGTCAGCATGACCTTGGTTGGCTTGGGAAGGCTTCAAAAACTGTATATTGGTTTCATCTTGCTTTTTTTCTCTTTCACAAGTACATGTTCACTGATTCTATTTTTAGCTGATGTTCTTTTGGTTTTAATGATGCATGAGGGTGTGATAAAAATGATTAGAAGTAATATACACTAACGTTAGGTTTAGCATTGGGGGTAACTTGGTAAGTAGTAACAATTTGTGGGTTCAAGCCACGCACCAGCACAAGGATGCCATGCCGAGGAGTGTCGGATGTGGCCGGACCTCCAGTTTTCAAGGAAGATGGCGGGCGAGCCTCCACATCAGGGAAGAGATGAGGGGCTCCGGGGCACTTGCCAAGGAAGCTTCTCTTTGTAGTTTCTGTGTGCCAAGTTTCATTGGTCGGTCTGTATATTTTTTCTGAAAGCAGTTTGTGAATTCTGAACCTATTTGACTAATACTGAAGCCATCTCTTGTTTTCACTCCTTCTGAACCTAGCAAAATGACCTGCTTGGGCCGAACGAGGACATGGGCATGGTGGTGGATATAAGAAGCATGGCAAACATTCAGCTACAGAGGAACATTATGAAAGGTATGTACGGTAACTCTAGCCATGCATGGCCACACACTAACATATGTTTTGCATGGTTGCATATGTTCTAACCTAAACAAAATTGTTTACTGTGAACTGAACAATGATGCATCGTGATACAGAGGTTGGAGAGGCTGGAGGAGACCATATGCCAGCACAAAGCGCATCTTGATGGCCATCAATATGAGGAGCTGGACCCACCCACCAGTTTTAATAAAATCAGACCCGTAAATCCGGCTAATTGCAAGCATCGGGTACTTGTTAGCTATCAATTAAATCTCTTGTCCTGCAAGAACATGTACTTATTTGGATGAGAGGACTGTAGCACGACTCAATGAAGAGCCAGATCGACCGTCCGCTCCCAGCGCACTCCCCGGTTCTGTCGTGCTCCCCGTGCACCAACCATCCAGTAAAGGTTCTGAGTTTAACATCTTTTCAGGAAGAAATTATCTATTGATCCACATGTTTGTATTTTGGCAGACATGAGTTAATTTATCATCTTTTAAGGAAGAAATTACTAGAGAGAAGAAAGCCCAGTTTTGCAAGTAGTGACAGTCCAACATCATATTGACAAATCTGGTTTCTCTTTCCATATACATAAGTGTATAATTTGTTTTGATTAAGAAAGAAATGTATACATGTTTTTTATATATGTATCTCCCCTGATCTGTTTGTAGTAAAACCGACTTTGGTGTTGTAGTTTTCCTCATATTTTAGTGCTATAAGTACTAACTCGCTTTAGTAGCAATATTTTCTACTCAGGTAGATGCTTGTTTCTGTCCAACCATGGACCTATTATATTGCTTTGTTGTAAATTATTAAGCCTAAAACAATCAATGCATTTCCTGCAGCCTATCTCACGCAGGTAGATAGGTGTTGCATTCACAAGCAAGCCACTACGCGCGATTAGGCTGTTCAGATTCTCCTGTGGTGTCGAATTGTTTTGGTTTGTACTTTGTTCTCTTCGTTTTAACTGCTATCTTCTCTTACCTCTTGCAGACTAATGTTTCCTTATGGGAGAGCTGCTAATGGTGAGCGATATTCCTTGGGTCATAACAAGATATGAGTTGAACAAGTACAAATAAAGGTAAATGGCATATTTTCACCGCAAAAAATGGACACTCTTATCATTTGCTTGTCTTACCACAATAATTGGTGCGCTTGAAATTTCAGAAAACGAAATATGTATGGCAGTTTGATTGATGCATTGATGATGTAATTATATGGCTAATATATGAGATAAAAATAGCTACATGGAGGGACTTAATTTGGAGTTTGTTATGGTTTGTCCCATGTGATGGATAATGGATCAGTAGACATACTCGATTGGTTACTTCCAAGTAGTTTGGTTAGTACGGGAGGACCTTGGAGGGAGGTTTGGTGTTGATTAATATGTGTTAGTGACCAAGAGTTAGGATGACACTGTCTGATATTGCCGGATCCTTCTATATTAGAGCGAGGTTCATGTGTCCAGTTCATGTGTTGTTTCCTCAGCCCTTACCGCCATGGTTTTCTCAAGTGCAACCGCAAGCTTAGTAATAGCAAGATAGTAACAATATTTTTTTTCGAGGGTTGACATGATTATGAATGTTTGGGGAATTCTATTTTTGTTTCTACCTGATGATTAACTGTTCGCAAGATGTGTGTTTATTTTTTATTTTTTTTGTTGGTAGCTTACCAAGCGGATCGGACCACTTGGTAAGATGTATGTTTATTGACTATGTGGCGGTGAAAACTTGAGAATAGGAAGGGATTTAGTGTTGGGGAACGTAGCAGAAATTCAAAATTTTCCTACGTGTCACCAAGATCTATCTATGGAGAGACCAGCAACGAGGGGAAGGAGAGTGCATCTACATACCCTTGTAGATCGCTAAGCGGAAGCGTTCAAGTGAACGGGGTTGATGGAGTCGTACTCGTCGTGATTCAAATCACCGATGACCAAGTGCCGAACGCACGGCACCTCCGCGTTCAACACACGTGCAGCCCGGTGACGTCTCCCACGCCTTGATCCAGCAAGGAGAGAGGGAGAGGTTGAGGAAGACTCCATCCAGCAGCAGCACAACGGCGTGGTGGTGATGGAGGAGTGTGGCAATCCTGCAGGGCTTCGCCAAGCACCACATAAGAGAAGGGAGAGAGAGATGCAGGGCTGCACCAACGAGAGATCGAATCGCGTCTTTTATGGGCAGCCCTAGGCCTCATATATATAGGGAAGGGGAGGGGCTGCGCCCCCTCTAGGGTTCCCACCCCCTAGGGGGGCGGCAGCCCTAGATGGGGATCAAGGATGGCGGCCAAGAGGGGAAGATGAGAGGGAGGCGCACCAATATGGGCCTTAAGGCCCATATCCCTTAGGGTTTGCCCCCTTTCCACCTCTTAGGCGCCATGGGCCCTTGTGGGAGGCGCACCAGCCCACTAAGGGGCTGGTCCCTCACCACTCTTAGCCCACGCAATCCTCCGGGGTTGGTGGACCCCCGGGACCTACCCGGTGGTCCCGGTACATTACCGATAAACCCCGAAACTCTTCCGGTGACCAAAACAGGACTTCCCATATATAAATATTTACCTCCGGACCATTCCGCAACTCCTCGTGACGTCTGGGATCTCATCCGGGACTCCGAAAAATATTCGGTTACCACATACAAACTTCCTTTATAACCCTAGCGTCATCGAACCTTAAGTGTGTAGACCCTACGGGTTCGGGAGACATGCAGACATGACCGAGACGTTCTCCGGTCAATAACCAACAGCGGGATCTGGATACCCATGTTGGCTCCCACATGTTCCACGATGATCTCATCGGATGAACCACGATGTCAAGGACTTAATCAATCCTGTATTCAATTCCCTTTGTCTAGCGGTATTGTACTTGCCCGAGATTCGATCGTCGGTATCCCTATACCTTGTTCAATCTCGTTATCGGCAAGTCTCTTTACTCGTTCCGTAACACATCATCCCGTGATGAACTCCTTGATCACATTGTGCACATTATGATGATGTCCTACCGAGTGGGCCCAGAGATACCTCTCCGCTTACACGGAGTGACAAATCCCAGTCTCGATTCGTGCCAACCCAACAGACACTTTCATAGATACCTGTAATGTACCTTTATAGCCACCCAGTTACGTTGTGACGTTTGGTACACCCAAAGCACTCCTACGGTATCCGGGAGTTGCACAATCTCATGGTCTAAGGAAATGATACTTGACATTAGAAAAGCTTTAGCATACGAACTACTCGATCTAGTGCTATGCTTAGGATTGGGTCTTGTCCATCACATCATTCTCCTAATGATGTGATCCCGTTATCAACGACATCCAATGTCCATGGTCAGGAAACCGTAACCATCTATTGATCAACGAGCTAGTCAACTAGAGGCTTACTAGGGACATGGTGTTGTCTATGTATCCACACATGTATCTGAGTTTCCTATCAATACAATTATAGCATGGATAATAAACGATTATCATGAACAAGGAAATATAATAATAATCAATTTATTATTGCCTCTAGGGCATATTTCCAACATTTAGCATGGTGAAAGGAATATATTGAACTATTATTGTTTTTCATAATATAAGGTATGCCAACCGTATATATTTTCTCAACAAGGAGTTAAACACATATTGAGGATGGTAAAAAGCTTTGCTTGGACCTATATTATGAAATTAAATTATTGGAAATTTCCCTTGGGTTGAAAGAGTAGTGGACTTCAATTTCTAGGTCTGTAATTACAGAAAATTTATGCACTTGTGTTGTTCACTTTTCCATGTTTTCTTCAGGCATTGGGCAAGGCTCCTCCTGTGTGGACCGCGAGAGATTTAGAAGGCCGAAATGGTTCAGGCAATTGTCGACCATCCAACTTATCGAGAGATTTAGAAGGCCGAAATGGTTCAGGCAACTTATTGGGCAAGGCTCCTCCTGTGTGGACCGCGAGAGATTTAGAAGGCCGAAATGATTCAGGCAATTGCCGACCATCCAACTTATTGAGACCATCATGGATTCCAATCGAGTTATTTGTGATATCCAGAATATAACCCGACACAAAGAGTTATTTGTGATAGAAGTACATGCATTTGCAAAAAATAGATAATGCATTACTCTTATATTCTACTCCCTTTGTAAACTAATATAAGACTTTTTAGATCACTAAAGTAGTGATCTAAAAAGTCTTCTATTAGTTTACAGAGGGAGTAGTATGCTATCTCCATATTTTTGAGATTCTTAAATTATCAAAAATCCACCTTTAGTGAAGGCATTGCTATGCATGATTATTTTATGAAAGTTAAACCTACACCATAAATCGACGACTTGATAATTTGTTATATTTGTTGGAAACTGACCGTGCGGAGCATAAAGTCACTTAGGTGAATCGGGTATCTGAGACGAGGAGCACAAGATACCTTATTCCACAAATTTTGAAGTTAGAATAAGTTCATGGTGTGAAACAGGATGATGCAACACACACACACACACACACACAAAGGTGTGGTTCGTATGTGGTCTCACCCATCTCGCACCACAAGCACACATCTGTAGGCCCATACATGGTCCACATTTGTTGGCCCGTGGCAAAGCACAACATGCATCCATGAGCAATTGGTGGCTATATTTTATTGCATCGGGAGCAAGAATGCGTTTTACTGTTCTTACCAACGGATTATATGCACCAGTGTATATCTGCAGAGTCACCTCTCTTCAGATTGTGTAGAGGAGCTCAGACCAATTATTAGAATTTAAATTGCATGTCTACTCCAATACACATCAAATTATTAGTTTTTATGTGTGCACATTGTATATTCTGCAGTCTGCAACATCAAATTATTAGCTTTTATGTGTGCACACTGTATATTCTATAGTCTGCACACATCTCAGAAACGTTCGGGTGCCTGTTTACTACTCCTTCCGTAAAAAAAAATATAAGAGTGTTTATCTAAAAGCTTCCTTCCATGTACTTTTGGCATAGTTTAGATTTTTGTGTCACCTCTCCTTGGGAATTAGGGGATGTCCTACATGTCAAAGCATTTCTGGTCTAATCCTAATCTGCCGTGTTTTGGAGCTTATGAATTTCTTAAAATTCATTTACTTAAGAATGCAATCTTCCGGTGTTCACTGATATAACGTGTTGTCTTTTGCATACTTTTTGTAGTTTCAGTAAGATTGATCACATAGATGGTTCTACATAGATAGAGATATCCACTTAGTGCACATCTGTTGAGATTCAAAAGGTAATTGACATTAGTTGAGATTCAAAAGGTACTTGATTTTTGTGAAAATTATCGGTTCATCTTGTGCCCATTTGTAGACTTTTTCTCAGTTTTTTTAAAAATATATGTATGTACAAGCTGAATTCAGGTGCGGTACAAGCCATGGTGCACTATATACTTACCAAGGGTGATGTGTTGTTGGTTGAAAAATTGCCGCAGTTAATAGCTTCGGCTTAATATTTGACACGGACTTGAACCATTTGCAGTGTCATTGTCAAGCTGATTATTGCTATGGAGAATGAAACATCCATGCTATTGATGAAGAACAATCTCACAAAATTGGATATATCTTCTTGTGCTATTATTGCTGAAATTAAGAGGCGCACTATAAGTCTAAGGAATTGTCAAGCTTTGTGTACCTTATAATAGTGGCACCCATGGATGCGTGAAGTTGAGTAATATTAATACTACTTAATCGTTGACGACATATATCCAGTTAGCGAACGATTTGGTTGGTTAAGGAGACACAATGACTACCGAGAAGAAAACAAGTGAAAGAGAGTCTTTATTTGTCGATGTATGATGGAAATCAGATGCCCACCTTGCTTAACACATATTTTCGAATTAAAAGAATAATTTGATCAATGTTTCTATGTTTTTTTTTATTATGTGGCAACACATGGACATTTGGCTTTTGCCTGTTGCAACGCACGGGCATTCCACTAGTTAATCTAATCCATGAGTAAATATAAAGCACGACAAATAGGTATTTATCTTATGCGATATCTAAGCATGTGAACACGTATAGTATATAAAATCGCTACAAAGAACATATACATGGCCAACATATGAACAAGCAAATAAGGAATGAACGAGTCATACCTTTCCAGTTTGCCAAGCCAACACGACATCGGCAGCGGCAGCCTCGGCATCAGTCGAGGTTTTCTTCTTGGCGGCTTCGTCATCAGCCATGGAGTCGATGCAAGCAGCACAAAGAGATGAACAATAGATGATGGCTAGGATTGTGCGAGAGGAAGTGAGTGAACTGATTTAGGGTTCACTCCACTAGCCGGCGCCTCTTTATATAGGCTCAGCTCAGCTCATTCCGGCAATCGGCGACGCACGTAGCGTACGTTTCGTGACGAGGCGAGACGGTCGGTGAAGGGGCACGCGTGTACAACTATTATTCTCAAGCTTTCAATGGCATGTGATAGAGTAGCCCTTATAAAAGGGTCTTATTCTTCTTACTCCTAGTTCTTACTGTAGGAGTATGACACTAAATTTCCCACCACTTGCCGATACCAACCTGTTTTGGATATATTTGTGCCTTAAGTCGTTTACATAAAACTAAACCTGTTTTAAACTTGGTCGCAGCGGCCTCCTTTGTGGAGTTTGTGGACACGTAAGGATGATTTTTGTTTTCGGGTTTGGAGAACTGCATCCTTGCGAAAAAGAAAGTGGTTATCTTCTTCAATGGAAAGTACTCTGCGACGCCTTCAGCGATGTATCCTTCTGCTGGACGGGCGCAGGGGGCAACTTCTCAGGATTGCTTGGAAGTGACCTTCACCTACGCCGGGCTACCAGTAGTCAGTAGACGCAGCGCTTAACCCTGAACTTGTAAGCGCTTTTCATCAGACATCCGTTTGGTTACCTGATTCACTTCTGGTATGGCTCGAGAACTATGTTGGTGATATGGCTTCATTAAATAAAAATGTAGCCGGGGAAAAACTCTTTCTTTTTTTTAAAAAAAAGAGAATGATGAGTTTCACATGTTTTCGACCTGAAGTGGTTTTCACAGGAATATTTTTATTTTCCTATTGAAACTGTATTCTCTACTTCCCACCCAAAATTGTACTCCTCGAACGAACCCTAATTCTTTTGTACTCTTATAGAGACAAATCATCTACTCCCTCTATCCCATAATGTAAAAGCTAGGGTAAAAACCACTCTTATATTATGGGACGGAGGGAGTAATTTGTTTTGAATTTTGATGTTGGTCTGCCTGACCCTTAACTTTTAAAGGGCCCATCCCTCTAAAGATCCAAAACACAGCAATCAGTTTTTGGCCGAGGACTCTTGCTAACACATGGTCTGCATGGCTTTTGCAAGATCAAAAACAAATCAAATCAACAAACCCAGCTAAAAGAACTGAAACCGGTCAGTACAGAGTTCCATGAACTTGTGATCACACACAATCCTTCAGGCCAACCTGTCGACACTGCCAAACAAGAACAGTTGAGGATTTCGGCATCAACTCCTCCACCAGAGAAGGTTTGACAACAAACCGCCGATGATCTAACAAACAGAATTTCAGAGCAAGTTTTAAGCCACCTGTACAAATGAATAAAACAAGCACAAGCAAGGTAGAAGGGCATTCTTCTTCAAACATCTCCCTGCTTATTTTGGAAAACGACCACAAACTCATCCAACCAGTAAGCATGATAAACAAGAGATGACACATATGCCCAGTTCAGCCAGATATATTACGACTTCGATACAGCTTTGAAATTAACAGGGCATGGATGAGCCTATGTAACATGTGCAACGACAAAGTTCATGGATCCCGTCACAAAGATACACAGCATACAAGCATCGTAGGATCTAATAAGTACACCGTTTAACACTCCGGTTGAAATAGAACAAGCAGCCATATCACAGCAACTAAAGCATCAGGTTCTTCCTTCTGCAAGAAAGATCATATTCTCCAAAGAAATCCTTCAGGATGATATTTGCGTTCTTCCTTGTGTAAGAAGGATCATATTCTCCAAAGAAATCCTTCGGGATGATATTTGAAAATGCACTGAGGACATGAAAATTGCAGAAGATAAATGTGCACTGCAAATACCTCAACGCCCTCCTCTTTCGAAGTTAATGCGAGACCTCCCAGACCCCCCACCCTCGTAATCATCCCTTGAAGATCCACCACTTGCCTTCATAGTTCCTCCGCCACCAATCTTGTCCACAGCTTTCTTTCCCTTCTTCACCTCAGTCAAGAACTGATCAAGACCAAATGGATCAGCCTCCTCTTGCTTATCAAACTCCACGGGTCTATCTCTCTTGCCAGCCCTCTCTGGAGCACCGGTAAATGCCTTGTCAGGCTTGAACCTCTCTGTCTTCATAACCTTCTCCAACTGTTCGTCGGCATCACCACCATACACTTCAGAATCACCATCCTTCTTGGGCCTGTAAAGTGAGGACATACTGGACTGTGCTGTGAAGAGGCCCTTCGAATACAGGTTGTACTGATCATCAGCACCAAAACCAGAGTCCATTCCCTTGTCCTGGTTAAAGAGCCTCTGGTCATACATGACTTCCCCGGTCTTCGCACCAGTGTGTGCCATACCCAGGGCCACCTTCTCACCAACGTCACGGTCCCTGTCTCTAGTGAGCTTACTCTTTTTATGCGTTCCAGCAGCCTCCTTTGCCTCCAGCCTCCTCTCCCTCTCCCTCTCACGCCTCCGCTCCTCACGGATCCTGTCACGCTCAATCCTCGCCTCCCTCTCTTCTCTAGTTTCCCTGCGCTGCTCACGTGGCTGCTCCAAATCCATATCTGCATCCCCATCATCAACAACCCTCTCCCGCTCTCTCTCCCTCCCACCTCCGACAGGCATACCTGTAGATGGAGGTGGAGCACCAGACCTTTCCATGCGGGCCTTCTGTGCAAGTGCCCTCAGCTCTTGCTCCTTCCTCTCCTTCTCCTTTAGCATTAGCTCCCTCTGCACCTTGGAGCGCATCTGCACTGCTTCCCTCGCCTTCTGCTCTGCAACATACAATGCTTCTGAAAGCTTTGCAAAGTTATCATTAATCTGAACCTCCTGCAGCCCCCTCCCATCAGCTGCCAACCTCTTGTCGAGTGGGATTGTGTAACCCTTTGGATTCTTCCAATTTGAAATGCAAGGTGGGATCTTCCAATCCTGCTGGTCCTTCACTGTGACGGGCCGTGGTGGCGAGTGCATCACCGGCACAGGCGGCGACCCAGACGCACGGGGCACCCGCTTATGCTTGAACTTTGGTGGGTCAAGAGGATCCGAAGCCATCTCCGACATCCTAATAATCCTCTCCTTGGCACCTGAATTGAACGCTGCCGACTGCTGCGACGGCTTATACTTGATGAACTTTGATTCCGAATCATGCGTCGGAACGTTCTTGGGCTGGGCAGCAGAGAGGCGGACGTTGACAATCTTCTGCAGGGCAGCTACGGTCCGCTCTTTGGTCTCCTCGACCTCCTTGTCGTACTCCTCGTCCTCGACGGCTTCCGAGTCGGCCGTGGCGATCTTGGGCACGATGTCGCTGTGCTTGGAGTAGACGATCTTCTTGGCGTTCTCGCCCTGCTTGACGACGGCGTCGAAGGCGACGCTGCCCTGCGCGTCGACGGTGAGCGCGAGGATCTTGGACCCGCCCTTGTCGTCGCGGCGGCCCATGCCGAGCGGGTACTGCGCGAGGAGGATCTCGGGGAAGGCGCCGCCATCGCCGAAGTCCTCCGGCCGCCGGGGCACGAAGCCGGTGCGCTTGCCGTAGGGAGGCACGGGCTTGGCGGGGCCCGCAAGCTTCCCCGCCGCCGCCTCCGCGGGCTCCCCGCCGTACCGCTCCTTGAACCACGGGTCGCTGCTGTGGTCGTAGAAGGTGGACGACGACGTCTTGGGCGACGGCAGGATCTCCCTGAGGGTCCCCATGGCTGGTGCGGCGGAGTTGCCGCGGATCTGGGCTAGGGTTCCGGCGAGTCGCCGGATGGGGATCGGGGATCGATGAGGAGAAGCTAGGGTTTGGTTCGACTTGTGGTACCGTATTATTTTGGGGAAAAGGGATAGGGAGGTTGCCAGGAGCCTGGGTTAAGTAAGTCGGCAGCTGGGTGGGCTGGCCCTTGTTACGCGGACCGACTCTTCCTGTGACTCGGAGAAGGCCTCCCAAGTGCAATTCGGATATCAGGCTTCAGGACTGGGTGGGCTGGCCCATCTCTTCTTTGTTGGATGTTATTAGGTTTCAAGACAACATATCAATCTTATCTAGAAGTTCTAAAAAAAAATCAATCTTATCTAGACTCAAAAGAGGCTTGTTTCTCAAAAAAAAGTAGACTAAAAAAATAACCAAATCTTATATCTAAAAAAAGGTATCAATCTACACTACTTACAAAAGAACAAACAAAATCTTCTTTAAACACACCCAACAGAATATACACAGACTAATTACCACCGCATGATTAGGCCCACTAAACTCACCTAACGGCTAGCCATATCCTAAGGAAAACGTTTAAATTAAGTCGGATGATAACTCTCTCCCGTAAGCTGCTCTTCCCGTGCTACACGTGGCGTTGTGGGGCCCACCCACCACTCCAATCGCCTACACCTTATCTTCTTCCACTAAACATATCCTCCACCGATTCTTTTCCTTTCCCTTCTCTTGTTCTAAGCAGTTTCACCGCAGCGGAGGAGGTGACGGTCGTTGGCCCATGGCTGATTCATCCTCACGCTGTCGGGGCTGCAATGGAGCTTCAACGGAGTTGCATCGCAGCATCCCCGCACTCCACCGCAGATTTTGCCGTCGTCGCAGCTTCCGCCATGGCTGCCGCATGCTGCGTCGCAGCATCCGCTGTCATCACCGGCGATGCAATGAGTGCGCCCGTGGCTGCAATGAAGGGTCGTCGTAGCTCCGCCGTCAGCCGTGGCTGCAATGGAGCAGCGTTGGGGTCGTTCGAGCTTCATCGTGGATGCAATGGAACTCCACTAGAGCTACAATGGAGCGCCGCCGGGATGTAATGGAGGGTCGCCGGGGGTCGTCGGAGCTTCTTTGCTGCTGCAGTGGCGCTTCGCCGCGGCTGCAATGGAGCGTCGCCGGGGTTGTTTGAGCTTTGTCACGGCTGCAATGGAGCTCCATCAGAGCTGCAATGGAGAGTCGCCGGGGTTGCAATGCAGCTTCGCCGGCGTCGACGGTGCTTCCATGGAGCTGCATTGGAGCTTCGTCGGGGTGTCGTCACTGCTGCGTTGAAGCTTTTTTTGCAGCCGTCGGTGCTACCATGGTGCAACCCCTCGGTGAGTCTCGGCGCTACGATGCAGCGGGACGCCGACGACTCTTTTGGAGCTATGAAGCAGCATCTCCGCCGGCTCCGGTGCTGAGAGGTCACCGGCGCCGTTGCCAATCCGTTGTTTTTGCTGCACCAACCGTGTGTTCAAGGAGGCGCGGTGTGGATTTGACAAGGGGCTGTTGCACCTTCATCACTACAGAGGAGGACGTGGTATGGATCGGGGACAGGCTGCTGCCATCGAACAAAACAGGCGCCAGATCGGACGGCTGGCTAGCCGGATGATTTCCTGGGGAAATCATCCGACTTATTTGTAGCAGCCGCCATATCCTAATCTATTTTCTGCGTGCATTGACTGACTATACTCCAGCGCGGAGGAAAACACCCCCACGCCCTGCGTCGCCAACTCCCACAATCACGCAAGGCACACTCCGATCTTAATCGCCACTAATTAACCTCTCTCTCTTAATTAGCGTTTGCCTCTCAACGTAATCCATCTCCCCAAACACGGGCTCTATCAAAATTCACAAATCACAAAAGAAAGAATCCCAACACTACTAGGGAAAAGCCTAGCAGTAGCGCAGGTCTAAGGGCTATAAGTAGCGCGGGGTCCCGCGCTACTGATACGGTGCTACAACTAACATTTAGCGGTAACACATTTTGACCAGCGCTACTGCTATACCTACTTAGCAGTAGCGTTGTCCATACCAGCGCTACTGCTAAGTGGCTTAGCAGTAGCGTTTTCCTGTCCAGCGCTACTACTATATTTTCACATTTTTTGTTACATATTTGTGATGTTTTTGTATAGGTTTTATACAATATTCTAATCATATCATAAACATGCAATATGCTCATCATATCATACACATAATAGTCTCATCATATCATCCAGCACAAATCATGTCATCATATCATAATCACGATATGGCGATACAAGTTAACTGATATGTCTTATCATACATAATGTAATACTTTTGAGGCGCCGGTTCAGATCCCTCTCTCGCATTAGCGTGAACCTAAACTAACTATTTTCTGCTTCGGCTCTGCTATCGAACCCTCTCTGGTTGTCGCTCGGAAACCGGTACGCCTGGGCCTGACACTCAGGCCACTCATCGTATACTCCTGGCATAGCACTTCTTCACTATCGATGATCTATGTATCTGCATCGTCACATGAGTCGATACTATGCAACATATATATTTGAGCAACAGAAAGAGGCAAAGTTGGCAAAATTAGAAGCAACATATCATAAGCATAAATAACAAAGTTCATCGTACCCAAAATGCCCTAACTAGAGTGATCTTCGCTAGTTGAGGAGAACAGTTTAATTAAATCACAAAGTTTTGTCGTGCATAACTCAAAGTTTCGTCATAGAAAAAGTATGGACTAAACAGACACATTGTCATATATCGTCAATCACTCCAACATGTCGTGCCATCCATCCAAATCAGAGAGATAGTCCCCGAGCGCAGTGAAAGGCTTCAGGTCAAGACGCTAAGCGGCTACGCGTGTTCGGACGTCTTCCCGCGACATTTTCCCTTCTTCGTAGAACAACCCTATTTTTTAGGACCTCCTTCATGATGATTTGGGCAAGTTCACGCTGGATGTGATAGAACTCAACTCGGAGTCGATGATCCGGGACATCTCCTAATTTTAGGTGACACGCGAAGTTCTACTGATCCGGTCTGTACTCCAGCATGTGGTGGAGGACATAGAATCCATCACCGAGAGTACCACTCGGTTGCTGGATGCAGCAGAAGTCGGTCTTATGGCCGAAGGCGCGCGTGGTTCCTTGTCTTCTTGAGCGTGATATCTCCACCCGGTAGGTTGTAGCTTAAGAGAGCACTGTCGAGAACAGACTTGATGTGGGTGTAATCCTTTTTCTTCATGTTCTTCGACGAGTCCAAGTAAAGCGCGTGGGAGAATCGGGGATAAAGGATGCTGAGAATGGCGCGCCCATCACTGTGCAAAATAAGTACACCTCAAATTAGCCTCCACATGTGCAAATAAATGAGTGAAATCGAAGGAAGGGTATCCGCGGATGACTTACATGGGATGATAACGCACGAGAATCGTCTCCTTGTCCTTATTGCTAACCATGAAATTGGCGATGTAGTTACTCGCGTATTCATGGTGCTTTGGGCAGACTGCCAAGAAGCCCTCGTGCATGAAGTACGGGTCAGCGACATAGATATAAGGTATTTGCTCAATCCTGATAATGTAGTTCATGTACAAGGCAAAAAGGCGAACAAACGTAAAATCCAGCTTTTTCAAGTGAAACATGTGGAAGATGTAATCAAATCGAAGGAAGAACTTTTCCATGGGGAATGTGTTGACGTACAACCTTTGCCGCGGTACATTAACCACATAGAGCGTCGGAGTCTCGGATGTGCTAGGTTGGCACTGCAACAACTGTTGCTCCTCGAGATAGTTCAAATAGGCGTCTGCTGCCTTGTAGACGTTGCAATCACCAGAACCATGTCCTTCATCGTTGCTAGCCATGTTTCCTACGATTAAATCTAGTCAATTAATTCTAGACCTAATAAAATAAATAATGACATAAAAGACCTATGTTTTGCAGGAATGTTGATTCATTCCCGTTGCGGCAAATCTTGGGCACTCGATATGTCCTAGTTTGTAGCACAAGTCATGCCAAAATTCATGGAAAATTTTGGCATGACCTTTGCTACAAGGTGGACAAATCAAGCGCCAGAAATTTGCCGGAACATAAATGAATCAACATTTCGCAAAACACAGGCCACTCGGAATCATTCCATGCAAACAACAAAAGGCCACTTGGGAACAATCGAACCACTTCAATGTTGCATATAACAGGACCACCTAAGAACTTGTACATGAGCAACTACAACAGTAGATATACATGGGAAAACACTATTGAGGAATTTGCATATAACATGACCACTTCAAATTTGCATCTCCTAGTGTTTAACACTTCAAGAAAATCTACACAAATCTCATGCTCTCACAAACTCAATTCAAAAACCAAATATAGATGGATGAACCCTAAAAACCTAGAACCTTTACATATTTCTGTCCAAAATTGTCGTCCTAATATAAATTATGAACCCTAGAACTCAATTTTTGTCCTAAATTTCAAATTATGAACCCTAGAACTCAATTCAAATTATGTCCTAAATTTCTGTCATAATAAAAAATCAGTAAAAATCAAGAACCTACTAGACTTGCAGCACTAGTAGAAATTTATATTTTTTATTGAATTTTCTCTCTAAATTAAATCCTACTGCCCTAGTACTTAAGCATCTACAAGTACTAACTAATTAGTGTTGGGGAACGTAGTAATTTCAAAAAAATTCCTACGCACACGCAAGATCATGGTGATGTATAGCAATGAGAGGGGAGAGTGTTGTCTACGTACCCTCGTAGACCGGCAACGGAAGCGTTGACACAACGTAGAGGAAGTAGTCGTACGTCTTCCCAATTTGACCGATTCAAGTACCGAACGTACGGCACCTCCGAGTTCTGCACACGTTCAACTCGGTGACGTCCCTCGAGCTCCGATCCAGCCGAGTGTTGAGGAAGAGTTTCGTTAGCATGACGGCGTGATGACGGTGATGATGTTCTACTGACGCAGGGCTTCACCTAAGCACCACTACGATATGACCGAGGTGGAATATGGTGGAAGGGGGCACCGCACACGGCTAAGGAACGATCACGAAGATCAACTTGTGTGTCATGGGGTGCCCCCTTGCCCCCGTATATAAAGGAGGGAGGGGGGAGGTGCGGCCGGCCCCTAGGGGTGCACCTGGAGGAGTCCTACTCCCACCGGGAGTAGGACTCCCCCCTCTTGCCTTGTTGGAGAAGGAAAGGGGAAGGGGGGAAGAGGAAAGGGGGGCGCCGCCCCCCCTTCCTTGTCCTATTCAGACTAGGGGGGAGGGGGAGCGCGGCCTGCCCTGGCCGGCCCTCCTCTTCTCCCTTAGGGCCCGTGTAGGCCCATTAACCCCCGGGGGTTCCGGTAACCCCCCGGTACTCCGGTAAAATCCCGATTTCACCCGGAACGATTCCGATATCCAAATATAGGCTTCAAATATATTAATCTTTATGTCTCGACCATTTTGAGACTCCTCGTCATGTCCGTGATCACATCTGGGACTCCGAACAACCTTCGGTACATCAAAACACAAAAACCCTAATTACGATCGTCACCGAACTTTAAGCGTGCGGACCCTACGGGTTCGAGAATTATGTAGACATGACCGAGACACGTCTCCAGTCAATAACCAATAGCGGAACCTGGATGCTCATATTGGTTCCTACATATTCTATGAAGATCTTTATCGGTCAGACCGCATAACAACATACGTTGTTCCCTTTGTCATCGGTATGTTACTTGCCCGAGATTCGATCGTCGGTATCTCAATACCTAGTTCAATCTCGTTACCGGCAAGTCTCTTTACTCGTTCCATAATACATCATCCCACAACTAACTTATTAGTTGCAATGCTTGCAAGGCTTGAGTGATGTGTATTACCAAGAGGGCCCAGAGATACCTCTCCGACAATCGGAGTGACAAATCCTAATCTCGAAATACGCCAACCCAACAAGTACCTTCGGAGACACCTGTAGAGCACCTTTATAATCACCCAGTTACGTTGAGACGCTCAGTAGCACACAAAGTGTTCCTTCGGTAAACGGGAGTTGCATAATCTCATAGTCATAGGAACATGTATAGGTTATGAAGAAAGCAATAGCAACAAACTAAACGATCAAGTGCTAAGCTAACGGAATGGGTCAAGTCAATCACATCATTCTTCTAGTGATGTGATACCGTTAATCAAATGACAACTCATGTCTATGGTTAGGAAACATAACCATCTTTGATCAACGAGCTAGTCAAGTAGAGGCATACTAGTGACACTCTGTTTGTCTATGTATTCACACATGTATTATGTTTCCGGTTAATACAATTCTAGCATGAATAATAAACATTTATCATGATATAAGGAAATAAATAATAACTTTATTATTGCCTCTAGGGCATATTTCCTTCAGTCTCCCACTTGCACTAGAGTCAATAATCTAGATTACACAGTAATGATTCTAACACCCATGGAGCCTTGGTGTTGATCATGTTTTGCTCGTGGAAGAGGCTTAGTCAGCGGGTCTGCAACATTCAGATCCGTATGTATCTTGCAAATTTCTATGTCTCCCACTTGGACTAAATCCCGAATGGAATTGAAGCGTCTCTTGATGTGCTTGGTTCTCTTGTTAAATCTGGATTCCTTCGCCAAGGCAATTGCACCAGTATTGTCACAAAAGATTTTCATTGGACCCGATGCACTAGGTATGACACCTAGATCGGATATGAACTCCTTCATCCAGACTCCTTCATTTGCTGCTTCCGAAGCAGCTATGTACTCCGCTTCACATGTAGATCCCGCCACGACGCTTTGTTTAGAACTGCACCAACTGACAGCTCCACCGTTCAATGTAAACACGTATCCGGTTTGCAATTTAGAATCATCCAGATCAGTGTCAAAGCTTGCATCTACGTAACCATTTACGATGAGCTCTTTGTCACCTCCATATACGAGAAACATATCCTTAGTCCTTTTCAGGTACTTCAGGATGTTCTTGACCGCTGTCCAGTGATCCCCTCCTGGATTACTTTGGTACCTCCCTACTAGACTTATAGCAAGACACACATCAGGTCTGGTACACAGCATTGCATACATGATAGAGCCTATGGCTGAAGCATAGGGAACATCTTTCATTTTCTCTCTATCTTGTGCGATGGTCGGACATTGAGTCTTACTCAACTTCACACCTTGTAACACAGGCAAGAACCCTTTCTTTGCTTGATCCATTTTGAACTTCTTCAAAACTTTGTCAAGGTATGTGCTTTGTGAAAGTCCAATTAAGCGTCTTGATCTATCTCTATAGATCTTAATGCCCAATATGTAAGCAGCTTCACCGAGGTCTTTGATTGAAAAATTCTTATTCAAGTATCCCTTTATGCTATCCAGAAATTCTATATCATTTCCAATCAGTAATATGTCATCCACATATAATATCAGAAATGCTAGAGAGCTCCCACTCACTTTCTTGTAAATACAGGCTTCTCCAAAAGTCTGTACAAAACCAAATGCTTTGATCACACTATCAAAGCGTTTATTCCAACTCCGAGAGGCTTGCACCAGTCCATAAATGGATCGCTGGAGCTTGCACACTTTGTTAGCTCCCTTTGGATCGACAAAACCTTCTGGTTGCATCATATACAACTCTTCTTCCAGAAATCCATTCAGGAATGCAGTTTTGACATCCATCTGCCAAATTTCATAATCATAAAATGCGGCAATCGCTAACATGATTCGGACAGACTTAAGCATCGCTACGGGTGAGAAGGTCTCATTGTAGTCAATCCCTTGAACTTGTCGAAAACCTTTCGCAACAAGTCGAGCTTTATAGACAGTAACATTACCGTCAGCGTCAATCTTCTTCTTGAAGATCCATTTATTCTCAATTGCTTGCCGATCAACGGGCAAGTCAACCAAAGTCCATACTTTGTTCTCATACATGGATCCCATCTTAGATTTCATGGTTTCTAGCCATTTTGCGGAATCTGGGCTCACCATCGCTTCTTCATAGTTCGTAGGTTCATCATGATCTAGTAGCATGACTTCCAGAACAGGATTACTGTACCACTCTGGTGCGGATCTTACTTTGGTTGATCTACGAGGTTCGGTAGTAACTTGATCTGAAGTTTCATGATCATTATCATTAGCTTCCTCACTAATTGGTGTAGGTGTCACAGAAACCGGTTTATGTGATGTACTACTTTCCAATAAGGGAGCATGTACAATTACCTCATCAAGTTCTACTTTCCTCCCACTCACTTCTTTCGAGAGAAACTCCTTCTCTAGAAAGGATCCATTCTTAGCAACGAATGTCTTGCCTTCGGATCTGTGATAGAAGGTGTACCCAACAGTCTCCTTTGGGTATCCTATGAAGACACATTTCTCCGAGTTGGGTTCGAGCTTATCAGGTTGAAGCTTTTTCACATAAGCATCGCAGCCCCAAACTTTCAGAAACGACAACTTTGGTTTCTTGCCAAACCACAGTTCATAAGGCGTCGTCTCAACGGATTTCGATGGTGCCCTATTTAACGTGAATGCAGCCGTCTCTAAAGCATAACCCCAAAACGATAGCGGTAAATCAGTAAGAGACATCATAGATCGCACCATATCCAATAAAGTACGATTACGATGTTTGGACACACCATTACGCTGTGGTGTTCCAGGTGGCGTGAGTTGCGAAACTATTCCGCATTGTTTCAAATGTAGACCAAACTCGTAACTCAAATATTCTCCTCCATGATAAGATCGTAGAAACTTTATTTTCTTGTTACAATGATTTTCAACTTCACTCTGAAATTCTTTGAACTTTTCAAATGTTTCAGACTTATGCTTCATTAAGTAGATATACCCATATCTGCTTAAATCATCTATGAAGGTGAGAAATAACGATATCCGCCACGAGCCTCAACATTCATCGGACCACATACATCTGTATGTATGATTTCCAACAAATCTGTTGCTCTCTCCATAGTACCGGAGAACAACGTCTTAGTCATCTTGCCCATGAGGCATGGTTCGCAAGTACCAAGTGATTCATAATCAAGTGATTCCAAAAGTCCATCATTATGGAGTTTCTTCATGCGCTTTACACCGATATGACCTAAACGGCAGTGCCACAAATAAGTTGCACTATCATTATCAACTCTGCATCTTTTGGTTTCGACATTATGAATATGTGTATTACTACTATCGAGATTCATCAAAAATAGACCACTCTTCAAGGGTGCATGACCATAAAAGATATTACTCATATAAATAGAACAACCATTATTCTCTGATTTAAATGAATAACCGTCTCGCATCAAACAAGATCCAGATATAATGTTCATGCTCAACACTGGCACCAAATAACAATTATTTAGGTCTAATACTAATCCCGAAGGTAGATGTAGAGGTAGCGTGCCGACTGCGATCACATCGACTTTGGAACCATTTCCCACGCGCATCGTCACCTCGTCCTTCGCCAGTGTTCGCTTAATCCGTAGTCCCTGTTTCGAGTTGCAAATATTAGCAACAAAACCAGTATCAAATACCCAGGTGCTACTGCGAGCTCTAGTAAGGTACACTTCAATAACATGTATATCACATATACCTTTGTTCACCTTGCCATCCTTCTTATCCGCCAAATACTTGGGGCAGTTCCGCTTCCAGTGTCCAGTCTGCTTGTAGTAGAAGCACTCAGTTTCAGGCTTAGGTCTAGATTTGGGTTTCTTCTCCTGAGCAGCAACTTGCTTGCTGTTCTTCTTGAAGTTCCCCTTCTTCTTCCCTTTGCCCTTTTTCTTGAAACTGGCGGTCTTGTTGACCATCAACACTTGATGCTCCTTCTTGATTTCTACCTCCACAACCTTTAGCATTGCGAAGAGCTTGGGAATCGTCTTATCCATCCCTTGCATGTTATAGTTCATCACGAAGCTCTTGTAGCTTGGTGACAGTGATTGAAGAACTCTGTCAATGACACTATCAACAGGAAGATTAACTCCTAGTTGAGTCAAGTGATTATGATACCCAGACATTTTGAGTATATGTTCACTGACAGAACTATTCTCCTCCATCTTGCAGCTATAGAACTTATTGGAGACTTCATATCTCTCAATCTGGGCATTTGCTTGAAATATTAACTTCAACTCCCGGAACATCTCATATGCTCCATGACGTTCAAAACGTCATTGAAGTCCCAATTCTAAGTCGTAAAGCATGGCACACTGAACTATCGAGTAGTCATCAGCTTTGCTCTGCCAGACGTTCATAACATTTGGTGTTGCTCTAGCAGCAGGCCTGGCACCCAGCGGTGCTTCCAGGACATAATTCTTCTGTGCAGCAATGAGGATAATCCTCAAGTTACGGGCCCAGTCCGTGTAATTGCTACCATCATCTTTCAACTTTGCTTTCTCAAGGAACACATTAAAATTCAACGGAACGACAACACAGGCCATCTATCTACAATCAAACATAGACAAGCAAGATACTATCAGGTACTAAGTTCATCATAAATTTAAGTTCAATTAATCATATTACTTAAGAACTCCCACTTAGAAAGACATCCCTCTAATCTTCTAAGTGATCACGTGATCCAAATCAACTAAACCATAACCGATCATCACGTGAAATGGAGTAGCTTTGAATGGTGAACATCAATATGTTGATCATATCTACTATATGATTCACGCTCGACCTTTCGGTCTCAGTGTTCTGAGGCCATATCTGCATATGCTAGGCTCGTCAAGTTTAACCTGAGTATTCTGCGTGTGCAAAACTGGCTTGCACCCGTTGTAGATGGACGTAGAGCTTATCACACCCGATCATCACGTGGTGTCTGGGCACGACGAACTTTGGCAATGGTGCATACTCAGGGAGAACACTTTTATCTTGAAATTTAGTGAGAGATCATCTTATAATGCTACCGTCAATCAAAGCAAGATAAGATGCATAAAAGATAAACATCACATGCAATCAATATAAGTGATATGATATGGCCATCATCATCTTGTACTTGTGATCTCCATCTCCGAAGTACCGTCATGATCACCATCGTCACCGGCGTGACACCTTGATCTCCATCGTAGCATCGTTATCGTCTCGCCAATCTTATGCTTCAACGACTATCGCTACCGCTTAGTGATAAAGTAAAGCATTACAGCGTGATTGCATTGCATACAATAAAGCGACAACCATATGGCTCTTGCTAGTTGCCGATAACTCGGTTACAAAACACGATCATCTCATACAATAAAATTTAGCATCATGTCTTGACCATATCACATCACAACATGCCCTGCAAAAACAAGTTAGATGTCCTCTACTTTGTTGTTGCAAGTTTTACGTGGCTGCTACGGGCTTAGCAAGAACCGTTCTTACCTACGCATCAAAACCACAACGATAGTTTGTCAAGTTGGTGCTGTTTTAACCTTCGCAAGGACCGGGCGCAGCCACACTCGATTCAACTAAAGTTGGAAAACTGACACCCGCCAGCCACCTGTGTGCAAAGCACGTCGGTAGAACCAGTCTCGCGTAAGCGTACGCGTAATGTCAGTCCGGGCCGCTTCATCCAACAATACCGCCGAACCAAAGTATGACATGCTGGTAAGCAGCATGACTTATATCGCCCACAACTCACTTGTGTTCTACTCGTGCATAACAACAACGCATAAAACCTGGCTCTGATGCCACTGTTGGGGAACGTAGTAATTTCAAAAAAATTCCTTAGCACACGCAAGATCATGGTGATGTATAGCAACGAGAGGGGAGAGTGTTGTCTACGTACCTTCGTAGACTGGCAACGGAAGCGTTGACACAACGTAGAGGAAGTAGTCGTACGTCTTCTCGATGCGACTGATCCAAGTACCGAACGTACGGCACCTCCGAGTTCTGCACACGTTCAACTCGGTGACGTCCCTCGAGCTCCGATCCAGCCGAGTGTTGAGGGAGAGTTTTGTTAGCACGACGGTGTGATGACGGTGATGATGTTCTACCGACGCAGGGCTTCGCCTAAGCACCGCTACAATATGACTGAGGTGGAATATGGTGGAAGGGGGCACCGCACACGGCTAAGGAACGATCACGAAGATCAACTTGTGTGTCATGGGGTGCCCCCTTGCCCCCGTATATAAAGGAGGGAGGGGGAGGTGCGGCCGACCCCTAGGGGTGCGCCTGGAGGAGTCCTACTCCCACCGGGAGTAGGACTCCCCCTCTTGCCTTGTTGGAGAAGGAAAGGGGAAGGGGGGAAGAGGAAAGGGGGGCGGCGCCCCCTTCCTTGTCCTATTCGGACTAGGGGGGAGGGGGTGCGCAGCCTGCCCTGGCCGGCCCTTGTCTTCTCCCTTAGGGCTCATGTAGGCCCATTAACCCTCGGGGGGGTTCCAGTAACCCCCCGGTACTCCAGTAAAATCCCGATTTCACCCGGAACGATTCCGATATCCAAATATAGGCTTCAAATATATCAATCTTTATGTCTTGACCATTTTGAGACTCCTTCTCATGTCCGTGATCACATCCGGGACTCTGAACAACCTTCGGTACATCAAAACACAAAAACCCTAATTACGATCGTCACCGAACTTTAAGCATGCGGACCCTACGGGTTCGAGAACTATGTAGACATGACCGAGACACGTCTCCGGTCAATAACCAATAGCGGAACCTGGATGCTCATATTGGTTCCTACATATTCTACGAAGATCTTTATCGGTCAGACCGCATAACAACATACGTTGTTCCCTTTGTCATCGGTATGTTACTTGCCCGAGATTCGATCGTCGGTATCTCAATACCTAGTTCAATCTCGTTACCGACAAGTCTCTTTACTCGTTCCGTAATACATCATCCCGCAACTAACTTATTAGTTGCAATGCTTGCAAGGCTTGAGTGATGTGTATTACTGAGAGGGCCCAGAGAAACCTCTCCGACAATCGGAGTGACAAATCCTAATCTCGAAATACGCCAACCCAACAAGTACCTTCGGAGACACCTGTAGAGCACCTTTATAATCACCCAGTTACGTTGTGACGCTCAGTAGCACACAAAGTGTTCCTTCGGTAAACGGGAGTTGCATAATCTCATAGTCATAGGAACATGTATAGGTTATGAAGAAAGCAATAGCAACAAACTAAACGATCAAGTGCTGAGCTAACGGAATGGGTCAAGTCAATCACATCATTCTTCTAGTGATGTGATATCGTTAATCAAATGACAACTCATGTCTATGGTTAGGAAACATAACCATCTTTGATCAACGAGCTAGTCAAGTAGAGGCATACTAGTGACACTCTGTTTGTCTATGTATTCACACATGTATTATGTTTCCGGTTAATACAATTCTAGCATGAATAATAAACATTTACATGATATAAGGAAATAAATAATAACTTTATTATTGCCTCTAGGGCATATTTCCTTCAATTAGATGAACCCTAGCTAGCTACTTAAGCATCTACAACTATTTAAGCACCCATTGATGAACCCCAGGAATTATACAACTACTTAAGCATACATTGGGTGCAGAACAACTATACAAGTGCTTAAGCAACTATACAAACCTAAAATATATTTAGTTAACTACTTAAGCATATACAAATTTGTCCTAAAAATATTTAGTTAACTACTAAGCATTTACAAATTTGTCCTAGAAATTATATTTAGTTAACTACATTGGGTGCACAACAACTATAGAACTACTTAAGCATGTACAAGTACTAGCTAATTTGATGAACCCTAACTAATTAGATGAACCCTAGCTAATTTGATGAACCTTAAAATTTAATGAACCCTAGCTGGGCAGATGTAGGGGAGGAGGGGCAAGTGTAGGCGTGCTCACCTCGGGCGGCGGCGGAGTTAGGTAGCAGGAGGAGGCAGAGCGGCCGAGGGAGGGGGCGCGCGGCATCGAGGTCGGGGTCAGGGCTCAGGCGCGCGGTGGAGGGCGAGCACCAGACGGCCATCGAGGGCAGCAGACGACGTGCGGAGGGCGACGGGAGGGCGCACGGCGGCCGACGCGCGACGGCATTGTAGGGCGACGACGGCGGCGACAACAGAGGGGGATTTGGGGGAAGTGGCCGCGGGGGAGAAAAACCGCGCGGGGGTTAAGTCAAAAGTAATGGTAGCGATGGCGCAGAAAAGCGCTATAGCTAACTTAGCTATAGCGCTGGCTGCCAAAACGCTCTACTGCTATAGGCAGTAGCTATTTATTTTTATTTTTATTTTCGTTTTTCCTTTTCCTTTTTTTATTTACCTTCTTTTTTCCTTTCTCCTTTATTTAAGGAAATTATCTATAGCGGGGGTACAAGGAACACGCTACTGCTACATTAGCTATAGCGCTTGTTGTCAAAGCCCACTACTACTATGCCTTTCTCATTTATTTTTCTTTTTCTTTTATTTTCCTTTACATTTTCTTTTTTCCTTTCTCCTTTTTTATTTCTTTTATTTTCATTTACTTTTGTATTTTTTCATTTTATTCTATTTTCATTAGCAGTAGCGCTTCTCCCAGAAAAAGCGTTGCTACAACCAACTTAGCAACAACGCGTTTCACCTAAGCTCGCTACTACTATTCCTAGCATGCCGAGAACAGTGTGGGAATTGTATTAGTAGTGCTTTTTCATGCAGAGGCACTACTGCTATAACCTTAGCCGTAGCGCGTTTTGTGACCAGGCGCTACGGGTAAATAACAGCAGCGATTTTTTTACCGGCGCTACTGGTAAGCTTGTGTGTATAAGGTTTTCCCTAGTAGTGCAAGGGCCCGCCGTCGGGAGCCCGAGGCGCATGTCATTGCCAGGCACGCGAGCCACCATCGGGGACGCACGAGCCAGCTTCTTCTAGGTGCCCACGCATCGTCGCCCACTACGTTAACCGACGCGCCGCATGTTTGGCCCCTAGTTTGCCGCCACCTCACCATCTACGCACGACGCCTGATCTTGTTGCACCTCACCCACCAGACATTACCCCACCGCGTCAGACGGACCTGCTTCCTCTCCATATCTGAGTGATTCCTTATATTCTAACCTCTGCAACTTCTGGTTTGTCGTTATCAATAAAAGAAATCTGCACATTCTCTTGTATCTCTGCCTCCTTTGGTAAGAGGTGTCTCAAATCCTAACCTCATTGGCATCATCCTATTTTGCATTACAGCACGAACAAGAGATTCAATCGCCTAGGTTCATGTTGCATCTATGGGTGAGTTGAAATTTTGTTCAATATTGAGAGAATATTGGTTTTCTCCTTCTGTTCTTAATTTGCACCTTCCATCATCCTTATCAGGATTTGATCCACAACATGGTGGTTGTGCATGCTCGCAATGGCACGGTGATAGTGAGGAATCCGAGTGGCACCTCTCTACCTCTATTCAGGTGTTCTTGCTACTTCTTGAGCTTGCATTGATTTTTTCCTTGAAGAGGAAATGGTGATGCAACAAAGTAGAGATAAGTATTTCTCTCAATTAAGAACCAAGGTATCAATCGAGTAGGAGGTACAAGCAAGTCCCCAATATATGCATATGCACAAACTAACAAACACTTGCACACAACGCAAAAAAGGGGTTGTCAATCCCTTCACGGCCACTTGCAAGAGTGAGATCTAATAGAGATAAATATAAAAGATAATTAAAAGGCAAAATAAAGTAAATATAAATAAATTATAGTAAGGTATTTTTGGGGTTTTGGTTTTATAGATATGAAAATATATGATGAAAAATAGACCCGGGGGCCATAGGTTTCACTAGAGGCTTCTCTCTTGAAGAAAGCATACGGTGGGTAAACAAACTACTAAGGCAATGGTCATGAATACAAGCATCACGTCCGTGACAAGTAAACCGACTCCTGCCCAGGAGTCGGTCTACTTGTCACTGACGTGATGCCTATATTCACGATTATTCATGACCATTGCCTTAGATATATCATAACTTTACGCTTTTCTATCAATTTTCCAACAATAATTTGTTTACCCACCATATGCTTTTTGTTCGAGAGAGAAGTCTCTAGTGACAAGAGAGGCCCTAGAAGCTCCGGGAAGAGACCAGAAGGCAAACGAGTAGACAGCAAGGCACTAGGGCACGCCCTAGTACCTTTGGGTCCCTCGAGGCTTAGTTTGACCTAATTCTAGCTCTATAAATTCTCTAAAATCTAGAAACCAATAGAGAGCCATCCAAAATACTTTTTCCGTCGCCGCAAGTTTCTTTTCTTCCGTGATCCCATCTGGAGGCCTTTTCTGGTACTCCGCGGGAGGGGGGATCGATCACGGAGGGCTTCGACATCAACATTGCCTCCCTTCCGATGATGTGTGAGTACTTTACCATAAACCCACGGGTCCATAGCTAGTAGCTAGATGACTTCTTCTCTCTCTTTGATCTTCAATACAATGTTCTCCTTGATGTTCTTGGAGTTCTATTCGATGTAATCTTCTTTTGCAGTGTGTTTGCTGGGATCCGATGAATTGTGGGTTTATGATCATATTGTTCATGAATATTAATTGAGTCTTCTCTGAATTCTTTTATGCATGATTATTATAGCTTTGTATTTCTCTCTGATCTATCTGTTAGGTTTGGCCAACTAGATTGACTTATCTTGCAATGGGAGAGGTGCTTTGTAATGCATCAATCTTGTCGTGCTCTGTATCCCAATGACAAGGTAGGGGACAAGACATGTATTTGTATTGTTGCCATTAAGGGGAAAACGACAGGGTTTATTCATATTGATTGGGTTTACTTTGTCTACATCATGTCATCTTGCTTAAGGTGTTACCCCGTTTCTTATGAACTTAATTGAAGGAAATATGCCCTAGAGGCAATAATAAAGTTATTATTTATTTTGTTATATCATGATAAATGCTTATTATCCATGCTAGAATTGTATTAACCGGAAACATAATACATGTGTGAATACACAGACAAACAGAGTGTCACTAGTATGCCTCTACTTGACTAGCTCGTTGATCAAAGATGGTTATGTTTCCTAACCATAGACATGAGTTGTCATTTGATTAACGGGATCACATCATTAGGAGAATGATGTGATTGACTTGACCCATTCCGTTATCTTAGCACTTGATCGTTAGTTTGTTGCTATTGCTTTCTTCATGACTTATACATGTTCCTATGACTATGAGATTATGCAACTCCCGTTTACCGGAGGAACACTTTGTGTGCCACCAAATGTCACAACGTAACTGGGTGATTATAAAGGTGCTCTAAAGGTGTCTCCGAAGGTACTTGTTGGGTTGGCGTATTTCGAAATTAGGATTTGTCACTCCGGTTGTTGGAGAGGTATCTCTGGGCCCACTCGGTAATGCACATCACTATAAGCCTTGCAAGCATTGCATCTAATGAGTTAGTTGCGGGATGATGTATTACGGAACAAGTAAAGAGACTTGTCGGTAGCGAGATTGAACTAGGTATTGAGATACTGACGATCGAATCTCGGGCAAGTAACATACCGATGACAAAGGGAACAACGTATGTGGTTATGCGGTCTGACCGATAAAGATCTTCGTAGAATATGTAGGAGCCAATATGGGCATCTAGGTCCCGCTATTGGTTATTGACCAGAGAGGTGTCTCGGTCATGTCTACATAGTTCTCGAACCCGTAGGGTCCGCACACTTAACGTTCATTGATGATATAATACTATATGCGTTATGTATGTTGGTGACCGAATGTTGTTCGGAGTCCGGGATGAGATCAAGGACATGACGAGGAACTCCGGAATGGTCCGGAGATAAAGTTTGATATATGGGATAATAGTGTTTGGTCACCGGAAGGGTTCCGGAATTCACCGGAAGGGGTTCCGGGTGTTTCCCGAAATGTTTGAGTACGAGAACACTTTATTTGGGCCAAAGGGGAAAGCCCACAAGGTTTTTGGAAAGTGCACAAGGAAGTTTTGCGGAGTCCAGGGGCCAGACGCCAGGGTCCCTGGCGTCTGGGTCCAGACGCCGGGAACCCTGGCGTCTGGCCCTGGAGTCCAAGAAGGACTCTTGCCTTTCGGGTGAAACTGACTTTGTGGAGGCTTTTACTCCAAGTTTCGACCCCAAGGCTCAACATATAAATAGAGGGGTAGGGCTAGCACCCAAGACACATCAAGAAACACCAAGCCGTGTGTCGGCAACCCCGTCCCCTCTAGTTTATCCTCCGTCATAGTTTTCGTAGTGCTTAGGCGAAGCCCTGCGGAGATTGTTCTTCACCAACACCGTCACCACGCCGTCGTGCTGCCGGAACTCATCTACTACTTCGCCCCTCTTGCTAGATCGAGAAGGCGAGGACGTCACCGAGCAGAACGTGTGCATAACTCGGAGGTGCCGTGCTTTCGGTACTTGGATCGGTCGGATCGTGAAGACGTACGACTACATCAACCGCGTTGATATAACGCTTCCACGAACGGTCTACGAGGGTACGTAGACAACACTCTCCCCTCTCATTGCTATGCATCACCATGATCCTGCATGTGCGTAGGAAATTTTTGAAATTACTACGTTCCCCAACATTAATACTCTAGATGCATGTCAGATAGTGGTCGATGGGTGGAGTAATAGTAGTAGATGTAGGCAGGACTCGGTCTACTTGTCTCGAATGTGATGCCTATATACATGATCATTGCCTTGAATATCGTCATAATTATGCGCTTTTCTATCAATTGCCCAACAATAATTTGTTTACCCACTATATGCTTCTCGTTCGAGAGAGAAGCCTCTAGTTAGAACTATGGCCCCCAGGTCTACTTTTATCATATATTAAAATCCAAAAATACCTTGTTGTAATTTGTTTACCATTATTTTATTTTGTGTTTTATATTATCTATCTATCACTATTAGATTTGATCCTTGCAAATAGCTGACAAGGGGATTGACAACCCCCTTATTTGCATTGGGTGCAAGTATTTGCTCTTTTGTGTGTAGGTGTTATTAATGAGGTTTTGCGTGGTTCTCCTACTGGATTGATAACCTTGGTTCTTAACTGAGGGAAATACTTATCTCTACTATACTGCATCATCCTCTCCTCTTCGAGGAAATCCCAATGCAGCTCACAAGTAGCAGGCCACCTAGGTGCCATAATAAGCCCAGGGGGCACGCCACCCCAGGGTGCGCCTGGCAGGCTTGTGGGCCCCTGGAGCCTCCGGCAACCCTAACTCTGACTCCATATATACCTATTCAGGGAGAAAAATCAGGGAGAAGGAATCATCGTTTCACGAAATAGAGCTGCCGCCACCTCCTGTTCTTCTTCGTGAGGGATGATCTGGAGTCCGCTTGGGCCTCCAGAGAGGGGGACTCGTCGCCATCATCATCACCAACCCTTCTTCATCACCAATTTCATGATGCTCACCACCAGGAGTGAGTAATTCCTTCATAGGCTTGCTGGACGGTGATGGAGTTGGATGAGATTTGTCATGTAATCGAGTCAATTTGTTAGGGCTTGATCCCTAGTATCCACTATGTTCTGAGATTGATGTTGCTATCAATTTGCTATGCTTAATGCTCATCACTAGGGCTCGAGTGCCATGATTTCCGATCTTAACCCTTTATGTTTTCATGCATATATTTGAGTTCTTAATCCTATCTTGCAAGTTATATGCACCTATTACATGTTATGATTTGCATACCCCAAAGCGACAATTTTGGGTTTCTTTCCGGTGATTACCGTAGTTTGAGGAGTTCATGTATTCACTCTGTGTTAATGCTTTGCTCCGATTCTCTATTAAAAGGAGGTCTTAATATCCCTTAGTTTCCTTATATGGACCCCACTGCCATGGGAGGGTAGGACAAAAGATGTCATGCAAGTGCTTATTATAAGCACGTATGACTATATACGGAATACATGCCTACATTACATTGATGAATTGGAGCTATTGTGTATCACTCTAGGTTGTGTCTGTTACATGATGAACGTCATCCAACTCAAATATCCATCACTGATCCAATGCCTATGCTTTTCATACATTGATCTTTGCTAAGTAACTTTCGTTGATGCTGCTGTTACAATCACTACAAAGCTGCTACTGTTACTGTTACCATTACTATTGCTATTGTTACCACTGCTACCAAACTATCATACTATTGTGCTACCGATCACTTTGCTGCAGATATTTAGTTCTCCAAATGTGGTTGAATTGACAACTCAACTGCTAATACTTGCAAATATTCTTTGGCCAACGTATCTATGATTTTTTATTGTTCCATGTTGTTATATTATCATTCTTGGATGTTTTATAATCACTTTATAGTCATTTTATATCATTTTTGGTAATAACCTATTGACATAGTGCCAAGTGCCAGTTGTTGTTTTCTCCATGTTTTTTACATTGCAGGAAATCAATACCAAATGGAGTCCAAACTCAACGAAACTTTTTGTGGATTTTTTTGGACCAGAAGACATCCAGTGGGCCAAAGAAGTACCGAAGAGGGAGCCCGAGGTGAGCACAAGACACTAGGGCGCGCCTGGAGGCCCAGGCACGCCCTGGTGGGTTGTGCCCACCTCAGTGGCCCCCCGAACTGCCTCTTTGCTCTATAAATACCCCAATATTCCAGAAACCCTAGGGGAGTCTACGAAAATCAATTCGAGGTGCCGCAAGTTCCAGAACCACCAGATCCAATCTAGACACCATCACGGAGGGGTTCATCATGTCCATTGGTGCCTCTCCGATGATGCGTGAGTAGTCTTTTGTAGACATACGGGTCCGTAGTTAGTAGCTAGATGGCTTCCTCTCTCTCTTTTGATTCTCAATACAATGGTCTCTTGGAGATCCATATGATGTAACACTTTTTGTGGTGTGTTTGTTGGGATCTGATGAACTTTGAGTTTATGATCAGATCTATCTTTTTATCCATGAAAGTTATTTGAGTCTTCTTTGATCTCTTATATGCATGATTGCTTATAGCCTCATATTTCTTCTCCGATATTTGGGTTTTGTTTGGCCAACTTGATCTATTTATCTTGCAATGGGAAGAAGTGCTTTGTGATGGGTTCGATTTTACGGTGCTTGATCCCAATGACAGAAGGGGAACCAACACGTATGTATCGTTTCTATTAAGGAGAACATGATGGCGTCTATTTCTACATAAATAGATCTTTTCTACATCATGTCATCGTTCTTATTGCATTACTCCGTTTTTCCATTAACTTAATACACTAGATGCATGCTGGATAGTGGTCGATGTGTGGAGTAATAGTAGTAGATGCAGGCAGGAGTCGGTTTACTAGTCTTGGACATGATGCATATATAATGATCATTGCCTGGATATGTCATGATTATTTGAAGTTTTATCAATTGCACAACAGTAATTCGTTTACCCACCATTTGCCATTTTTCTCGAGAGAAGCCACTAGTGAAATCTACGGCCCCTGGGTCTCTTCCTTATTAAATTTGCCTTTGCGGTCTATTTTTATTTGCGTCTTTCAGATCTATATTTCCCAAAACCCAAAATACCTTGTTGCAATTTATTTTATTTGGTGATCTATCTATCAATTTATTACAACTTTCTCATGTCTACTTGCCAACTTCTGGCGCCGTTACCCGAAAGGGATTGACAACCCCTTTAATACCTCGGGTTGCGAGTATTTGTTATTTGTGTGCAGGTGTCGTACACGTAGTGTTGCGTGGTTCTCCTACTAGTTTGATAACCTTGGTCTCATCATTGAGGGAAATACCTAGAGTTGTTGTGCCGCATCATCCCTTCCTCTTTGGGGAAATACCGATGTAGTTCTAGTAGACATCACTCCCCTTGTGTCTAATCAATAAATTTGGGTGGATACTCTACCCTCAAAAACTATTGTGATCCCTATACTTGTGGGTTATCAATTCCCTGTGTGGCGCTGAGGATTTGTGGAAACATTCTCTCATTGAGTGTTCGACGAGCCGATGCATCTGGGGCTTTGGCCGTTGGTAGATGGGGATCCGCTAGAGCATATGGTGGCCATGAATGAACCTAACCCCAAGTCATGGTTGTTCTCCATGTTCAAGTATATATATATATATCACATGAACACCAGTCTGTTTGATGGGCACTATGTGGGTGATCTGGATGGCGAGGAGAAAGGAAATCCATGAGAGTATTTTCCAAACTCTGCTCACTACGAATGAATTTGTAAATCGGCATATCTCTAAGCTCGATGATCTGAAAAAGTTGAAGGTGATAAAACCATCAATACACGTGTCCTCGGGGCAGAATACCTCAGTTTGGAAGTTTCCTCTGGCGGGTCTGTAGAGACCAATGCCAATGGTGAATTTCTAGGTCTAGGACAACTGGAGTTATTGCCGCGGTATGCAGGGATGGCCAAGGCCTTTACTTGGGTGCTCCAGCTCTTGTTTTACCAGGTTGTAGACCCTTCCACTCTGGAACCGATAGCATGTTGAAAGGGCATTTCCGACCTTTAAGTGTTTTGGTGTTGATGTCAATGCAAATTGCAGAGTAATCGTGTGCCTAATCTACACATGTATACTTTATTTGGCACAAGACAGTTGGGCACCCTTCGGATGGAAAAGAGTGAAGATGACATTTTTGACGTGTTTTATTTCTTTGGTTGTAGGAAATCTATACTATTAAGAGGGGGTCCGTATTGGAAGGTACGGGTGGAATCAAACATGTACAAAAATACATATTGCACCCATGATATAGCCTTCCATTTCAAGGAGAGAGTCTCTTATCTAACATATGCAGAGAGACTTACCCAGGGCGGTTGTACCGCTGGTAGCAGCGGTTGTACCGCTCCCTCTATGGAGTGGCCACACTGATACTGCCCTAGCAGTTGTACTGCATGCTGACGCAATTGTATCAGCTTGCTTGCGGGCAGTTCAACCGGGCCTTGCACGGGCCCAACCACCACCCGAAGGGTGATGCCCTCAGGTAGGGCATGTGGTAGCCAGCGGTTGCTATCCGGTTCTTCCGGTAGGTATTTAATTACAGGTACAACTGGGGTCCAGGTTGGTTGTACCGCCAGGGACTTAGCAACCTCTAGAGGTCGCTTCTCGGTGGTTGTATAAGCCCAAGTATTGCTCGATCAACAGACCCAAGGGTGATTCCTTTCGCGAGATGAGCGGTACAAGGACGGTGGCCACACAGTTGTTCCTGTTTATATTTATTAAGTGGTACAATTGCATGGCATCCCGGTTGTACCACTCTCTTTCTCTCAGGAAGTGCACACTTATGCCCAGGGTGGCTATACCAGCGCTCCCAGCGGTTGTACCACCCTATGCATTTCTGTGCATAATGGTTGGATTTGTGGCACCACACTAAAAGGAGGTGGTTCTTCCACATCTCCCACCCACCTCTTGCCTCTCTCTTCCCTCCATTAATGACCGAAGCTCATTCTTTCCTGATCTCGTTCTCTAGCCAACCAAACTTGTTGATTTGCTAGGGATTGAGGGAGGAGACCTAGATCTACACTTCTATAGGATCAAAGAAGATAGGTCTAGAGGGGGCGTGAATAGACTCTTAACCAACAAAAGGTACAGTTTTTAGTTTTCTTGAAACTTAGGCAGATTTTGGCACTAGTTAAGATAACACCAAGACTTTCTACACATGCATATCTAGAGATAGAGCAGTGGAAACAGTAAAGCATGCAATTGTGTAGAAACTAAAGGGTAGAGTTTGATACGTCTCCAACGTATCTATAATTTTTGATTGTTCCATGCTATTATATTATCAACCTTGGATGTTTTATATGCATTTATATGCTATTTTATATGATTTTTGGGACTAACCTATTAACCCAGAGCCCAGTGCCAGTTTCTATTTTTTCCTTGTTTAAGAGTATCGCAGAAAAGGAAAATCAAATGGAGTCCAATTGACCTGAAACTTCACGGAACTTATTTTTGGAAGGAAAGCAACCCGGGAGACTTGGAGTCCATGTCAAGGAAGCTTCGAGGAAGCCACAAGGTAGGGGGCGCGCCCACCCCCCTGGGCGCGCCCTCCACCCTCGTGGGCCCCTCGTGGCTCCCCTGACGTATTTCTTCCGCCTATATATCTCCATATACCCTAAAACTATCGGGGAGCACAATAGATCGGGAGTTCCGCCACCAGAAGCCTCCGTAGCCACCGAAAACCAATCTAGACCCGTTCCGGCACCCTGCCGGAGGGGGCAATCCCTCTCCGGTGGCCATCTTCATCATCCCGGTGCTCTCCATGACGAGGAGGGAGTAGTCCACTGTCGGGGCTGAGGGTATGTACCAGTAGCTATGTGTTTGATCTCTCTCTCTCATGTTCTTGAGGTGATACGATCTTGATGTATCGCGAGCTTTGCTATTATATTTGGATCCTATGATGTTTTCTCCCCCCTCTACTCTCTTGTAATGGATTGAGTTTTCCCTTTGAAGTTATCTTATCGGATTGAGTCTTTAAAGATTTGAGAACACTTGATGTATGTCTTGCCGTGCGTATCTGTGGTGACAATGGGATATCATGTGATTCACTTGATGTATATTTTGGTGATCAACTTGCGGGTTCCGCCCATGAACCTATGCATAGGGGTTGGCACACGTTTTCGTCGTGATTCTCCGGTAGAAACTTTGGGGCACTCTTTGAGGTTCTATGTGTTGGTTTGAATAGATGAATCTGAGATTGTGTGATGCATATCGTATAATCATACCCACGGATACTTGAGGTGACATTGGAGTATCTAGGTGACATTAGGGTTTTGGTTGATTTGTGTCTTAAGGTGTTATTCTAGTACGAACTCTAGGGCTGTTTGTGACACTTGTAGGAATAGCCCAACGGATTGATTGGAAAGAATAACTTTGAGGTGGTTTCGTACCCTACCATAATCTATTCGTTTGTTCTCTGCTATTAGTGACTTTGGAGTGCCTATTTGTTGCATGTTGAGGGATAGTTATATGATCCAATTATGTTATTATTGTTGAGAGGACTTGCACTAGTGAAAGCATGAACCCTAGGCCTTGTTTCCTAGCATTGCAATACCGTTTACGCTCACTTTTATCATTAGTTACCTTGCTGTTTTTATAATTTCAGATTACAAAAACCTTTATCTACCATCCATATACCACTTGTATCACCATCTCTTCGCTGAACTAGTGCACCTATACAATTTACCATTGTATTGGGTGTGTTGGGGACACAAGAGACTCTTTGTTATTTGGTTGCAGGGTTGCTTGAGAGAGACCATCTTCATCCTACGCCTCCTACGGATTGATAAACCTTAGGTCATCCACTTGAGGGAAATTTGCTACTGTCCTACAAACCTATGCACTTGGAGGCCCAACAACGTCTACAAGAAGATGGTTGTGTAGTAGACATCAGAGTTGGAAGACCAAACACAATGAGGACACGAAGATTTTTGGCGTGGTTATGATAGGTTGTGTTATCGTCATCCACATTGATGGAGACTTCAACCTATGGAGGGTAAGGGTTGCGCGAGTCCACGGAGGGCACCACCCATGAAGGGTCTACAAAGAAGCAATCTTGTCTATTCCATCATGGCCAACCCCCATGGAGACTTGCCTCACTCGGGTAGATCTTCATGAAGTAGGCGATCTCCTTGCCGTTACATACTCCTTGGTTCAACTCCACATGATCTTGGAGGCTCCCAAGTGACACCTAAACAATCTAGGAGACACTATTCTCCAAAAGGTAATCACTACAAAAAAAGACACATCCGTGACATTTTGGGCCGAACGAAATTTTTTCCTGTCATACATATGACACTTCTATGACGATAATTGTTCGGGGAGTTCCCCGTTACGATGGGAGGTCGGGGGCTGAGCGATGCGCGTTTCTCTCGTACACGTACGCGCGTGTGTGCAAAGCGTTGGCTCTAACTGAACCCGAGAGAGGCGTTGGGCTCTAACTGAACCCGAGCGATTGCACTGCAGGCTATGCGTTACTGAACCCGAGCGATCGATCGATGGCTCTTAACTGAACCCGATCGAGCGATTCCTTCGCTACTGCTGCTAACTTAAGCCAATCGATGCTGCCTCTGGGATGAACAGTGAGCGTTGCGGGGGGTTTGGATGAACAGTGAGCGGTGGCGTTGCCTCTGGATGAACATGCCCCCATGGTGTGGTGGAGGGCTGGATGAACAGTAGACGGTGGAGGGGTGCCCGTGGAGGGGTGGTTGAACAGGACCCCGTGGTGTGGAGGGCTGGATGAACAGTAGATGGTGGAGGGGTGGTTGAACAGTAGCCGATGGAGTAGCGCGCGGTGGAGGCTGGATGAACAGGAGCCCGTGGAGGCTGGAGGAGGTCGACGGTGGAGATGAACAGTATCCCGTGGAGTCCCGTTTTGCGGTATGCCACACCCATCCTGATGAACAGGACCCCCGTTTCGACCGTAGCGCTCCAACACAAGTCTGTTTCGTCCGTTTTGCGGTACGCCACACCCCTCCCTATCAACAAGACCCCCCCTTTGACCGTAGGAGGTCCGTTTCCTTTGTTTTGCGGTACGCCAGACCCCTCCCGATCAACAGGACCCCGTTCCGAACATAGGAGGTCAGTTTCCTCCGTTCGCGATACGCCAGGCCTCGTTTCCATCGCCTGTTCCGTCCAAGCCCTCCCGATGAACAGGACCACGCATTCCGTTCCGACCCAGCCGGTTGGCTCCCACGCGTTCCATTGCCTCCCGATGAACACGACGCATTCTGTTGCCTCCCCATGAACACGACGGATTCAGTTGCCTCCCCATGAACACGACGACGATGTTGTTTCTCCGTTCCGAGCCAGCCATGTACACGAGCCCTGGCCGTACGTATGCGCGAGTAGGCGTTCGAGACCCCGCCCGTATGTACACATATGTGGCCGTATTTTATTTCTTGTACCCTGGCCGCTGTACGTACGTGTACATGCTACGTGCGCGCCTCTACTATGACACGTACGCGCCTCTACTATGACACGTGCGCGCCTCTACATCCACCAGTATATATGTACGTACACGTTCGCGACCAGAATGACAACGCTACGTACGCTTCGACCAGGTGGGTCCCGACTGTCAGACACTTCCTTGCCTGCGAAGATGTAGTTGGTGGGTCTCAGCAGTCAGGGGGGCGAATCGTTTTTTTACCCGGACGCACTTCCTTGCGTGCGAAGATGTAGCTGGTGGGTCCCAGCAGTCAGGGGGAAATGTTTTTTCGCGAAATACAGTGGCCTGTCTGGTGGGTCCCAGCTGTCAGGTGGAGGAATCATTATTTTCCGCGTAATAAGGAGGCACTTCCTTGCTGCGGTCGTGGACCCAGCTGTCAGCCTCTCCACGTACAGTCCACGCCCGATGGAAGTCGTTCCTTGACCACGTTGACCACGCCGCGCTGAGAGCACCAGGGCGGTGGACGACGGCGAGGCCTAGGAAGGGGAAGACGCAGCAGTGGAAGCTCACGCGGAGAGGAGTACGAGGGTTCACTGGTTCGGTTGCGATGTGAGGCCGCCGTCGCCGCAGGGCCTGGCCATCGGTGGGAATAGTAGGGGCGGTGAGGCCTCCGCAGTAGCACAATCGGCCACGGGAGGCAGGAGCATGCGGCACGGCCGGCGCTGCTTTGGGCGGCTGGAGCAAGAAGACCAGAGGTTGAAGAAGCACTACGGCCGTTGGATGGACATCGTACGGTCACTGGAGCTAGAATCGTTCATATTGACTAAAGTTGACAAAGGCCCCCTTCCCAGTCAAATTAGTAGGCCCACAAGTCAGCCTACCACCATGGTGGGTCCCAGCTAGCAGGGGGAGTATTCATTTTTTTGTGCGTAATAAGGAGGCACTTCCGGTGGGTCTCAGCTGACAGCGGGGGGAACGTTTTTTTCCTGAAATATGCTGGCCCGTCCGATGGGTCCCAGCAGTCAGGGGGAAATGTTTTTTTCACGAAATAAGGTGGCCCGTCCGGTGGGTCCTTGCTGTCAGGTGGAGGAATAATTATTTTGCGCGTAATAAGGAGGCACTTCCTTGTGGCCGCCTGGACCCAGCTGTCAGCCTCTCCACATACAGTACTCTTCGGATGGAAGTCGGTCGTTGACCATGTTGACCACGCCGCGCCGAGAGCACCAGGGCAGTGGTCTGGACGACGGCGAGGCCTAGGAAGGGGACGACGTGGAGCCGGGGAAGACGCAGCAGTGGAAGCCCACGCGGATAGGAGTACGAGGGTTCACTGGTTCGGCTGCGGTGTGAGGCTACCATCGCCGCAGAATAACAGGGGGTGTGGGTGAGTAGAGGGATGGCCTGGCGAGCGGTGGGAGTAGTACGGGGCGGTGAGGCCTCCGCGGCATCAGAGCCAGCCACGGGAGGCAGGAGCACGCGACACGACCGGCGCTGCTTTGGGCGGCTGGAGCAAGAAGACCAGAGGTTGAAGAAGCACTACGGCCGTTGGATGGACATCGTACGATCACTGCATCTAGAATCGTTTATATTGACTAAGTTGACAAAGCCCTTGGTACGCGTCAACTTAGTAGGCCCACATCTCGGATTTGGCAGAGAACATATAGCCCATTTGCGATTTGTAAGAATGTACAACTCATTTTTTAATTCTAATGGAATTTACTACAGCCCATTTACAGTTTGTTAAAAGTATAGCCCAACTTCTAGCTAGGACAACGATTAATAATTTCAAACGACCGCTCAAAACAGAATTCAAAAAAAATCCCCACATTTTGATGGGATCCGAAATATTTTTATCTGAAATTTCTAGTCAGGTCAAATATAATTTCAAAATAAAGTTGTATTACGTTAAAATCCAACGAAATATTGCGCGCGCAACAAGTAATGAAATTAAAATTTTCAAATTCCAAAATAATATATTTTTCAAACTAATTACGTGTTTGGTGCATAGTAACTGTCCAGTTATTATAATTACATCCCATTTATTATTTCTTAAAGTCCATTTTCTTGTTAAGCCTAATGCATACCTCCTAGGAAAGTTTGCAGCCCAGCGGGGCGGAGAATAACAAGTTGACCCGGATATTGTGTACAACTGTCGGCCCAGTTGTATTGCTGATGTTGAAAAAAATGCCTGTGTAGTATAGTACAACCTAACATGGTTACTCAGCCCACATTCAGCGATGCCGGAAAGGCCCAAACAAGGCTTCTGTACAACTTTTTGAAGTCACTGAGCTCAATTAATAACTTAAGAAAAAAGTTAGATTACAGTGGAACCTAATTAAAAGCTGTCACGAGCAAATAAATAATTCAACGGGTCCCACTTGTGCATCTGCGCGCGTGTGTGTGTGTGTGCGTGTGAGAGAGAGAGAGAGAGATAGAGAGAGAGAGACCCATCGGTCGATGCTCGTAAATACATCTTTCAGCCATATGCATTGCTGATGCTCAGTAAAAACTTATATAGTTGAAACAATCATATAGAACATCATAGCACACTGAACTTGCATACAAAAATTTCACGCAAGCGGCACAATCAAGATGGAAGCAGTGGATCGCTACGGGAAGGGCTATGTTGAAACCAACGAAGTCGTACATAACGGTTCATCGTCTTTATCAATTACGAGGAAATATCTTGAATGTTGTGCAAAGAAAACAGATAGACAACACAATAAGTTCTGCTAGCACATTAAGTTGACATACAGCCCTTTCTAAAAAAAGTTCAGGTACAAAATTAGAACAGGTCACAATCAAATGTACTGGCATATCAGTGCTTCACACCCATAGCTCGGATTTAACTAGTACTCCCTCCGTCCGGGAAAAGTTGTCCATAGGGCAGTGTATTTGTGTTTTTTCAAAAAAACCCACAGAGTTTTAAACACGTCACAAAGAAGTCCATCTCCTTCCTTCCTCCTCCCCCGTTGCCCGCGCCTTGCAGCCATCGCCGGCTACCCACCTGCGCCGCCGCCCGCCTGGATCTGCGCCGCGAACAACACCAGAACTGTGGCCCAGCCCGCGACCAACAACAACGCCGCCGCCCGCTTGCACCTGTGCCGCGGCTTACCACCTACACCGCCCGCCGGGAAGGCGACCTGCGCTGGCACCCTCCTCGAGCTACGCTGTCGGCCCCGTTGAAGGTCGCCGCCCATGTTCGCCCACCTTCGCCACCCACCTGCGCCTCCGATTTTGTCCGCTTCGGCCACCGGCGCCGTGGACAATTCCGGCCACTCCCACCTCTCATGCTGCTACCGGTGGACGACGCTGGCGCCATGGACCTCTGATGCTGTTTTTGCCTTTTCCCCTGCCTCGCCTCTGCTGCCACTCCCGCCTGTGCTGGTGAGTCTGCCCCGCCCGCCTCTGCTACTGTTGCTGTTCAATTTGTTGCTGTGAGTATGAATTTGCTGTTCTCAGTACAGGCGGAGAAAATTCAGTCAGGGGATACAAAGCTAGAGAAATAATCTAGGACAAAGGTTGTACACTGCTGCTAAATGATGAATAGATTATAGTGAAAATTTAGTTTGATGCCATCAAATTCATTGAGTAATACTCTTGGCATTCTTGGAGATCTGCTAGTTTTTGGAAGTTTTTCTTGCTATAGTTAACTGAAAATGTTCAGTGTTCCAATACTGTAGAGAAACTATAGTGCCTGTAATTCAGTTATGACTCCTTTACTGAAACTGTAGTGTTTGCTAAAACTGAGATGTAAACTAAAGGAGTTTGTGATTTACAGAAGCTGTAGCATACTCCAACAAGTGATAAATGCACTCAAAAGTTCACTGAGAAAATGCAGAGGCTACTCACTTGTTACTGAAAGTTTTCTGGAGTGATAAATGCACGCAAAAAAAGTTCAGTTAATTGTTACTGTTGCTGTATGAATTCCAACCAGGTCAATTTGTTGTCAATTACTCTGTAATACTCAACCAGGTTTATGCAAAATGAAGATCAACCATGTTTATTTGGATTTATTTGAATCATTTGAATTTATTTGCTTTATTTGGATTTATACACCATTTTTCCAATTGCAAACATACCTAAAGTTTCCAATTTCAGTCATTCATTTTACAGAGAGCTAAGCATAGCCATGACTCTTCCCTAAATATTCCTGTAGAATCAATTCAAGCAGCACAAAACTGAAAACTGCCACAACCCCTTAACTAAGAGTTGATAAAAACATGTCCCTAAAATTGGAATTATTTGAATTAGCTAGGTTTATTCTTCTTCATATACAGAAAAAGATGAATATTGTTCGTCTACTAGTTACTTCAAATTTAGAACTGAATAAACACTTGTCATCTTCAGTGAACACTTGTAAATCTAGAGTGGCTTTAAACTTAGAATGCACCAAATACTAATATCCTTTGCCAGGCTACACACCATCTACTTGGGGTAGACAGCAAGATTCACAGAGACATGCACGCTTCAATAGACTTGTGAATCCTAGCAAAGTGATAAGTAAAAACTTGGATGTTCTTAGAAATATAGCACCAGAGGACATTAAGTGAACTGGCCTGTATGCTAAAGGCAAGGAAATGCCACCTTCTTTTCTTCTTCGAGCTGTTGATGAATTGGCCTGTATGCTGTAGCTACACATAGGTTTAAATGCACCAAAAGAGTTACACACAGGTGAAGTAAGTGGAAAGCAACATTTAATCTCCGCTTCTTTTCTTTTGGTAGTGAAATTCAATCTGAATTTTGTAAGCACAGAAAATGCACCAATACTGAACATTTATTCCCACCTCCACCACCATCATGTCAGTTTTGACAGTGTGTGTATGGAGTAGTTTTGACGGCAGTATAATTGTGCATCATGTAAACATTATGAGAATGATTAAGGGTTCAGCAATCAGATTATAATTATGACCAGAACAGAGGAACAAATATCATGGTTAGTTTTATGTAAAAAAATCAGAAATGGAGTTACTCACTTGAAGTTACTATAGTTACTCACTTTAACTTACTGTAGTAGTGGCCAAAATTCAGAAAAGTTACTAAACAACAGAAGTAGTGGCCAAAATTCAAAGTACTAAAAATATTCTACACTAAATATACAGTGTTATCCATGTTCTGTATCCAGGACATTTTTTTATCTGTTTGCATGCATATGTCCCAACTATCAGGAAGGATGGGCACGTACACGAACAGGTACGACTCATCAGTCTACCCGCATAGCCTTTTCGTTTAGTCTACCTAGCCGTCTGATCAACTGCCTGCACGCCACTTCTCCCATTTACTTCTCCATCGGGAACCGATTCTCCTCGGCTTCTTCACCTCCCCTTCGTCTTCATTTGCATCCAAACCCCACTGCGTTCACATTGTTTTAACCTCTTTAAATAACCATCTACTACTTCAGTTAGACTAGCCATCTAATCCTAATTCTCCAAACCATAGCCCTTCGTTCCAGCGGTTCCAAATGGCGGAAGAGATCGAGATGCAGGTTTTTAGCGTCCAACATGTCCTTGTCGAAGGCTCGATGCGCATAGTTGCCACCGTCACCGTCCACCTAAGGGTTGTTCGGTAGTGGATCAACAATGTATCCAACTCCCTCGAAAAGGTAGAGACGAGGGTCATCGGTCTCGACGTAGAGTACACGGAGTGTGCCCCTGGGAAGATCCAGTGCGCCACCGTCCTTCAGCTGTGCCACGAAGATGATGTTTTGGTGTACCACATCATACACTCGCCCTCCATACCACGTGAGCTTCATGATTTCTTATCTCGGGAGGACGTATACTTCTGTGGGGCAGCCATCGAAGGGGACAAACAGAAGCTGAAGCCTTACAACCTTGATTTGAAAAGCATCGCTGACCTGCAAACCAGAATCAAAATTCTTGTAGAACATTGTGATAAACAGACACCATCCCTATTCGACGTAGCAAATTTTGTGCTCGGTACAAATCTTCAGAAGGGTGACGAGACGGTGGCATTAAGGTCGTCTGGATGGGAGAATTATCCCTTGACGTACGAGCGGATAAAATATGCTGCCCTCGATGCCCGTGTGAGTTTAGAGATAGCTGCAAGGTCCAAAGAGCTTGTTGCAAAGCCGTCTCCCACAGAGAATGAGAACAACAACAACAACAACAACAACAACAACAACAACAACAACAACAACAAGAAGAAGAAGAAGAAGAAAAGGCTGGACCAGCAGGAGGGCATTACGGATGGATGAACTATTTCCTCTCTTGTAAAAAAATTATTCCCTCTCAGTGTATATTGATATAGATGGACTATTTCGATGGTGTGCATGTCTTTGGAACAGAGTAGTAGCGTGGGTCCGCTTGACTATAAGGAACTATTTATCTGCATATATAGCTTTCTCTGCTACTCCTTCCAGTGATCGGTATGCAGTGCATGTGTCCGTAGACATGACAGCTTGTGTGCATGACATGTGGGCCACCTAAAATGCAGCGAGCATCAAGTTTCTACCACAGCCACCCGCGATTCCCACGACGCCGCTCGAACCCATGAAACCACACGTCCCCCGACCTGCGGCTCACCCCTCTTGGCCCCACTGCCCCTCTGCCTACGGGAGCATTACATGTGGACCAGTCACCTATCAGGTCCACATGTTATTGACTCAAAGGTAGGTGTAGTAAGGCACTGAAGCTCAGTCCCGTGGGCCCCGAGAGGGAAATGTAACTCCTGCGGCAGGCCTTGTGGTGCTCCCGTAGTACGAGCTCATGCCAAAACTGGAATTTGTTTCTTACTACTACCAACTAGTACTAGTAAGGTACACGTGCATTGCACGCATGAGATTCTGGTGGTTTGTGCATTATGCTTCTACATGTGGAGCTTTCTGGATTCTAACATGTGTCAAAATCTGGTGGAATGTAAGGTTAGGCAAGTTTGATTAACTTAGGTGAGTGTTTGGTTCAAGCCACACCTTAGGCAAGCCACACTAAGGCCCCACATGACATACACACAAAAAATGTGGCAAGATTCCCTTAGGCTTGCCAACTTGTTTCTCTCGTTTTGAAGAACTAATAACTTTGCCTAAGCTTAGTTGTGGCAAAGTTAGTCATGAATTAAGTTCAACCATGGAGTCTTCTGGATTATACATGTGGCAGAATCTGGTGGATGATATCCAACGGCCAGTAGTGCTCGGATTTGCCATCTTTGTACCGTCGGATTGGCTTCATCCAACGACCAACTTTCAAAGTTTTTCACACACTATATAGGGGGTATAGATATAGATGTGCCGGTCCGTTGTAATGGATCCAAAGTATATATATCTATTTAGTGGAGTGCACTCTAAACACATTATCTATTTATTTTTCTCTAACCTTCCGTAGCCATGCAACCAAGCCACATAAGCTTCATGGGTGCCCCCCACATCATATTATTCATACTACGTTGATTGAAAAAAAGATAAATCACCCAAAACAAGATCTTCCCATTTTTGTTCCTACGATGTTGTGCTGTGCACGTACCTACTAGTTGTATAGTGGTAGTACTAGTAATATAGTATTAGGAGTACAAACTTGGTACTACTAGGAGTAGTACTAGTACTGAATGCTCCTACTCTATCGACGAGCCCCGTTTGACACCAAATTTCTTGGCTTCCGTGCTACAGCTAGATCTTCCCCTCGTTTATGTTTTCCAACCCGACGGCGGGCAGGGTGTCGGTTTGCTCAACGGCGGTCCCACATGAAAGTGAAAATGCTAGGCAACACGCCTTCCCTAAGCTATGTGTCGTGCCGGACGGGCCGTGTTGTACTCCCGATTCCCGGGCGTGTGGGGGTGTGACGCGAATGCGTCAGGCCTTTTCCTTTTACCAGCAATGTGCCCGTGCGTTGTGACGGATCCAAAGTAGTAGAATAGTAGTATTTGTTCACAAACTTGAAAGAAATCATTATTGTTTTGATATACTCCTAATATATTACTCCCTCCATACCTAAATATTTGTCTTTTTTGAGATTTCAAATGGACTATCACATACGGATTATATAGACATATTCTAGTGTTTCTAGCAAGATGCCCGCGCGTTGCACGAAGTTGATGGAAAAGGTAAGCACAACTTATAAATTGACGGATGGAGTACTAGTTACAATGATGCATATAATTAAGCAAAGGGATCGCACATGTCGGTATTGACTGGAACGAGAATGCAACAGCACAATAAGAATTAAGGCCACGATGATGCGATCGCAGTGGTGGTTACAGAAGGCAAGAAGAAAGATGGATCCATGAACGTACGACCTCCTCCTCGTCAACTTAGTGCGCCGGGCCGCCGACCGGCGGCTAAGGAGCGGTGGCTTTTGTGGCGAGGTCGAGGTGCTTCTCAGCAAAGGCATCCAAGGCTTCCAGCCGGTTGAGGAAGGCCTACGTCGTAGCGTCCTCACTGGCCTTATAGATACCTATGTACACGATTTCCTCGTACATGTGGATGTGTAAGTCGACGAATTCTTGCAGGGCGAGGCGCCTCTCGGCGAGCGCGACCTCTAGGTGGACATTCTTCGTGGCGTCGGCGGGCAGTCGCAGGGCCACCAGTACTTGAAAGAGGTTCCGGCCATGGAGGCCGATTAGGGTGGCAGGCAATGAGGAGCCCGGGCGCACGGGCTGGAGGAGTACGGCGATGTCGTCCGCGAGCTTCTTGAGGACGGTGAACTTGTTGCTGGTGGCAACGATCATCTGGTCCAACTGAGAGTCGTAGTTGGCGTCGAAGGCGGCCATCCACCAGTCGGTCTCCAACACCGTCTGGAGACGATCCTCGGCGCCATGCCGCAGCCCGGCGTCGTGGACCATCTGGCGCAGCCGCTGGCCGCTCACGAGCATCGCCGCCATGGCTCTGGAGTGAGCTCTTTTGCGCTTAGTGTAGGTGCTTAGGCAAATGCTTAGGTGCGTACGATGTGGTAGATGCATTGAAATGGAGCGGCACCTTTATATGAGGGCAATGAGGGCTAACTGCGTTGCATTCACATCGTACAGCCTCTTTTCCCAGACCTCCTCCCATTACTTCCCTCATGCATTAATTGAAGGAGGATGCATTGGACGTTCAACATATCGGGAACCACTACTCCCTCCCTCCTCTGCATTAAAGCCGTATCGGGAACTGCGCCGCCCGCTGTCAAATCGAATACTCCCTCCGTCTAGGTGAGTATTAAGTAATCTTACGAAAACCAAATAGTAAACACATAGGCGTGGTGCATTAACTCTCACGTTGTTTCTTATTTTTTGACATAAATAGAGGAATCAACCAAGAAGATATGTGGGGCTTGTATGCTTTTAATGACTTGAGACTATCAAACATGACATGCAGTGGTCAGTTCATTGCACAAGAACAAATACAACCCACGTCAGCACACACGCATCTTATATAGCATCACATCCAGTGGCTATAAAAGATGAATGAGACCAAATTATATCTCATCTAGATGAGTTCTAGCAAAACTATATTAATAATACTTAGTACTCCTGCGCCATGTATCATATATTAGTATCATGTAGTACTTTATTTATTTATGAGGTATCCAGATGGCACTGCACCGCCAAGAAAAGAGGGTAACATCAAAATTATGGACTACTTTTTTGAGTATGTTGGTAAGGTCCGGTCATAGTCACTTGTTGAAATCTCTAAAAATACAAATACTCCCTCCGTCCAGAAATACTTGTCATCAAAATGGATAAAAGGAAATGTATCTAGATGTATTTTAGTTTTAGATACATCTCTTTTTATCCATTTTGATGACAAGTATTTTCGGACGGAGGGAGTAGAAAACCGAGTTGGTGATGATGGTGTGCGTGCCATCCTGCAATATAGGCCGTCGGATTTATATCTAACGGATAGGAAAGAAACTATGGCAATTTTGCAAAAATATACCCACACGTCTCTCCACGTTCGCAAATAAGGCCTTCCCTCGTTCAACCTTTTCTCTCACAAGATAAACTACTCATACAAATGCATCTTGAGGTGTCCATAGAATCGAAGAGAGAGATGATGTGTGTGTGTGTGTGTGCGCTCGCGATCGATAAAGAGTGCCATCGAATTTGTGTGTGCCCATGTCAAAGATATAGAGTGGCTGGCCTACTGGAACGTGAGATGGGACATGTGCAGTTTGTGTCTATGGCATGGATACCTACCTGCAGCGCTCGACAATCGGTGTGTGGTGGGGGAAGAGGGAGGCCCAATTAACTATAGAGGTACAATGGCTGGTATATGTGTGGAGGATGAGAGAGGCCTACCTCATGTATTAAGGAGATCAATCTGCCTCATGTATTAAGGGAGATCGATCGGCATCCATGCATATGTGCAGGAGAGGAATAAGGTTGGGAGAGAGACAGAGCTAGAGTGTTGGAGGGGGTGGTAGTGGAGTTGCTTCTAACAAATGGTGGGATAGGCTTGCTAGACAAACGGAGGGCACGCCCGCAATATCAATAAGAGAGGAGATGGCTGCTTGTTGTCTGTGCATGTGCGTGTGAGAGACGGGTCAGGAGGCATGCACGAATGATGAGGGGGGACGATGTGGCTGTGGTAAGCAGACATAACTACATAGGAAGATCAATCGCCCTTTGTTAGAGAAAGGAGATACATAACTTGTGAGGTACGTCGATCGATGGGGGGTAGTTAAAGTCGATCTAGGTATATGTTGGGAGATCGATTGGTATACATGCATGTGTGTGTTAGAAGCAAATGAGGCACGCGGAGAAGGATAGAGAGAGAGGGATGCATGTAGGAGGTGGTACGAGAGGCATACTATATCGAGGGGGGAGGAGTGTGCGAGTACGAGAACGATGAAAAGAGTGGTGGGAGTGAGGGATGGACGGTGACAAGAGAAGAGGGGAAGCTTGTATTTGTGCTAGGCACACCTGGCTAGAGAGTCATATCGATCGATGTGAGCCGTAAAGAAGGAGCTGGGGGGCCTACACACACCGTGGGTGAACGACCTAAAGTGAAAAGACGAATTTGCGCGATGGAGCTAGAGAATGCTGAGGGAGGGTGAGAGGGATGCGGGCGTGTGCATGCACAAGAGAAAGTTAGCGCTAGCTACAAAGATAAGAGGGTTGTGTGGGTGTAAAAGACGAATAGAGATCATATATACTTCATTATAAAAAGAAAATTCAGATATTTGAAGAATTTATCATAGTGTTTCAAACCGACGCATGTGTGAATATATATAACGGTGATACACATGGTGTGGTTATGAACATGTTATACTACATTTAATATATTTTATCTCTACTCTTATAAAAAACAGAGTTGTTGATGATGGTGTGCCTGCCATCCTGCATTATAGGCCGTCCGATTTATATCTGGCGGATAGCAAGGAAACTATGATGGTTGAAGTTGGCAACAATCATGATTGTAGATTCTTATTGAAATAGAGAAACGAATTCAAATTTAGTTCGAATTGCAGCGGTAGTATAGACATTTGGAATGCACAAATGTTGGTATGAGTAGGTTACATGCATTATACAACAAGCGAAAAAATTTAATCGGACATAACATGGATTCATACTCCCTCCTTCCATCTATATAGGGCGTAATGAGATTTTTAAGACCGCCTTTGACTATTGACAAAATTAATAGTACATGACATGCACAATGTGAAAATTATATCATTGGAAGAACCTTTCACAGACGAATTTAACGGTGTGCTTTGTGTAAGTTGCATGTCATATATCATTGCTCTAATATTTGGTCAAAGTTAGCATCGAAAAACGCATTAGGCCCTATATAGATGGAAGGATGGAGTAGCTTTGAATAGCATTTGTATAGTAAAACGGGGCAAGACTCTCTCTTTGTGTGGTGTGAATAGTTTTATTTTTTTCGTTTTTTTGGTTGAGGGAAGTGCGAATTGATTTGGTACGTACAAGTACAATATTACTACACGTTAGGCTTGTCCCTAAAATTCAACCCGCGTCTTGTTATATCCCGAAAATTCAGATATCGTGCTCCCAAAACTGGCGCCTTCACAACCCGCGCCTTGCTATCCCAAAATTAGAACGTGCGCGAAAACTCCCTCCAGCTGCCAAATCCCAACACACGAAATCCACCTTCTAACCCTGAGCCAAAAGGGCCGCTAGTTCAAATCGGTGGGGGGGGGTACTTTTGTAACACACCCTACATTTTGGACAAGCACGTCCCTAAGTCATGCTTCACCCCCTCCCGTCGCCCCCTTTTCACCATTTGAAATCCCAGGCCGCCATAACCTCTCCGCTCCAGCCGCGAAACCCCACCCTCCTCCGTCGGTCACGTCACCGCTGCCCAGCCGGAGCCTCTTCCCCGATGATGTCGTCCACCGCAACAGCTCGACGTCCCTCGTCCACCTCCCTGGATGAGGATCCGTCGTCCATCTCGCCGTCCCGCCGGTTCAGTCGCCCCGTCCTCCACCTCCAAGGAGCTGCTCTGACGATTGCCTCGTCTATCGCGGCTGCTCCATCCCCACAGCGCCGCCTTAACCTGCTCCACCGGAACCACATCATCCTCACCGACTCCTCGGACGAAGCCGAGGCCTACTCGGCGCCACAAAAGAGGTTGTACACTCATCGCATCGCACCTTATCCTTAACTCGACCTCCTGGCGCCGATGGTGCTCCATCCCGCACCCCCATGGAGCGGCTACCTTGAAGCCGGCGCCACGGGAGACATCTCCATGGCGGCTCTCCCCCAGTGCGAGGCCCCTTCGGCGGCGACGTCCATACCAGCCGGATCTGCTGCTGCTCCGCCTCTCGCTCGCTCGCTCGCGCTGCTGCTGCTGCTGCTCCGGCTCTCGCTCGATCGCTCACTCGCCCAGCTGCTGCTGCTACTCTTCCCCTCGCTCGTGCTGCTGCTCTGCTCCGATTAAGCCACACTTCAGTCGACTGAATCAACTTTTGGGTCAGTCAATTTTCAGGGGTTGGGGGGCTCGCCGCAGTTAAGGAAGAACCACCCGCAGCAGGGACGGGGGCTCGCCGGAGAGGTACCCCACTATCTATCTTAGGGTTCAGGGTGGGGGGGGGGCTAGAGGGCTGGCCGGGGCGGCAGTGGCGAGTTGTTTCGGGGCGGCGAGGCGGTGCTGGGGCCGGCGGTTCGGCCGGTGGTGGCTGGCGGCTCAGGGGGGTGCAGGTTGAAGATGAACTGCAGGACCTCCCTAAACTACATGTCAAGTGCCTCTCTGCTACCATTGCGTTCAGTTTCAACAGTAGCATTCAGATTCCACAGTAAATTTCAGTTTCGACAGTTAAGTTCAGAGTCAACAATTTTTACGTCATCTGTTGTAGTCAGGTGGTTTTTGGTGATGTTAATTTTACATCCATTTTACATCATCTATTGGAGATGCTATTAGAATCCCACTTGAGATTGACGATGTCTGTCTTGTGCTGCTTCAGCCTTGACGTGTTACGGCTCACCGGAGCTGCTCCAACGACAAAACGATCCATCACAATAGAGGAGTGCCCTGGACGCCGTCTACAGATTCCTCAGATCTTCCTCCACACCTCCGACAGCCACCTCTGCCTCAACTGCTTCATCAACCAACCCAATGATGCCGAGGTCGACACGGCTACGGCAAAGAGGCTATACACTCGTTGCATCACTTATTACTATACATTCACGTCGATCCATTAGGGCTATTTTGGTTCAACGGAAAAACGTCGATCCACTGGTTGTTACCATCACTCTAAATTTCTGCATGCTCTCCTTACATAATCTCACCATATTTTTTTCGTATGCATGTCAGATATTGTACACAGTCATGCTGACCACGTAGAGAAAAAGAGAAGAGTTTTGCGCGGCAATACAATGTCATGCAGACATCGCTCCATGGTGGGTTCAATGGCAAACCCTCCCCACCCCTTTCCATATTGTAATCCAGAGGAAGATATCTGTTCTGAGGCGGATTCAGATGCCACTGACCACTCCTATTTACCCCCCAAGGTGTTTGCTCTACCTTGGCATGATGATGTTAGTCATATCATGCATATGTTGCCTTGCAGTGCCTACTTTTGACATCATATATGTCATCTGCTTAGTTTAGACATGTTCTGTAATGCCACCTGTTTAGTTTCTATATCATATATGGGAATTATGCAGTCTCATGTCTTTTAGCCAGCCATAATATATGTGAAATGTGCAATGCCATCCTGTTTAACCAGGCATCATATATTTGAATGATATCTTGCCCATCCTTTTCTTTCATTACATTTCCATTTGTTGACAATGTTTGTACATTAAATTACTCTTCCTGTAAATCAGCCATTTGGGTGGGAGATGGAAAAATCTGGAGTGAAAATAAGGCCTTCAGAGCAGACAGTGCTACCTGTCGAAGCAGATCTCTTGTTGGGTCCCGATAGCTCCTCGGAGATGGATTCAGAGACAGATGACCAGTCCTATTCCCTCACCGAGGTGCATGCTCTAACTTGGCACGGTTATACTGCTCATATCATGCATACGGTGTCTTGCATTGCATAGTTTAGACATCATATACACAATATTCAACACCATGTTCTTAGTTCAGACATCATATCGAATGCCCTCTATTTAGCATATAAATCACATATGTGAATTAAATGATGCGATCCTGATTACTTAGATAACATGTAGGTGAATTATGTCATGCGATCCTGTTTAGTTATTCATCATATCTTTGAATTATGTTATGCTATGCTATCCAGTTTAGATAGACATCATATATGTGAAATTATGTCATGCTATCCATTTTAGTTAAACAATATACATGTCAACTATTTCATGCCCTCTTTTTTCCACACTATCTATTGCATCTGTCTCTCATACAATGTCTGTACATTCAACTATGTTTCCTGTTTATCAGCCATTTGAATTGGAGCTGGTGATGCCAGTATCTAGCGGACTAAAAACACGGCCTTCAAATAAAACAGTGCTACCTCTTGGTGGAGATAGCACCCCGGTTGTACATGCACAAGAACCAGCCCTACCACACATAACCCAAACTCTCACAGATTGTACCCCTACCGCGATGGACATAGAACCAGCTTCACCCAATCTAACCCCAACCCCAGCCGATAGTAACCCAGTTCCTGTTGAGACAGCACCATGTCCACCATAGAGCTCCCAAACAAGAGCAGTTAGTAAGGCAGCTCCAGTGCCCAAAGGGCCAGTACTATCCCGGCGAACCCCAACTCCACTAGTTAGTACGCCTATTCCTGTGGAGGAAGCACAACCAGCTAGTCGTAGTTTAGCATCTATCGCATTTGATGTTGTTAAATCGTATGTGCGTATCTTCCCATCTTGGAAATATTATATTGAAGATGAAGAAAAATGCCAGTTGCAGGTGTTTGTCCAGGAGTTATGTGTAAGTAATGTTATTCATGGCAATTACTTTGCTTCGTCCCATACATCCTACCTCCATGATGGTTATAATACAACAAATTTTCCCATTTTTCTCTATAGAGAAGGACCGATTTGGAAACTCAGGATGAGGTAACCTGTGCTAATACCTCTGCTATCTTCAAGAATGCTTGGTGGTAGTATCGGAATTACCTGAAGAAAACATACTTCACCGGCAAACAAACTCATCAAATTCCCTTACGTTCTCCTGAGACACATTTACTGGACGATGACTGGGAACGCCTTGTTCTGTACTGGTCCCGAACCAAGAATGTGGTAAGGCCTATGAGCTCATTTTCTATTTTTAAGTATTATATTCTTGTGTCTTACTGTACTCTGTTCATGTAGAACAAGTGCCTAAACCTGAAGAACAACTATTCTAATTTAAGATTCCATTGCTATCGTAGTTCAAAAAAGCGCTAGGCGTTAATTGTGCGTTTTGCCATCGCCTTGCGCTTTACTGACCAAAGCGCATGCTTATGCGCAGTTATGCACAGATTATGCGTAGTTATGCGCAATGCGTTTTGCCAATGCCTAGAGCCTAGGCGCGCTTAAGCGCTCGCTTAGGCGCGCCTTTTTTAACTATGATTGCTTTGCTCTTGTATCATTGTATTTACTCATACAAACTTATTTTTAAATTGAAGGATCCAATCGAAACTCCAATGGCACAGCAGGTATGTTCACGCATGTTTCTTTAACAGGTTTGCTCTTATCGATAGCTCTGTTGATTTCAATCTCAATTGTGTATACAGTTGACTTTCATATCATGCACATTACTAGCATCACAACAGAGCCAATAGTGTTGTTGTACATGTAGACCAGTGGTACCCATTTGAAATTTTGTTGTGCCGTGTAGTTTCCCACGCTTTGTATTCTTTCACTGCTGCTTTGTCTTGAACTGATATGATTTGAACCGTGTCTCTATTTTGATTTGGCAAGACAATGCAGTGACCATAGGACATAGATATATGTTTGTTTGATGCTTTTATTATGTACTAGTACTTGGCAATAGAAGACTTGGTAGTTTAATCCTGTCCACCTTACTAATGAACCGGTTCACCGAAATGAGTTTCATATACTAGTACATGCTAAACTTGTTATGTGTCTACTTGTTTCTTCTTTTAGAATGCTGACAGAATATTGGGGAAGAGTGCCTTATTAAGCAATGGTAAAGGAAGTAATGCAGATAAGGTTCAGGATAGTGACACATCCTTGTTGGTCTCCAACAAAGCTGATAAGAAAGCTAAGGAAGACTATCTTGAAGACAGCGAGACAACCCCAAAGTCCTGTCTTGGTTTAGTGTTCGAGTTACTGGCCACTACCGCTTGCACAAGCTATTCAAACTCACTGTCTGAATCAGTTCGGTTTCTTGAGTCTCAACTACAAGCTGAAAGACATCGATCAGCTGTGCTGCGACAAGAAGCGGAAGGACTGCGGAAGTCCCTGGAGCATTCAGATGCATACTTTCTCGTGCAACAGCAAGCGTTGGAGGATTTTAGCGCCAAACAGGATAAAGCTAATCAGCTTGCTAAGCTTATTGCCAGCATGGTGGATACCCAGGATAATGTTTCTTTGAGCTCTTCTGAAGTTGTTTCAGTTATGCTCTTGTTTTGCTGCCGCGTTTATTTGCACTGGTGGCCAATTTTAACGGCGAGTATATGTAATGTGCTGCTTTGTTCCCTATATTTGCACTGGTGGCGAACTTTGATGCCCAGTGGATGTAATATGTGTAATAGCGGTAATAGGCTAGCGTTAATTGCTTGCTTATTTATTTCCTTATTGTCTTGTTTAGTTGTTTTCTTGTAGTCACTGCAGTTCTTTTTCTGTTTTTTTCTAGTGGCCACAATAGCCTATTTTTGGTAACTAGGCCAAAATAATCATGGGCCTTCTATGGGCCGTATGATCCATGGGCCTTCGTCCGGCCGTAGGATCCATCGGCCTTCTATACGGACCTTAGGGTCCATGGGCCTTCTACGGGCCATAGGGTCCATGGGTCTTCTACGGGCCGTACGATCCATGGGCCTTCTACGGGCCGTACTATCCATGGGCCTCATACGGGCCGTAGGATCCATGGGCCTTCCACAGGGCGTATCATCATTTCACCAATCATGGGCCATACTATTCGTGGACCATAACGAGCCGTTAATAGGCCATATTTGATAACTCTATGAAAACAGCCCAACGGTTTTTTTACATGAAAACGGCCCAACGTATTAACGGTCCGCAAACGGGCCGACTGTAACGACGGGCTGAATTTGGCCCACAAGCAGAAAATGACAGTAACGGGTCGTATGTAACCGAATGCTGCAAATGAGCCCAAGAATCAATGGGCCCTGAGAAGGCCGAAAGATAACTTGGGCTGGAAACGGCCCAATGGAATAACGGGCCGTTAATGGGTATAAAGTGATACACTGTTCATTACGGGCCAGTTTCACCACGGGCCGTTAATGGGCCAAGAGTTACAAAGGTCCTCATATGGGCCGAAAGAAGTCATGGGCCACACATGGGCCGGAAGTTAAAACGGGCTGAATCATATTGGATGGCCCAGATGACACTACTGGGCCTAATTCGGAAAGGGCGTAACGGGCCCTGGGTTAGCGGGCTGTAAATGGGCTATATGCGAACAAGCCGTTAACAGGCTTTCCGTGGGCCGGCCCGCCACCTTTTGACCAAGTCAAACAGGCCGGCCTTTTCACAAGAATGGGCCTCTGTTGGGCCATGCCACGTGTTGCCGTATCGTAGGCGCCTTCGGTCCAATGAGCGGATGACATCTGTTCCAACGGTGAGCCGATACGTGTTTCCTCCAGCCAATGATGATTTTACACGTGGAAAATCCCCATTGGTCGGGGTTGTTAATGGGTTATCGGAACCAAAACCCGACCCGATAGCTTAACGGTGTTCCGTTACGGTGGATGCCATGTGTCGGTCACCCTTGACGAAAGCACTTCTGTGACGCGCGATTTATCGTCATGGAAGTGGACACTTCCGTGATGATAATTTTGGTAATGTCATGGAACACTTCTACGACAGCACAAGTATGACTATCTTGATTCTGTCATAAATTTGTCATGGATGTACATGCATGACAAAAAACGCGACCTACTGTGACAAACGCGTATCATCACGGAAGTGTATTTTTTTGTAGTGAATAGATGTTGTGTTGGTGATGAACTCCTTGCTCTTGTGCTTCAAATGATAGTCTCCTCAACACTCAATCTCTCTCACACAAATTTGGCTTGGGTAGGAGAAGGATTGGAGTGGAAAGCAACTTGAAGAAGCTAGAAATCAAGGTTCGAATCATAGGAATGGAATCTCTTGATCTCAACGCAAGAGTAGATGGTTCTTTCTCAGAAAACGAATGGTGGAAGTTGCGTTCCGTTCTGATGGATCTCTTAGAGAGTAGGTGGGGGTGGAAGGGTACAAATAGCCTTGACCCAAAATCCAACTGTTACATTTTGGTGCCCAGATATTTAAGCTACAATGAACCTCTGCTAATGATACCACATCACCCTGATTACTGTTGCTAATCTCGCGTTAGTTCGAAACCTGTTCGGATTCAAATTCAAAATCAAGCAAACAATAAAGGTTTTCAAATATTAAAACTAAAATGTTCTCAAGGTGTCAAATAATTCATAAGTAATATTGATGAAGAAAACAAGTTTTTATAAAATAGTTAAATGCGCTAAGATAAATAAAGTAGTGGCTTAATCAATTAATTGTTGCCTTTTATAATTAGTAAAACGTTAGGCTATTTTATTTGGGGTGCCATAATTAAAGGTGGCAGTAGTATTTTTAGCTATACCGATCTAGGAGCTATTTTTGTATTTTTAAAAGTTAAAGATAAATTGAAATTATAGAGAAAAGTAAATAAACAGAAAATAAAATGTAAAAGAAATAAACACCCTCCCAACTGGGCCTCGACCTAGTGGGCCACCAGGTCGGCCCATCTCCCGTTCTATAACCCCTACCCCCACCGAAACCTAACCCTAACCCGCACACGATCCCCACTCCCCCCCTCTCTCTCGATCCCGTCTGGATTGGGGGACCAGCGCCCGATCCCGCCCACATCGTCGCCCCCGTTGCCCCTCGCAGGATCGCCCACCACCTCGTCGGACCGCCTCCCTGCCGGACCGCTTCGTCCTCGACCTCCTCCTCGCCGGATTTGTGTCGCCGACCCATCGCCCGACCCCGACTCCTCCCCGAGCCCGCCTCGCTCAACTACAAGGCTTTGTGAGCCCCCTCCCCTTCTCCTCTCTGCCTCCCTCACCCGCTCGCTAGTTCGCCGTGGCCGCGTCGTGCTCGTGGGCACTGTCGCCCCACTTGTGCCCCACCATGCCGCCGCGCCTCGGTGCCCGCTCACGCGCCGTGCTGCTGCCGGCCGCGCCCCTCGGCCAGTCCGGCCCCGCGCGCGCCTCCCTGCCCTCCACCGCCGCCAGACGTTGCTCCTCGCCCGCCTCCGGGACCGACACCCCTTATGTATGCATTATATTTATTGTTTCTTCCCCCCTCTTATCTCGTTAGACACCGAGAGCGATGCCACTGCTACCCAGTTCGACTACGGTGTTGACGACCCCTCCTTACCAGAGCAACCAGGCAAGCCCCCCCCTTGATCACCAGATATCGCCTATTCTTCTCTCTACTGCTTGCATTAGAGTAGTGTAGCATGTTACTAGTTTCCGTTAATCCTATCCTTATGCATAGCATGTCCTTGTTACTTCTGTTGTTACCTTTACCTGCAATCCTAAATGCTCAGTATAGGATGCTAGTTTATCATCAGTGGCCTTACACTCTTGTCCCGTCTTCCATGTTATATTACTGGGCCGTGGTCACTTCAGGAGGTGATCACAAGTACATATAATATATACTTTTACATACTTATGTTACTGTTTGGAGATGGGGGCTGAAGGGGCAGGTGGTTCCATCCAGGTAGTGATGGGCCTGGGTTCCTATCGGGGATATACCCCGCGATATGACCCGGCTGGAATGTTAAACCGGCTGGGACTTGGTAAACCGGCGGAGAGTTAAGACAGAGAGTCAAGACAGATGGCTAAGACAGACGGTAAAACCGGCAGACAATGTTAAACCGGTAGAACAATGTTAAACCGGCAGACGTTAAGAAGCCCAGGAAGGGAAGTCAAAATAGTTTAAGCTAAAGTCCGAGTTGGACTCCACATGTAACCCGCCCCTTCAACATATATAAGGAGGGGCAGGGCTCCCCAAAGAGGGACAAGCAAACAACAATATCTAGGGCTAGACACAATTAAAGGAGAGCCGGTTTATGGCGACTTCCTCATGATGATAATGAGATCTAGCCTCAAACAGCATGTAGGGTTGTTACCGGATGATGTTTCTCGGGGCCCGAAGCTGTCTAAACCCTTGTCTTGTGTTGCGTCTCTCGATTCCGCTCAACCCCTCTCAAACTACCACATAGATGCGTTGGCCTCGCGACTAAGTCCTCACACTAAGGACATCTGACATGTTAATTCCACGACAGTTGGCGCCCACCGTGGGGCCCGGCACACGGTGGTGTTGAGTTCTTGGAGGGTGCTCTTCAAGGATCAAGAAGCTCGCAATTTGTTGAACAAAGAAGAACCGGTTTGGAAGGATCTATATCGTCTCCTTAGCAAGCAGCCGGAACGGGATATGAGATTTGAAGTGAAAGAGATTTAGGATTATGTTTTTTACAAACCGCCGAAAAAATCATGGCGATCTACTGAGACCAAGACAAAGTATTGTTTGAGTTGTTGTGGCTTCGGATGGAGTATGATGATTAGTCCATGATGCAAATAACAGAGCTGTCGGATCATGAGTCATCCACCCAGTTGAAATATCCGAATGAAGGAAAAATCACCTGAGATCAAAATCAATTCTAACATGCTCGAAGTCCGGACACGACCCGGCATTACGGCGAGTCATGAGGAGATTTAATCATTGCTACTATTCATATGAGGGAATCCCACAGCCGGCCATAACCCGGACTCAACTATCGAGACGGGCACACGGGAGGGGAGCAGGCAAGTCTCGTCCCCTCAATAATCGCTGCTGTCCTCACTAAACCGGCCTTCATGTAAAACCGCCGTCTGTTTCTGGAACTTATTCGGTGGATTTTTGAGTCGCCGGGATAAAGGGATCAAGCCAAGGCCCGTAGGTAGATTGGTAAAAAATTCTACGGCTTGGAAAAGAAATCAGCCACAGTTTGCAAGTGCCTCCGAGCGGCCCTCGGATCGTCCCGGCATCATCATAGCTCACTGCGTTACCGGCCCTTCGTCGTGGAGGAGTTACCTGGCGTGGCCCTTGTGTTGAACCACCGCCGTTTCAAGAAGTTTCAGGCAACGAGAGAGCCGATGTAGCCTCTCTGTCAAGTCACCACTGGGCCCTGCTGTCAACCTGAATCGCCGCCGCATCACCGTTGGGCCCTGTTTGGACTCTCACGCCTGAGTCGCCTCTGTTTCCGTGGAGCCGCAGTCCTGGTGTTGAACCGCCGCTGGATCAATTCGACCCGGCCTCGCAGCTTTAAGCCGACACCCCGGGGCTGCCACCTCCAAGTCGCCATGGCCGCGCGCCGATCCGCCCGGCGCCTTTCTGCTTCCAGTCGCCTGTCGCGCTGTCCGCCTCCGCGTGTCTCCGCTCGCCTCTGAGCCGATTCCCTTCTGAGAAGTCGCCTCTGCCGCCCGGTGTGGCCTCGCCTTCACTCTGAACCGGTGTATAACAGGGCATGCTTTGTAAACCGCCTCCGTCGGAGCCTCAGTCGTTTCTTCAGTCACATCCACCACAACTGTGCCTGTAAACCGCCGTTTCCAGAGCTGTTGTTCGCTGAGCCGGCCGTCGTGCAACATCGTTTCTCCTCTGCCATAAACTTTAAGCCGGATCACCCAGGTCACCGCGTCCGTGCCCGATTGCCGGGTCACCGCGTCCAGGCTACAAACGACGAACCGGCCCAGCCGTGCCGCTGCTCTTACCGCCTCCGCTCCGACCAGAGTCTGTTCGCCGCAAACCGGCCCTGAAGCGCCCTTGCCGACTCCGTCTCCCCCTACGACCCGACCTGCCTTCGGCCGTCAACGACCCGGTCCAGTTCATCGCTGCACGAAGCTACGCCCGTGTGTCTCCGCTCCGGTTTACGTGCTGCCGCCCCGGTCTGCATCATCCGCCCGCGGCCCGGCTCCTGCGTCGCCCCGGCCGTCCTGCCGATCAGTCCAGTCCGCGAGCCGACCTGGAACGGGCTCCTACGGTTTCACCAGCGCCGCTCCGTCACTCCCGCCGTGGTTCAGCATGCTGAACTGAACCAGCATCGCCACACCTCTGCTTCAAACCACAACCCGGATTCGCCTTAACGTCGCCCGCATCAACTCCAAGGCGCTGCCTCGGGTCGTTGAGGCCTGCCTACCTCGCGCCATGCGCGCTGGTCCGGCTCAAAGCCTCTGTCGCCGCAGTCTCGGGCCGACCATGCATCTTCCGCCGCGGTCCTCCTCCTCCTCCGAGCTCAACCCAGACTACCATGAGCCGCCCTGTATCTACTCCGGTTCTGCTATATCTCTCTACAAACCGGCCGGCTGCCGGGGATGGATCTGCCATGTCACTTCTCCCGCGTGTGAATCGCCACTGTTGGTCATGGCTCGTGTTAAATCACCGTACCCACCTGCAGACGCCCACACCTCTGCTGCCTCCCTGAAGCACCTGCGGCCACGGGTGAATCTGCATCGTGCTGTTCAAAATTCGCTTTGGCAAGCTGCCAACGCCGCTGGAGCTCCGCCCACACCTCTGCTCCACCTCTGCTGCACTCCAACCCGCCGCGTCGCTAACTCTGATTGTGCTGGGACCCCGCCTTATCTTCGCACGTAGTCGCGTTGAGCTGCGGCTATCGTAAACCGCCGCCATTGTACGCTGCACCACAAGCCGGCCCCCTATGTCGCCGTACTTCGAGCCGAGCGGCCCGTTGCTTCCTGTCGGATCACCTCCCTCGCCGCCGCTAACTGCAGTTCAGCAGCGCTACGCGTTGTGCTTCTGAGCCACCCCCGTTCGGCTGGATTACCGCATTACTTCGTCAAGCTGGGGTCCTGCCTCCGTTGTTTTGTCTCTGATATTCACGGGTCAAGGTCAGGCAAGGAATTTTTGCAGGCGGTTCTCACTGATCAGTCAAGACCAAGGTCAAAGTCATGTTTTAGTGAGGCTTAACACGGCGCATACTGCAGAAATCAATTGAGTAGCAAAGGGCACCTGTGTATGTGCAAGGAAAAATTCAGTAAGTACACATGCATGCATGCGTGTGTGATACGGAACTATAAATGCCAGTTACATCGTCAAGTGCCGGGTCAAATTATCAGTTTAGTTGTAGCCGACTTACCGATACAGCCGGCTCATGACAACAACTAAACCTGCCACTGTTGCCGGCTCATCCAATGCATTTTTTATGATCGCCTCTCTACCTCTGTTAAGCCGGCCCGGTCTCTGCGCTAAGCTGCCGTCTCCCTAGGCCTCTGACCAGGCCGGGCTCATTTTTCGTCTTGAGCTGCCTCTCCCTGTTGCGATCCACCTCTGAGCTAAGTCGCTAGCACTTCTCAGCCGGTGCTAAGGAATTCTCTCTGCACTCAAGCCAAACAGCCATCACCATATCTGAAGGCAGCGGTTAAGCGTGTGGGCATCAGATCGAGTCAAAGACTACAGGTGTGCCACAGGCGGGTCAACTTCCAAGGCAGGACCCATGAACTTGTTGGAGGATTCAACCTGACACAACAAGTCCATACAAAGGAATACTACTAATATCTATATCACGTGGACCAAGTATTAAATCAAATCTGGAAAGACCACATGATTACGTGCTAGTTTTGAATATTAAGGATAGCACAGACTTCAAAATCTGATACTCCGGTCTGGATACTGAGACATATACAAAGCAATACTATATCAGATCACAACGTACACCTGCGTTGGACTATGTCCAACATTATCCACTATCAGCGTTTGCGTTCATCTGATAAAAATACCAGGTGCTATTCATTCTGTTTATTTTTAAGTACATATTAAATCATTCGAGCAATACTGCTTCGCTATGCTGTATTTTTTGTACGCGGGACAATTGTTCACGGCAAGGATGATGATTGTGTCATGGATATATACCGTGTCTGGGATGGACTCGCCCATACACATGGCTTACCGCACCTGCGATTGATTTGTCCGTCCGTACCGGCTTACAACGCCGCGGCTGACTCATCTGCCTGTTGCCACGGCCGACTCGGTCATGATTGATTTCAGCTTCACCATGGCGATCATCAACCCCACGGTGGATATTTACTGGCCTGACATATCAGGACCCTAAACCATCATATTGGTGCAAATTTAAAGGCCGCCAGAAAATTTCCGGCTTAAAAAGAAGGATTCCGGTTTAATATCTGGCTTAAGGGAAAGTTATCTCCCACAAAGCTTTGAAGCTCTAGATAGCCGGTTCAAAATACCGGTTCAAGAAGAATTTATCTCTTGCAAAAAGTTAAAGGTTGCCCAAGAGGACATGCTGCCCTGACGCGTGGTTCAAACATGGGTATCCTGCCTTATGGGTTCATCTTCATATGATTACTTGGGGCTTTCTGTTCAAACATAGGTGTATTCACCAAAGAGAACATGGTGTTACTACCCTCTTGATGCAGCTATCAAGACAATATTATCATCAGGGGCCAAAGAGAGTTTGTTGCACACCACAACTCAAACATAGGCACCCGGCGAGCACAGCTCAGAAATATATCACATGGGAGTTTCTGCTTGCAAAGCGGAGTCATGTCCATTAATCCGGCTATCACGCCACAACAAAGCTTGGGAGCTTCACACCCAAAGGTCCAAAGAGAGTCTTGTTGCTACGCACAACTCAAACATAGGCACCCATTGAGCACAGCTCACAGAGTTACTTGGGGGCTCTTTGTGTCAAATACCAAAGAGTTTGAAAGGACCCTTGTAACCGGGTATCGACCCACGGCTTGGAAGCCTGGTGTATTCACCTAAAACCCCGGGTTAACCTGCCTTCATCAAGTAAGCCACTCCTATCCAGGTAATCCTGGCATGACCCGCCGAACGTTTGACAGTTACTCTCACTGAGACCCTGAACTTGTCAAAGTTAAAACGACGATTAGTTAGTTGGAGGCCCATCTTAAAAGGCTTTGTCAAATGGTTTAACTCAGCGGCCTGGCAGTCCCATGAAAAGCCTCGAATTTGGGCCTGGCAGCCCTTGAAAAGCCTCGACTACACGATTTTATTTGCCTTTGTCAAGATTTTTCTCTTTTGATAAATTTTATGTTGAACCGGCGTCTATTGACCCGGCATGACTATCAGTCATCAAATTAACCCGGTGTTCATTAACCCGGCTCGACTTTCAACTACAAGTTGTCAGTACATAATCACTTATAATCCGGTGTTTATTGACCCGGCCTGGCTTTGGACTATAAGTCGCCAGTATATATTTGGATTGCGCCATTGGAATTATGCGCTTATAAATCATTGGGTATATTATTCAAATAACCAACATGGCTGGATTTTTATGGTTATCAATAACCAGTATTATGATTAAGGTTTTCAAAGTCGCTTTAGCGCAATGGCTATCATATTATCAATGTATATGATTTATTCTACAATTGAAGGAATAGTCCCGAGTTGCTGCAGGCTTACGACCCGGCACTTGGGGGCTACATTATTTAAGTTGAGATTACATCAAATCTGCAAGTCTCATGTCGCTGCAAGCATGCACCATGACACTTGGGGGCTAATGCAAAATCATTTTTTTGATCACCTTATTGAAGACCCGACTCATCACATCATAATGAGCCGGCCCTTGGGGGCTACCAATTGCTCCTGTCAACAATTCAAGGTTCACAAATTTTCATCTATTATTGAAGGATCCACTGCTCAGTTGGTAAAGCACAAAGCTCTCAACCTTGTGGATGTGAGTTCAAGCCCCATGATGGGGGTTACATCATATAATGTTATGGAAGAATATATCAAGTCCCATCTCAATATTATCTTATTGAGCCGGCCCTTGGGGGCTACATATTGCTGCTCAAGTTTACATGATCATATTTACAAAGTCTCTGCTCATTATTGCATAATAACCCGGCCCTTGGAGGTTAGCAATTTCAAGTCCCAGGTTGCTGCAAGCATGACAACCCGGCACTTGGGGGCCACATATGTGGAATACTTAGTTCTGACTGGTGATTGAAATGAACAACCTGGATTTCTTCAAGATTGTGACATTCATATTGAAGCAAGTCTTAAGCTGTTGCTATGTTACCTTCTTAAGACTTGGGGGCTACAAGTGATAGGCATATAAGAGGTATATTTTCAAGCTTGATGTTAACTACAATTATGACCTGGTGCCATCAATATTTATAAACCGGTAATGATAAACCGACAAGTTCAAGTCTTAAACCGGCACAGTTTTACGTTCTCAAACCGGCAAGTTCAAGTCTTAAACCAGCACAGTTTTACATTCTCAAACCGGCAAGTTCTACATTCTTAAACCGGCTGCAGATCAAATGAGTATTTCAAAGGCCAATATTTTTGTTAAGCATTGGGAGCTGAAGTCAAAGGAGTTATTCTTCACAATATTTCTCCGTGACAAACCAATATCAGCAAATTGATTATGAAGCTGGTCTATTGACTCGGATTTTATAGAAGAAGGAAGTGACAAGGACTTAAGGATAATCAAGATCAGTTTAACATGGATAAATCCAAATTAAACTGGGGGCTAATGTCGGGGATATACCCCGCGATATGACCCGGCTGGAATGTTAAACCGGCTGGGACTTGGTAAACCGGCGGAGAGTTAAGACAGAGAGTCAAGACAGATGGCTAAGACAGACGGTAAACCGGCAGACAATGTTAAACCGGCAGAACAATGTTAAACCGGCAGACGTTAAGAAGCCCAGGAAGGGAAGTCAAAATAGTTTAAGCTAAAGTCCGAGTTGGACTCCACATGTAACCCGCCCCTTCAACATATATAAGGAGGGGCAGGGCTCCCCAAAGAGGGAGAAGCAAACAACAATCTCTAGGGCTAGACACAATTAGAGGAGAGCCGGTTTACGGCGACTTCCTCGTGATGATAATGAGATCTAGCCTCAAACATCATGTAGGGTTGTTACCGGATGATGTTTCCCGGGGCCCGAAGCTGTCTAAACCCTTGCCTTGTGTTGCATCTCTCGATTCCGCTCAACCCCTCTCAAGCTACCACATAGATGCGTTGGCCTCGCGACTAAGTCCTCACATTAAGGATATCTGACGTGTTAATCCCATGACAGTTCCCGATAGCCCCCTGATGGTTACTTCGTGGAAGAGTGACATGGCAGGTTGAGACCACCTAGGAGAGAGGTGGGCCTGGCCCTGGTCGGTGTCTGCGGTTAATTCAATTAACACGCTTAACATGATCTGGGTATTTGATCTGAGTCTGGCCACTGGCCTATATGCACTAACCAACTACGTGGGAATAGTTATGGGCACTCGACGTCGTGGTATCAGCCGAAGCCTTCTTGACGTCAGCGACTGAGCGGTGCGCGCCGGATTGGACTGGAATGCCTGCTCTTGTATTAGGGAGGCTAGGTCTGCTTCCGGCCGCCCACACAACGTGCAGGTGTGCAATGGGTGATGGGCCCAGACCCCTGCGCCATAGGATTTAGACCGGCGTGCTGAGCTCTCTGTTGTGCCTAGGTGGGGCTGCGACGTGTTGATCTTCTGAGGCCGGGCATGACCTAGGAAAGTGTGTTCGGACAAAGGGGATCGAGCATGTTGGGAAATGTGGTGCACCCCTGCAGGGAAGTTTATCTATTCGAATAGCCGTGTCCCTCGGTAAAAGGACGACCCGGAGTTGTACCTTGACCTTATGACAACTAGAACCAGATACTTAATAAAACACACCCTTTCAAGTGCTAGATACAACCCAGTGATCGCTCTCTCACAGGGCGACGAGGGGAGGATCGCCGGGTAGGATTATGCTATACGGTGATACTTGGTTAACTTACCATCTATTCTCTTCTACTACTTCAAGATGGAGGCTGCCAAAAGCGTAGTCTTCGATAGGACTAGCTGTCCCCCTCTTATTCTGGCATTCTGCAGTTCAGTCCACATATACTACCCCTTTCATCGATACCAATGCATATGTAGTGTAGTTCCTTGCTTGCGAGTAATTTGGATGTGTACTCACGGTTGCTTTGCTCCCCCATTTCCCCCTTTCTATATCCGTTTGTTGTGACCAGACGTTGGAGCCCAGGAGCCAGACTCCACCATCGACGACGACTCCTACTACACTGGAGGTGTCTACTACTATGTGCAGGCCGCTGACGACGATCAGGAGTAGTTTAGGAGGATCCCAGGCAGGAGGCCTGCGCCTCTTTCGATCTGTATATCAGTTTGTGCTAGCCTTCTTAAGGCAAATTTGTTTAACTTATGTCTGTACTCAGATATTGTTGCTTCCACTGACTCTTGTGTTTTCGAGCATTTGTATTCGAGCCTTCGAGGCCCCTAGCTTGTAATATAAAGCTTGTATTATTTTAATTTGTGTCTAGAGTTGTGTTGTGATATCTTTCCGTGAGTCCTTGATCTTGATCGTACACATTTGTGTGTATGGTTAGTGTACGGTCAAATCGAGGGCGTCACAAGTTGGTATCAGAGCCGACTGTCTGTAGGAATCCCTCTTTCCAACTCCTTGGCCGAAGTTGAGTCTAGTCACTAAACGAAACTTTTACTAACATGGCTATGTGGCTTACGGGCCCACGTCGCCATTGGGTGGTATTAGGATCTTTTATTCCTTGTCTTTACTCTGGGACTCTGATCTCTCTTCTAATCGGGTTAAAAGATTTTGCTAACTCTAACTCCAGGTTCTCGTAATTACTTCCTTTCGGAGAGCCCCTTATTACAGATGATCGCCTGCTGCACCAGAAGATTCAGGAGATACTCTCCGATGTTATCCCAAGAGCTTGTGCTCATTGCGTTTGCAATTCCCTTCCACCGTCAAACCATGTAGATAACTACATGCACTTGCCATTCTTACCTTAGTCCCCAGTTGCTCTTGTTATTACAAGATACCCTAAAATACTCATTGTTGTTCCGAGAATCCTTGTGCCTACTGCCTTGTAGTTCCTTGTCACCTAAATACACCTATAAATTAATCCTCACACACACCAAGGATTTGTTTCGCCCCAGTTGTTCATGTGTTTCACCAAAGTCTTCGAAATACTATTTGATCTTCTGAAAATCCTCAGCAGCTTATTGCTCTTGAAATTCTTGCTGGCTTGCATTATGATTAATCCCATAAGTATAGTAATCTTATTGGCATCCTTTGCCACTATCATTTTGAGCCCATTGATTCAATAAGTGCGAATGCTCGCAATCCTCAACCAGATCCTAGAATTCATCCTTCCGTCTCAGACACCATTTTAAACATGAGCTGGATCTCGACCAACCAAATTGACATCGATTGTACCCCTAAGGCTATTCAACTTGTCCATCCCTAATCAGAGCATTGCTTCTGATCCCTTGTCTTGGAATTCATAATTCCTTTGCATCTGAGCTTTGAGTTAGTTAGTTGTTTCTATAATATGATCTCCTTGCATTCTTTCTTCCTCTGGTTGAGTACCGATACTCACATCAGGTCCCTTATGGACCACCAGATCCTTTGTTGGATTTTGTCTGACACTGTCCTTCATATTCATGAAACTTGTGAGCCTTTCATCGGATACATAATGCCTTTGGTAAATCGTATCCCCTGCTTTTGTCAACCATGCTCTGCTCGCGAGCTTGAGTTATTCGCTCCTGAAGATTGTGGTATATGCTCTAAGAAGCCCGGATGGGTTGAACCTATGCCTTCCTTAATCTGTGTGAACTCGAAAGTTTTCATGGGTCATACTCCTCTGGTAATTCACCAGGTAGGTTTTGACGCTGAAATCATTTTTATCGAGAGCAGTGAATGAAAGGTTATGCATTGAAGAAGTGGGAGTCGACCTTGAACTTTGTGTTCATGCCCATGGACACGATGTGGATCTTATCATTAAAGCTTCTCTTAAATTAATTATTCCCTTGGTACAAGTTCTTATATCTGGGATCCGGCCTTTTTGCGATCGTGGTTCCGACCATGTTCTCCCTTAAATTCCATTTCTTAGACAAGTTATAGTACTTGCCTTCTGCAGATCAATACATCTCTGCAACCTCTATATTGACCTTCCTTGAGTATTACCCTCCGTTATCTCGAGAATATCAAAGAACTGTGTTGCTTCCTATGAGTCTTCATCTAGTATTGCTTCTCATCGATTTCTGATTTCCCTCGGGTTCTAAGTTATTATTCACTCGAGAACACCGATAACTGAATCGAGTTCGTACCACGATTAAACAACTCTTGATAACCTTCATTACTTACGAATTTGAACTTGATCACGTAAGTCCTAGCCCGCTCGGCAATATCATTATCATGCTAAACTTTAAATGTGCTATTTGTTCCTTAATCCCGGAGCACAATTTTTGATGATGAGCTAAGCTTATGTCGATCTTCCTCGTCATACCATTTCGCCTTGAACAACAAGCTTGATTCCGAGTTGGAGAAGTATCTGTGGTTCCGATAATGTTTCGCTACAACACTCCTTTTGCTTGATGCAGTCGTTGTTCGATTGCTTCTTCGTGGATCCTCTAGAGAAATTTTGTCGTGATCATCATCAACATTTTGACTCCTTCTAGAATATCAACCAAATTCATGATGACAAGTACCATCCTTGCCCTCGATGATTTGTGTTATCATCGGCAACATTAATGCCCTCCCTCCAACACACACTTGCTCATGTTTTGTGTATTGCCTTTAGTTCATTTCTATCCAGCTTGTGTTATGTTCTACCTTGGATTATTACCATCTTTTATGTCAAGGATGTCGTGGGGATTTCACCACCTCTTGAGAATTCTTGATATAGGTGATACTTATCACCATCACCATTCTTGTATTGGTCCCCGTGTTGTTCCTAACCGGAATACCGACAAATGGACTAGTAATTTTAAAACTTCTAGCAACCTTATTGCTTTGAAGTTAATGGTCGACATTTCATTCTTAGGCCATTTGTTATCGAATCACCATTCTAACATTGATTATGCTACCTAAGACCGTATTTCGGGTGCACCTTCTACTAATTTTTAATTGTGTATGTTTTCCTCGAGCATACCTCATTATATCATTTGATCTGACAAATGTTATCTCCTTGTTCACATAATATTGGAAATCCATATTTTAGTAAAACTCAAGGAATTGTCGCTGAGCCCATTAGCCACCCCCTCGTCATTTCCTTGGTTTAATGATGAACTCTTGTTTCAGAACTCGCTTCCATAGTTCAATTCCCGATGATCTTACAATGTCATCTCGTCAATTTGTGTTGCACCTTTTCTTCTCAGGCATCCTAACTCTGAATTATGCTGCCACCAATCGGATCTGAACCTCAGTCATATATGATGGTTGGAACATATTTCCAAGAGTTATAACATTGGTCTTTATATGACTTGGTAAGGTGATGTCATGCCTAGCACACCTCACCAGAGGACCTATTGTTATAGTTTCCTTTTTTAGCAAGGACATCCATTCTTTCATGAGGAAATTGTAAGACATATTCTATGAGTTGTCCCTGATGTATCCTTTCTGTATACAAAGTCTGAGCTTTGTTTGAAGACCATGCCAATGCTATCTCGCAGCATGTCTGTGGTACTCCAATTTTCAATAAAAACATTTGAAGCACAATGCTAAATTTTCCTTATCAATTATCCAAACACCTTTGTATGGGTAATGTCATGAAATTTCTCTTCTCTTACCTAAAGAGTTTTCTACATTATATCCTGTCATGGATATCATGCCCCGCTTGTACTTGGGAAGTATATACCCTTGAAATATGTGCTTAAACATATTCTCCTTTCCATTGTTCTGTTTAATCTGATAATCATATTTTCCTTTCCATTGTTTGGTCTAACCTTTCTTGTGATCTATATGATCTAAGCAGTAATATTCTTCTGCTTATGTAAACACCTTGGTGAACAACCGTGTCGGTAAGACCCTGTTGCTTTTGTTGATGGCATTCTGGTAACCACCGATGGACAAGAACTTTGCCTATTGGTCTACCTCGTTCAACGAGCAGGAAAATGGTTCTCATCGTCCCTCGCCCTTGGCACCAGCATTGTTGCCATCATAACTGACAGGCTATCCTCTGACCTACTTTACTATCATAACCTTGCAAGATGTCACCGCTCTTTCTACTTTTAACCCACATGGTGGGCCCATAACCCCCAGTTCCACATGATCGAAACCTGACTCTCCTGTACACCCTATTGTCAAAGTTATTCCTTGTGCGTGGCCTCGTATGTAATTCATGAGAGACCTTCAAGTCTGATATCAGACACAATACTTATTCCCGTTGCTTTGAACCCCTTTCACGCCCTGTAACAGGCATCGAACAATCGCCTTCCCGCTCGAAACTTCCTAGAATACCTCCTTACTTTGCTCTCGATATTTCCTTAAGTTTCAATTTGAGAGTTACTTTCCGCCACCTTCCTCGATGTTGTCCACCAGATAGTCAACCTTCCATAGGTCCGTTCTCCCGGAATATGCACCCTTTTTCTCTCATAAGTAGGATGGAGTTCTTGAAGAAAGGATGCCGACTTCATCATGATGACCCGAGGCATAGAAATAAAGACATCAACGTAACAGATTGACCTCTTCGAGAAGAGCAACTAAGACCGAGAACACTCGCCAAAATTTCGTAACTAGAACCTCCCCACCTTACGCCTCTTAAATCTCGGGACGAGATTTCTTGTAGTGGAGGAGAATTGTGAAGCCTGGATATTTAAGCTACAGTGAACCTCTGCTAATGATACCACGTCACCCCGATTACTGTTGCTAATCTCGCGTTAGTTCGAAACCGGTTTGGATTCAAATTCAAAATCAAGCAAACAATAAAAGTTTTCAAATATTAAAACTAAAATGTTCTCGAGGTGTCAAATAATTCATAAGTAATATTGATGAAGAAACCATGTTTTTATAAAATAGTTAAATGCACTATGATAAATAAAGTAGTGGCTTAATCAATTAATTGTTGCCTTTTATAATTAGTAAAATGTTAGGCTATTTTATTTGGGTGCCATAATTAAATGTGGTAGTAGTATTTTTAGCTATACTGATCTAGGAGCTATTTTTGTATTTTTAAAAGTTAAAGATAAATTGAAACTATAGAGAAAAGTAAATAAATAGAAAAGAAAATGTAAAAGAAATAAACACCCTCCCAACTAGGCCTCAACCCAGCGGGCCACCAGGCCGGCCCATCTCCCGTTCTATAACCCCTACCCCCACCGAAACGTAACCCTAACCCTAACCCACACACGATCCCCACTCCCCCCCTCTCTCGATCCCGTCTGGATCGGGGGACCATCGCCCGATTCCGCCCACATCGTCGCCCCCGCCGCCCCTCGCCGCCGTTCGCCGGATCGCCCACCACCTCGTCGGACCGCCTCCTTGCCGGACCGCTCCGTCCTCGACCTCCTTGTCGGATTTGCATCGCCGACCCGTCGCCTGACCCCGACTCCTCCCCGAGCCCGCCTCGCTCAACTACAGGGCTTTGTGAGCCCCCTCCCCTTCTCCTCTCTGCCTCCCTCACCCGCTCGCTAGTTCGCCATGGCCGTGCCGTGCTCGCGGGCACTGCTGCCCCGCTTGTGCCCCGCCATGCCGCTGCACCTCGGTGCCCGCTCGCACGCCGTGCTACTACCGGCCGCGCCCCTAAGCCAATCCGGCCCCGTGCGTGCCTCCTTGCCCTCCACCGTCGCCGGACATTGCTCCCCACCCTCCACCGCCGCTGGACGTCGCTCCTCGCCCGCCTCCGACGTCCGCTGCCGTGGCGCCCGCTCTCCCTCCTCACTCGCATGCCCCCGCCGTTCCGCTACCCCCATTGCCGCCTGTGCGTGCCGCCGCCGCGCCTCGCCCATCCGCCTGGCCATGCTCGCCCGCGCCGCTCGAGCTTCCTGCGCGCGCGCTCGCTGTAGTGTTGGGGAACGTAGTAATTTCAAAAATTTCCTACGCACACGCAAGATCATGGTGATGCACAACAACGAGAGGGAAGAGTATCGTCCACGTACCCTCGTAGACCGTAAGCGGAAGCATTATGAGAACGCGGTTGATGTAGTCGAATGTCTTCACGGTCCGACCGATCCAACTACCGAATGCATGTCAGCTCCGAGTTCAGCACACGTTCAGATCGATGACGTCTCACGAACTCCGATCCAGCAGAGCTTCACAGGAGAGTTCCGTCAGCACGACGGCGTGATGATGGTGCTGATGTTGCTACTGATGCAGGGCTTCACCTAAGCACCGCTATGATATGATCGAGGTGGATTATGGTGGAGGGGGCACCGCACACGGCTAAGGGATCACCGATCAACTTGTGTGTCCTAGGGTGCCCCCTGCCCCCGTATATAAAGGAGCAAGGGGGAGACTGGCCGACCCCTGTAGGGCGCGCCAGGAGGATTCCTCCTCCTAGTAGGAGTAGGACTCCCCTTTCCTATTCCTACTAGGAGGAGGAAAGGAAGGGGGAAGGGGAGAAGGAAGGAGAGGGAGGAAAGGAGGAAAGGGGGGCTGGCCCCCTAGTCTAATTCGGTTTGGGCTAGGGGGGCCACGCGCCCTGCCTCCTCTCTTCCACCACTTGGCCCATGAGGCCCAAAACTTCTTCCCCGTATTCCCGTAACTCCCCGTACTCCAAAAAAAATACCCGAATCACTCGGAACCTTTCCGATGTCCGAATATAGTCGTCCAATATATCGATCTTTACGTCTCGACCATTTTGAGACTCCTCGTCATGTCCCAGATCTCATCCGGGACTCCGAACTACCTTTGGTACATCAAATCACATAAACTCATAATACCGATCGTCAGCGAACGTTAAGCGTGCGGACCCTACGGGTTCAAGAACTATGTAGACATGATCGAGACACGTCTCCGGTTAATAACCAATAGCGGAACCTGGATGTTCATACTGGCTCCTACATATTCTACGAAGATCTTTATCGGTCAAATGGCATAACAACATACGTTGTTCCCTTTGTCATCGATATGTTACTTGCCCGAGATTCGATCGTCGGTATCTCAATACCTAGCTCAATCTCGTTACCGGCAAGTCTCTTTACTTGTTCTGTAATGCATCATCCCGTAACTAACTCATTAGTCACATTGTTTGCAAGGCTTATAGTGATGTGCATTACCGAGAGGGCCCAGAGATACCTCTCCGGCAATCGGAGTGACAAATCCTAATCTTGATCTATGCCAACTCAACAAGTACCATTGGAGACACCTGTAGAGCACCTTTATAATCCCCTAGTTACGTTGTGATGTTTGGTAGCACACAAAGTGTTCCTCTGGTATTCGGGAGTTGCATAATCTCATAGTCATAGGAACATGTATAAGTCATGAAGAAAGCAATAGTAATATACTAAACGATCAAATGCTAAGCTAACAGAATGGGTCAAGTCAATCACATCATTCTCTAATGATGTGATCCCGTTAATCAAATGACAACTCATGTCTATGGCTAGGAAACTTAACCATCTTTGATTCAACGAGCTAGTCAAGTAGAGGCATACTAGTGACACTTTGTTTGTCTATGTATTCACACATGTACTAAGTTTACGGTTAATACAATTCTAGCATGAATAATAAACATTTATCATGATATAAGGAAAAAATAATAACTTTATTATTGCCTCTAGGGCATATTTCCTTCAGTCTCCCACTTGCACTAGAGTCAATAATCTAGTTCACATATTTATGTGAGTAGTTCACATCTCCATGTGACTAATACTCAAAGGGTTTACTAGAGTCAATAATCTAGTTCACATCGCTATGTGATTAACATCCAAAGAGTGATCATGTTTTCTTGTGAGAGAAGTTTAGTCTATGGGGCTGCAACATTCAGATCCGTATGTATTTTGCAAATTTCTATGTCTACAATGCTCTGCATGGAGCTACTCTAGCTAATTGCTCCCACTTTCAATATGTATCCAGATCGAGACTTAGAGTCATCTAGATCAATCTAAAAAGCTTGCATTGACATAACTCTTTACGACGAACTCTTTTATCACCTCCATAACCGAGAAATATTTCCTTAGTCCTCTAAGGATAATTTTGACCGCTGTCCAGTGATCTACTCCTAGATCACTATTGTACTCCCTTGCCAGAATGATGCTAAGGTATACAATATGACTGGTAAACAACATATCATACTTTCTAGAACCTATGACTGAGGCATGGGGAATGACTTTTCATTCTCTTTCTATTTTATTTTGTGGTCGGGTTTTGAGTCTTTACTCAACTTCACACCTTGCAACACAGGCAAGAACTCCTTCTTTGACTGTTCTATTTTGAACTACTTCAAAATCTTGTCAAGGTATGTACTCATTGAAAAAACTTATCAAGTGTCTTGATCTATCTCTATAGATCTTGATGCTCAATGAGTAAGTAGCTTCATCGAGGTCTTTCTTTGAAAAACTCTTTTCAAACATTCCTTTATGCTTTCCAGAAAATTCTACATTATTTTCGATCAAGAATATGTCATTCACATATACTTATCAGAAATGTTGTAGTGCTACCATTCACTTTCTTGTAAATACAGGCTTCACCGCAAGTCTGTATAAAACCATATGCTTTGATCACACTATCAAAATGTTTATTCCAACTCCGAGAGGCTTGCACCAATCCATAAATGGATCGTTGCAGCTTGCACACTTTGTTAGCTCCCTTTGGATCGACAAAACCTTTTGGTTGCATCATATACAACTCTTCTTCCAGAAATCCATTCAGGAATGTTGTTTTGACACCCATTTTCCAAATTTCATAATCATAAAATGCGGTAATTGCTAACATGATTCGGACAGACTTAAGCATCGCTACGGGTGAGAAAGTCTCATCGTAGTCAACTCCTTGAACTTGTCGAAAACCTTTCGCAACAAGTCGAGCTTTTTAGACAGTAACATTACCTTCAGCGTCAGTCTTCTTCTTGAAGATCCATTTATTCTCGATGGCTTGCTGATCATCGGGCAAGTCAACCAAAGTCCATACTTTGTTCTCATACATGGATCCCATCTCAGATTTCATGGCCTCAAGCTATTTTACAGAATGTGGGCTCATCATCACTTCCTCATAGTTCGTAGGTTCGTCATGATCAAGTAACATGACATCCAGAACAGGATTATCGTACCACTCTGGTGCGGATCTCACTCTGGTTGACCTACGAGGTTCGGTAGTAACTTGATCTGAAGTTTCATGATCATCATCATTAGCTTCCTCACTAATTGGTGTAGGTGTCATAGGAACCGGTTTCTGTGATGAACTACTCTCCAATAAGGGAGCAAGTATAGTTACCTCATCAAGTTCTACTTTCCTCCCACTCACTTCTTTCGAGAGAAACTCCTTCTCTAGAAAGGATCCATTCTTAGCAACGAATGTCTTGCCTTCGGATCTGTGATAGAAGGTGTACCCAACTGTCTCCTTTGGGTATCCTATGAAGACACATTTCTCCGATTTGGGTTTGAGCTTATCAGGATGAATTTTTTTGACATAAGCATCGCAACCCCAAACTTTAAGAAACGACAACTTTGGTTTCTTGCCAAACCATAGTTCATATGGCGTCGTCTCAACGGATTTAGATGGTGCCCTATTTAACATGAATGCAGCTGTCTCTAATGCATAACCCCAAAATGATAGTGGTAAATCGGTAAGAGACATCATAGATTGCACCATGTCTAATAAAATATGGTTACGATGTTCGGACACACCATTACGCTGTGGTGTTCCAGGTGGCGTGAGTTGCAAAACTATTCCGCATTGTTTCAAATGAAGACCAAACTCGTAACTCAAATATTCTCCTCGATGATCAGATCGTAGAAACTTTATTTTCTTGTTACGATGATTTTCCACTACACTCTGAAATTATTTGAACTTTTCAAATGTTTTAGATTTATGTTTCATCAAGAAGATATACCCATATCGTCCTCAAATCATCTGTGAAGGTCAGAAAATAATGATACCTGCCGCGAGCCTCAACACTCATCGGACTGCATACATCAGTATGTATTATTTCCAACAAGTCTGTTGCTCGCTCCATTGTTCCGGAGAACGGAGTCTTAGTCATCTTGCCCATGAGGCATGGTTCGCAAGCATCAACTAATTCATAATCAAGTGGTTCCAAAATCCCATCAGCATGGATTTTCTTCATGCGCTTTACACCAATATGACCTAAACGGCAGTGCCACAAATAAGTTGCACTATCATTATTAACTTTGCATCTTTTGGCTTCAATATTATGAATACTAGATGATAGCCCACGCGTTGCTGCGGGAATTGCTTGCAATATATTTCGATGAGATTTGGTTATATGGGCATGAATAGAAAATGAGCACTTGTAAAGAACATAGGTAAGTGGAAGGTATTTTGGAACATGTACATTAAATCATCCACATTCAGATCACCATGAATTAAGAATTATATATGTATGCTCAAAATGAATTGCTGGTAGCATCATAAAGTTTCCCAACTTGTCCTTCATACCGATAAAGTTTAGGTCACCATTTCTTAAGCTATGATACGTTCTAAGACAATAATACCAAGAACATGTTGGTAAGCATAACTGTAATAAAAAAACATGAATTGGAAGTGGGCCTAATTGAGCAACTATCAAAAATTTAGTGGGAGACACATGTAGCTACAACTAAGTTGGAGAAGTATTATTCGGCTCAATTTCCAAAGTGCAGCCAGGTAAAAAGCATTTGGCACCGGCACCGTGCAAATATTTCAAATGAGAAAGGACATAGAGCTATCAAATAGGGACGCTTCTATGCCATTCTCTGTTTCATACAAACAATGGAAAGTAACTTCAGGAACTTACCCACTTTAAAACAACACTATTGTGCTTTGTTTGTTTTGATTGCTTGTATTTTGATTTTTTTATAAACACAGACAAAAGTTTGCATCCAGTTCCACCATCCTACATAAATACAAAAAGTGTATGTTTTAGAAATTTACTTTAGTTTAACATAGCAAATTAAAGAGCTAAAGATGTGGACTCTTGTAAACAAAAACATAGACAATCCTTTATTATGATCAGTGAACTAACCATGACCCATTCTCCGAAGGGTACTGATATTAGAATTATTAATTCATAAATTCACGCAAAAACAAAAAGCTAACGTATGTAGATTGGTGGCCCAGTAGCGTACTGCAAACAGGGTTTAGATTGCACTCAAACAATCTTGCTAAAAGTACTATTTTTCGGCTATAATTAGTACTATGGAGCATGTATAATAGAAGAAGATGCACACTACTTTGAGGTCTAGAATATCATGAAGTTGTGATTTTAATGGTAGTTGAATATCTGAAGTTAAGAAGCAACAGAACTGGGTTACTTTGTCACCCTCCCAGAGCCAAACATAATTATGATATCCGTATTTAGGAGATGAACTATTCATGGAAACAAAACTGTATCATAAAAAAGTAAGAGCCAAAAAGAGACAATGATAGGGATGCCTTACCACTGAAAGGAGGATCTGGAGAGCCATCGCTTCTCACAGCCGCATTCGTCGTTATCTTAGTGACTTAAGGATTATAGAATAAGGAAAAAGGAAATGATAATCCAAACTCCCGTTTCTGAAATTGCAAGAAGAAATAGGTGAGTGGAAGCTTAGTTCCTCATATGACTTGATTCTAGTGAACCTTCCATGTCCGTGATTTTTTTCGAAAAGGTCCATGTCCGTGATTGCCTACAATAGCGCAGAGGTGTCATATGCTGCCCTAGCTGCTGCTGCTGCTGCTTCACGACTGCCTGACGGTCGGTCGTCACCTTCCAAAGGGGTTCCTTGGCAAGGCTTAATGCGTGTATACTCTTGAAAGTTGTATAACATTCAGAGTTTCGAGACTGCATGTAAATGAAAGGTACAGAGGGGATCCCCCAAAATTAAGGCTGAATTATCCTACAATATTGGCGAAATCCAATGAATCAATGGAGTAGTTTGTGTCATGCATCTACTCTCTATTCCATCTTAGACTGTAAAGAAGAATCAAATTGCTAAGGATGAGTGAAGCGAGAAACTTGCCTACTCACCTTGCACCCATACCCATGTACTGGAGCCACAGAACAACCTGACTTCATGATGGGAAGGAGGATGCGGCTTGAAACTTCAGCGGGCAGGTCTTGGACAGGCGGATTGTGCCAGATGAGTGCCACAGGAGGAGATGCATCCCCGCTAATCCCCCCCCGCCGTGCGCTACTGTAGATAGGTAGGGGGAATTTTCTAAACGACGGAATGGGAGGAGAGCTTGATGTGTTGACTTTGTGAGAGCGGTTGAATCAGGGAGGGAGATGACGCTCGTGAGGCCTCAATCCCTGTCGACCGGAGGCGGTGGCAATCCTGCGCCGAATCTGCTACTTGTTGAAGCCTTGAAGGGCACCGCCCGGTGGTGATTGCGCCGCCCTGTCTTCTGGTACGGGAAAGAGTAGAGATGCAGAGAGATGAAGCGTTGGGCTTCTTTTATCAGTTAGTATACTGACTCTTCGGACCAAAGAGGCCTCTTTGGTTTCTAGAGAGTCGCACATTTTTTTAAAGAATGATGACATTGTGAGCTGCATGATCAAAATAAATTAAAGTAATTGATGATGTGGCAAGGCTGCTGAGGTGGATAGGCTGCATGTTAAGAGAAATAGTATAGTGAGGATCAACTATTTAGGTATAATAGATGTGTATTACTACGATCGAGATTCAATAAACCATTCACCTTGGGTGTAAGACCATTGAAGGTTTTATTCATGTAAACAGAACAACAATTATTCTCTGACTTTAAATGAATAACCGTATTGCAATAAACATGATCAAATCATATTCATGCTTAACGCAAACACCAAATAACATTTATTTAGGTTCAACACTAATACTGAAAGTATAGGGAGTGTGCGATGATGATCATATCAATCTTGGAACCACTTCCAACACACATCATCACTTCACCCTTAACTAGTCTTAGTTCATTCTGCAACTCCCGTTTCGAGTTACTAATCTCAGCAACTGAACTAGTATCAAATACTGAGGGGTTGCTATAAACACTAGTAAAGTACACATCAATAACATGTATATCAAATATACCTTTGTTCACTTTGCCATCCTTCTTATTCGCCAAATACTTGGGGCAGTTCTGCTTCCAGTGACCAGTCCCTTTGCAGTAGAAGCACTTAGTCTCAGGCTTAGGTCTAGACTTGGGCTTCTTCACTTGAGCAACAACTTGCTTGCTGTTCTTCTTGAAGTTCCCCTTTTTCCCTTTGCCCTTTTCTTGAAACTAGTGGTCTTGTCAACCATCAACACTTGATGTTTTTCTTGATTTCTACCTTCGTTAATTTCAGCATCACGAATCGTTTCTCTTATCCCTTGCATATTTTAGTTCATCACAAAGTTCTAGTAACTTGGTGATAGTGACTAGAGAACTCTGTCAATCACTATCTTATCTGGAAGATTAATGCCCACTTGATTCAAGTGATTGTAGTACTCAGACATTCTGAGCACATGCTCACTAGGTGAGCTATTCTCCTCCATCTTGTAGGCAAAGTGCTTGTCAAAGGTCTCATACCTTTCGACATGGGCATGAGTCTGAAATACTAATTTCAACTCTTGGAACATCTCATATGCTCCATGGCGTTCAAAACATCTTTGAAGCCCCGATTCTAAGCCATAAAGCATGGTGCACTAAACTATCAAGTAGTCATCATATCGAGCTCGCCAAACGTTCATAACGTCTGCATCTGCTCCTGCAATGGGTCTGTCACCAAGTGGTGCATCAAGGACATAATTCTGCTGTGCAACAATGAGCATAATCCTCAGGTCATGGATCCAATCCGCATCATTGCTACTAACATCTTTCAACTTAGTTTTTCTCTAGGAACATATCAAAAAATAAACGGGGAGCTACATCGCGAGCTATTGATCTACAACATAGTTATGCAAATACTATCAGGACTAAGTTCATGATAAATTAAAGTTCAATTAATCATATTACTTAAGAACTCCCACTTAGATAGACATCCCTCTAGTCATCTAAATGATCACGTGATCCAAATCAACTAAACCATGTCCGATCATCACGTGAGATGGAGTAGTTTTCAATGGTGAACATCACTATGTTGATCATATCTACTATATGATTCACGCTCGACCTTTCGGTCTTCAGTGTTCCGAGGTCATATCTGCATATGCTAGGCTCATCAAGTTTAACCCGAGTATTTCTGCGTTTGCAAAACTGGCTTGCACCCGTTGTATATGAACGTAGAGCTTATCACACCCGATCATCACGTGGTTTCTCGGCACGACGAACTTTGGCAATGCTGCATACTCAGGGAGAACACTTGTACCTTGAAATCTAGTGAGAGATCATCTTATAATGCTACCGTCAATCAAAACATAATAAGATGCATAAAAGATAAACATCAGATGCAATCAATATATGTGACATGATATGGTAATGATCATCTTGCGCCTTTGATCTCCATCTCCAAAGTACTGTCATGATCTCTATCGTCACTGGCATGACAGACACCATGATCTCCATCATCTTGATCTCTATCAACGTGTCGTCATATGGTCGTCTCGCCAACTATTGCTATCGCATAGCGATAAAGTAAAGCAATTGTATGACGCTTGCATCTTATGCAATAAAGAGACAACCATAAGGCTTCAGGCAGTTGCCGATAACTTTAACAAAACATGATCATCTCATACAACAATTTATATCTCATCACGTCTTGACCATATCACATCACAACATGCCCTGCAAAAACAAGTTAGACGTCCTCTACTTTGTTGTTGCAAGTTTTACGTGGCTGCTACGGGCTGAGCAAGAACCGTTCTTACCTACACATCAAAAACCACAACACGGTATAGTGATTGCTTTTTGATCTTCAGAAAGAACCATGCTCATTGAATCCGATTCAACTAAAGTTGGAGAAACAGACACCCACTAGCCACCTGTGTGCGAAGCACGTCGGTAGAACCAGTCTCGCGTAAGTGTACGTGTAATGTCGGTCTAGGCCGCTTCATCCAACAATGCCGCTGAATCAAGAATAAACTAGTGACGGCAAGCAATATGTATATACCCACGCCCACAAATCCTTTGTGTTCTACTCGTGCATATAACATCTACACATAAACCTGGCTCAGATGCCACTGTTGGGGAACGTAGTAATTTCAAAAATTTCCTGCGCACACGCAAGATCATGGTGATGCACAACAACGAGAGGGAAGAGTATCATCCACGTACCCTCGTAGACCATAAGAGGAAGCGTTATGAGAATGCGGTTGATGTAGTCGAACGTCTTCATGATCCGACTGATCCAAGTATCGAACGTGCGGCACCTCCGAGTTCAGCACACATTCAGCTCGATGACGTACCACGAACTTCGATCCAGCAGAGCTTCACATGAGAGTTCCATCAGCACGACGGCGTGATGACGGTGATGATGTTGCTACCGACGCAGGGCTTCACCTAAGCACCGCTATGATATGATCGAGGTGGATTATGGTGAAGGGGGGCACCGCACACGGCTAAGGGATCAATTATCAACTTGTGTGTCCTAGAGTGCCCCCCTGCCCCCATATATAAAGGAGCAAGGGGGAGGCCGGCCGACCCCTATAGGGTGCGCCAGGAGGAGGAGTCCTCCTCCTAGTAGGAGTAGGACTCCCCTTTCCTATTCCTACTAGGAGGAGGAAAGGAAGGGGGAAGGGGAGAAGGAAGGAGAGGGAGGAAAGGAGGAAAGGGGGCAAGACCCCTAGTCCAATTCGGTTTGGGCTAGGGGGCCGCGCTCCATGCCTCCTCTCTTCCACCACTTGGCCCATGAGGCCCAAAACTTCTTCCCCATATTCCTGTAACTCCCCGGTACTCCAAGAAATACCCGAATCACTCGGAACCTTTATGATGTCCGAATATAGTCGTCCAATATATCGATATTTACGTCTTGACCATTTCGAGGCTCCTCGTCATGTCCCCGATCTCATCTGGGACTCCGAACTATCTTTGGTACATCAAATCACATAAACTCATAATACCGATCGTCACCGAACGTTAAGCGTGCGGACCCTATGGGTTGGAGAACTATGTAGACATGACCGAGACACGTCTCCGGTCAATAACCAATAGCGGAACCTGGATGTTCATATTGGCTCCTACATATTCCACGAAGATCTTTATCGGTCAAATGGCATAACAACATAGGTTGTTCCCTTTGTCATCGGTGTGTTACTTGCCCGAGATTAGATCATCGGTATCTCAATACCTAGCTCAATCTCGTTACCGGCACGTCTCTTTACTCGTTCTGTAATGCATCATCCCGTAACTAACTCATTAGTCACATTGCTTGCAAGGATTATAGTGATGTGCATTACCGAGAAGGCCCAGAGATACCTCTCCGACAATCGGAGTGACAAATCCTAATCTTGATCTGTGCCAACTCAACAAGTACCATTGGAGACACCTGTAGAGCACCTTTATAATCACCCAGTTACGTTGTGACGTTTGGTAGCACACAAAGTGTTCCTCCGGTATTCGGGAGTTGCATAATCTCATAGTCATAGGAACATGTATAAGTCATGAAGAAAGCAATAGCAATATACTAAACGATCAAATGCTAAGCTAACGGAATGGGTCAAGTCAATCACATCATTCTCTAATGATGTGATCCCGTTAATCAAATGACAACTCATGTCTATGGCTAGGAAACTTAACCATCTTTGATTCAACGAGCTAGTCAAGTAGAGGCATACTAGTGACACTTTGTTTGTCTATGTATTCACACATGTGCTAAGTTTCCGGTTAATACAATTCTAGCATGAATAATAAAAATTTATCATGATATAAGGAAATAAATAATAACTTAATTATTGCCTCTTGGGCATATTTCCTTCACGCAGCTGTTGCCGCCGCCGCCGCCCTGCTAGTACTGCGCGCTCCCGCCGGAACCCCCGCCGCGCCTCAACCACCGCTCCGCTCGCTCGCCGCCACTCCCCCGCCTCCCCGTGCGGCCTTGCCGCCCGCTGCCCGGCGTCGTGGTGCCCGTGACCGGCTGGCCGAGCGAAGGCTCGCGCTGGCCCCTAGCCGCCGACGCTCGTGCCCGCGTGCCCCCGGGTCCAGGCGCCCATGCACCCACACCCGGTAGCCCACCCGTTTACCCCATGTGTCGTTGACAACGCCCCCCAAAAGAAGAATTAAAAAAATTGAATTTAAAATAAATAAATAAATTGTTAATTAATTAAATAAGTTAATTAATTCTGTTAACTAAACTAATTGAATCTAATTAACCTAATCTTTTAGTTAAGCTAATTAACTCTGATTAATTAAACTCTGTCAATGACAGCGGGACCTAGCTATTAGTTTGACTGGTCAAAGGTCAGAATTGACCGCTGATGTCATAAATGCTTTTCAATTAAATTCATTCCATTAATTCTAGAAAATTGATTAAATCTTTTAAAATTAATATAAAATAAACGGTAGCTCGGATGGAAAAACTTTGTACATGAAAGTTGCTCAGAACGGCGAGACGAATCCGAAAATGCAGCCCATTCGTCCACCACAAGTCCCTAGCATAGAGAACATGCAACTTTCCCCCTCCAGCCCGTCTGTCCAAAAATGCGAAACACCGGGATACTTTCCTGGATGTTTCCCCCCTTCGTCGGTATCACCTCCTACTACGTTAGGGAAGACCTAGCACCGTTACTTGTCATGTCATGCATCGTCATGCTTATGTATGCATTATATTTATTGTTTCTTCCCCCTCTTCTCTCTTTATACACCGAGACCGACGCTGCTGCTACCCAGTACGACTACGGTGTTGACGACCCCTCCTTACCAGAGCAACCAGGAAAGCCCCCCCCCTTGATCACCAGATATCGCCTATTCTTCTCTCTACTGCTTGCATTAGATTAGTGTAGCATGTTACTGCTTTCCGTTAATCCTATCCTTATGCATAGCTTGTCCTTGTTACTTCTGTTGTTACCTTTACCTGCAATCCTAAATGCTTAGTATAGGATGCTAGTTTATCATCAGTGGCCTTACACTCTTGTCCCGTCTGCAATGCTATACTACTGGGCCGTGATCACTTCGGGAGGTGATCACGGGTACATATACTATATACTTTTACATACTTATGTTACTGTTCGGAGATGGGGGCTGAAGGGGCAGGTGGTTCCATTCAGGTAGTGATGAATGTTGAGAGCAAGCTTTATGAAGTAGTACATATCCAAGTACTCCCTCCATTCCTTTATATAAGGTGTATTTGTTTTTGACAAAATTTCACAATGTAAGGTGCATTTCTTCTAAATCCTCATAATTCCCTTTTTATCCCTCAAAAATAGGAAAGTATCTCTCCCCTGATTTCCTATATCTCTCCTTGCATCAAAAGAAGGAAACTATCTCTCTCTCGATTGCATGTATCTCTTATTTTTCTCGACTCACTGATTTACTTGCCACTAACCAACAAATTTGCCAAGGGTAATGTTGTCCTAATGTGTCTATAATTATGTGTCTTGGTCATCGTGCCGAAAATAATACACCTTACATAAAGGAACAGAGGGAGTACTTACAAGGGTTAGATGCAATACAAGGGAGCAAAGTGTCCAAGATATGAAATGATCATCATAAGAGTGATATCAAGGATTAGTCATAATAGCTTATGCATCCAAGTGAGTGTATAGTTCATGTTGGAAGCATCAATGACATTCAACTCACTTCTCAAGTGACAAAATATCTTTTCATGAAGAGGCTTAGTGAAGATATCCGCCAATTGTTTGTTGGTACGAACATGCTTGAGGTCAATGTCACCTTTAGCAACATGGCCCTGAATGAAATGGTGACGAACCTCAATATGCTTGGTTCGAGAATGTTGGACGTGATTATGTGCAATCTTAATAGCATTCTCATTGTCACATAGTAATGTTACATGTTCCATATGTATCCCATAATCTTTGAGAGTTTGTGTCATCCATAGTAACTGAGCAGAACATGATCCTGCGGCAATGTATTCCGCTTCGTGAGTGGAGAGAGATATCGAGTTTTGTTTCTTGGGAGACCAAGACACGAGAAATCTACCAAGGAATTGACATGTACCCGAAGTATATTTTCTGTCAACCTTGTCTCCGGCATAGTCCAAATCGAAATAGCCAACAAGTTTGAAAGAAGATCCTTTGGGATACCAAATGCCAAAGTTTGGTGTATTTATAAGGTATCTCACAATCCTCTTCACGGCCTTAAGATGACATTCTTTTGGTGCCGCTTGATATCATGCACACATGCACACACTTAGCATAATGTCGGGACATGAGGCACATAGATATATCAATGAGCCAATCATGGATTGATAAACCTTTTGATCAAAGGGTTTTCCATCCTTTGACAAGTCAAGATGTCCGGTGGTAGGAATCAGAGTTTTCATACCTTTGCTTTCTTGCATGTTGTACTTTTTGAAAAGATCCTTGGTATACTTTATTTGAGAAACAAAGGTACCATCCCGAGTTTGCTTGATTTGCAAACCAATGAAGAATTTGAGTTCACACATCATAGACATCTCATACTTTTCTGACATTAACTTTCCAAACTTTTCACTAAAGAGAGGGTCGGTAAGTCCAAAGATAATATCATTAGCATAAATTTGGCACACAAATAGTTCACCATTTACTCTCCTAGTGAATAAGGTTGGATCAATTTTACCAATCTCAAAACTTTTTTCAAGAAGAAACTTTCTTAAGCATTAATACCAAGCTCTAGGAGCTTGTCTGAGACCATAGAGAGCTTTGTGAAGTTTGTAAACATGGTTTGGTTTCTTGGGATTAACAAAATTGGGAGGTTATTTTACATAAACTTCCTCCTAAATTTCACCATTTAGAAAAGCACTTTTAATATCATTTGATAGAGGGTGATATCATGGTGATTGGCATAAGCAAGTAAGATGCAAATAGACTCAAGTCTAGCAATGGGGGTGTAGGTCTCACCATAGTCCATACCTTCAACTTGAGTGTAGCCTTGAGCAACGAGACGATCCTTGTTGTGTATGACTTGTTCATCCTCATCTTGCTTGTTCCGAAACACCCATTTGGTTTTGATGATGTTTTGTTCATCTTTGGGCTTCTCAACCAATGTCCACACTTGGTTTGTCTTGAAGTTGTGTAGCTCTTCGTGCATAGAATTTACCCAATTGGGGTCTTCGAGAGCTTCATCAACCTTCATAGGCTCAATGCTAGATATGAATGAGTAATGCTTAGAAAAGTTAGCTAAGCGAGATTTAGAGCGAGTAATTCTCCCGGAATTGATGTCGCCAAGAATTTGTTCGATGGATGATGCTTGTCGATTCTTGCTCAAACTCGGGGTAGCTTTTGCTTGGGTTGTGGTGATGCATCCTCATCATCATCATCTTCTTCTTCATTGTTGTTGGTGTCGTTGTTCGCTTGTGGGGGTGGAGAAGGAGGTTGTGGTGGATCATCTTGTTGTACTTCCTCATTCCCTTTGTCTTGACGTGTTCCACTTGTGGATGCCTCCATGTGAACTTGTGGTTCACCTTGATGTGAAGTTGGGGCTTCCACTTGAATGGACAAAGTGCTCTCCTTCACCTCCTTTGGACGGATCTTGCCAATAGACAAGCCTTGAATTGCTTCGGAAGGATCTTTATCTCCTACATCAATTGGCAATTGCTCTACTTGTGATCCGTTAGATTCATCAAACATCACATCTATCGTCTCTTCAACTTTTCGAGTGAAGTTGTCGTAGACATGGTAAGTGTGAGAGTTTGATCCGTAACGAAGTAGGAAACCTGCATGAGATTTGGGAGCAAATTTTGAACAACAATGCTTGTCAAGAATGTAATACTTGGAGCCAAATACTCTAAAGTAATCAACTTGTGGCTTGTTACCGATGAGTAGCTCATATGCTGCTTTACCAAGAGGCTTGTGTAGGTAAAGTCGATTTGCAGCATGACAAGCCGTCTCAACCGCTTCCGCCCAAAAGTGTTGTGGTGTCTTATATTCATCTAGCATCATTCTTGCCATCTCAATAAGGGCACAGTTCTTCCTCTCAACAACTCCATTTTGTTGAGGTGTGTACGTAGAGAACTCATGTGAGATGCCTTCTTCGTCAAGAAAGGTATCTACATTGGTGTTCTTGAACGCTGTTCCATTGTCACTTCAAACCTTCTTTATCTTCACTCCAAATTGATTTAGGGCCTTCCTAGCGAAGTTCTTCAAGATCTTTTGTATCCGTGACTCGTCATCAAGAAAGAACACCCATGTAAATCTTGAAACATCATCAACAATGACCAAACCGAAAGACTTACCACCAAGGATCTTGTAAGCGTTGGGACCAAAGAGATCCATATGGAGTAGCTCAAGTAGTATCCTTGTGGTCATGATGTTCTTCTTTGGATGACTTCCTCCAACTTGTTTTCTTGCTTGGCAAGCACTACAAAGTCTATCATTGTGAAATATAACATCTTTAACACCAAGGATGTGATCTCCTTTAGCAAGCTTATCAAGATTTCGCATGCCAACATGTTCTAGTCTTCTATGCCATAGCCAACGTTTAGAAGATTTTGCAATAAGACATGTACAAGGCCATGCTCTTTTAGTGAAATGAACAATGTATAGATCACTTCTACGGATAACGGTAAAGACCATATTATGATTGTCTCGATGAAACACTTGGCAATCTACTTCAGTAAATAGAACATTGAAACCAAAGTTGGCTAGTCTAGATACGGAAAGAAGATTGTAACCAAGAGATTCAACATGCATAACATTTTGAATGGAGCTATCATTGGATATGGCCACCTTACCAAGGCCAAGTACCTTACCCTTGGAGTTGCCTCCAAAAGTCACATACTTGCGTGGACCATCATTTAGGGCAAGCTCATGAAACATGTCTCTATCTCCGGTCATGTGATCGGTGCAACCACTATCAAGAATCCACTCTCTTCCTCCAGCCATGTAATCCCAAAGATTTGCCATGAGACTAAGATTTCTCATAGTCTTCTCATATTCGATGTCGGATTATTCATCTTCGTCATAATAACCATGCTCAACATCACCACCATCATCATGTATGTGATCATCACCTAGGGCAAATAATTCATTAGATTTATGATCATGACAATGTGCAAGTTTTTCAATTCTAATGGTTTCCGAGATAATGATGCTAATAGCTCCAACGTCACCTTTAGCACGCATGAGATCACAAAGCTCAAATAGGCATTCATCGAACTTAGGATCACTAGGCTTCATCTTATGAAAAACGATGGACTTATGAACAATTTCATTGAGGTTCTTTAATGAGTAATTCAGAAAGCGTATCTTGATGTCCTTCCATAGGGTATATGTGCATTCAAAGTTTTGTATGCAAATAAGGACATTTCTAGGTAAGCATGTCATGATAAGATCAATGGTTCTAAGATTATGAAGCATCTCAATATTCTCTTCATGAGTGGGATGAAAGGGATCAATGGGAGGCACATAAGGATTTTGAACATACTTACTCAAGTCAAATTCATCAAAGATAGCAAGCATTTCGATTTTCAAGAGTTATAGTACTCTCCATCAAGAATGGGCACTCTACGTGTAAGACTCTCCAAAGTAGACTCATCCATCTTCCTCCAATGGTTATAAAACCAAAGCAATGGAGACCAAAACACTGATACCATTTATAGGATCGGAGAAGATAGGTCTAGAGGGGGGTGAATAGACTCTTAACCAACCAAAGGTGTAGTTTTTAGTTTTCTTGAAACTTAGGCAGCTTTTGGCACTAGTTAAGATAACACCAAGACTTTCTACACATGCATATCTAGAGATAGAGCAAAGAAAATAGTAAAGCATGCAATTGTACGGAAAGTAAAGGGTAGACTTGGAAGATCAAATGCAACGAGGACACGAAGATTTTTGTCGTGGTTCCGATAGGTGGTGCTATCATACATCCACATTGATGGAGACTTCAACCCATGGAGGGTAACGGCTGCGCGACTCCACGGAGGGCTCCACCCACGAAGGGTCCACAAAGAAGCAACCTTGTCTATTCCATCATGGCTAAAGCCCACGAAGGACTTGCCTCACTCGGGTAGATCTTCACGAAGTAGGTGATCTCCTTGCCCTTACACTCCTTGGTTCAACTCCACATGATCTTGGAGGCTCCCAAACACCTACACAATCTAGGAGACACCATTCTCCAAAAGGTAATATATGTTGTGTTGGTGTTGAGATCCTTGCTCTTGTGCTTCAACTAATAGTCTCCTCAACACTCAATCTCTCTCTCACAGGTTTAGTGTAACATCCCAAATTTTCAATTTGGAATGTTATACATTAGATCATCATTGCATATCATATTTATTTGCATTTTGGTTGATCCTAGAAATTCTACGCAACTCAAGGACCCTCGGAGAGAGTTGGGGATTTCGTTATTTTCATATTCGAGTTTTCTCAAATTTTGAAAATAGGATCATTTGATTTTATTTATTTTATCGTCAATTATTTCTATTATAAAAATGTGAGAGAGGGAATAAAATGACTTTCCCAAAATAAAGAAATATTGAGGATTTAATAATAAAATCAAATAAGATTTTATTTTGGATTAATTTTCTATTTTATATGAATTTAGGAAAAATGCGCGTTTTTCAAAATTGCATTTAGGCTCCAAATAAATGTTCATCCTGTGCGGCTTGATTTTAGAAGCCGGGGAAAATTTATTTCGGGATTTTTGGAGTCTGTTTAGTATTCCTTTTGTTTGTTTTTCTACGTGCAATAATTTAAAAAAAAAGAGCGAACCGACTACGGGCCGTGTTTGGCCCGGACTCCTAGGGGCGGGGCTTTATATAGCGCGCCCCGAGGCCCGAATCGGCCCAAGCCGCCGCCGCCCTAACCCTAAGCCGCACCCGAGCCCAGCCGCCGCCGCCGCTGCCGCGCCGCCGTCGCCGCGCCACCGCGCCACCGCCGGATCCCCGCCGCCGCTGACGAGGTCGATCCCGCTGCCGCCGCCGACGTTTTTTTTAGAAAAATCGTTCGATTTTTCGTCGGTTTTTTTAGATCCGTTTTTTAGATAGATCGGTTTTTCCGGTTTAGTTCATTAGCGAGCGTTCGCTCGTTCGTTCATTTTAACGAACGCGTTCATCGTTTAGATCCAGATAACGAACGTTCGTTCGTTAATCTGTTCGTCGTTTTTCTTTTTCTCGGATTTATTCCGTGATTTTTCTGATCGCGATTTCTGATCCGATTTTCGTTTTAGTATAACTTTTCGCTCGTTTATCGGAATCAGGCGATTCAAGCGCCTGGAGTTTTGTCTTGAAACCCTCTTCCGTTTAACCAGCTCAAACAAGTTTTTGCCTCTGTAAAAATTGACCTAGATCCAGAATAGTAAACGAAGCTTGTTTCTTTGGCCGTTTGTCTTTTGTTGCTTCGTTCGATTTGGTTCTTTTTGCCAACCGGAGTTCTTAAGTTGAACTTTCTCGTTAGATCTCTTATTTGTGTTTTACATGTGCATTAGTTGAGTACTTATTGTATGCTTGTTTGTTTGCGATAGAGTACATGGAGTGCGCCGCTTGCTACTTCGAATAGCTAGGTTTTGCGGATCATCAGCATGGCAAGTAACACTTTGATCATACCTCCTACTACCTAGTTTTATTGCATTAGACCAATCCTCACACATTGCATGATTAGGATCTAATTAAATTGTGGGTTTTGGGAAGTAGATGAGGAAGTACCTATTACCTGTTTTATTATCAAACCTTTGGGAGTTATTTCTATGTTTGCTTATATTGCCATGCTATGCTAGTAGACGTGGATGGGTGAGTGTATCCATGACAGATGTGAGATTGTTAAATTAATGGTTTATCTAAGGTGGCAACTTAAACACACATCTGGGTGGATTGAGGTACCTGGGTATTCCAGCGATTGCGTGTTTTTCTTTTGGACCGCCACCCAGGCTCAAAGGGGATCATGAGATTATTCATACTAGAAACTTCCGTGTGCAGCCACAAGCAACTATGGGCTCTAGAATAGTTGATCAAGTTGTGCGAAGTCTTATAGTGGTAGACTAGAAGATGTAGGGGAAAGTAGGTGTAACGGTCTACCCGATCGTAAGGTGCTAGCGCTTCTGAAAGACTATGTCTCGGTCATCCGTTTCTCAAACACCATGAAGTGCGAGAATCCCAACGGAGGAGATCAAGTCTTGTGGGGAAAAGTGCGCAAACCTCTGCAGAGTGTATAAACTAATCATGGTTAGCCGTGTCCCCGGTTATGGACATCTTGAGTATCTAGTACTTGGATTATCATGTGAATCTCATCATGTTACTCTAATTAATTTGTTGGGTTTTTAATGATGATGTTTAATTGGGATTGAGAGGGTGTCTACACTCTCAATGTTTAACAACCACCATGATAGTTAAATAAAATTTATTCCTTTGCAGTAGGGAAAAATTGGCTTTACGCAAAACTGTAACCATAGAGCTTTCCACCAGCCAAATATGCATGTAGTATAGCCTTATTCTTCATTGCTCTCTATGTGTTACATTGCTAGCATATTCCATGTGCTGACCCGTTTCGGGCTGCAACGTTCATGTTGCAGACTTTTCAGACGACGAGTAAGGTGCTTTTAGGTCGTGGTTCTATACTCAGTGATGCCGTTGGAGTTGATGGACTCACTTATCTTCCAAGCCTTGCGATGTTATCGATATTAGATGGCCTTATGCCATATTTATTGTAATAAGTTCTCTTGTGAGACACTCGATGTAATAAGTGCGTGATTGCTACTCTGTTATAAATCCTTCAAGTACTGTGTGGTGTCAGCATTACTGATCCAGGGATGACACCGGAGCACAGAGATTGGACCGTTTGAGGTCTGGTCGCTACATTTAGCTTGGTTAGGAGAAGCATTGGAGTGGAAAGCAACTTGAAGAGGCTAGAAATCAAGGTTCAAATGGTAGGAATGGAATCTCTTGATCTCAACACATGAGTTGGTGGTTCTTTCTCAGAAAACGAATGGTGCAAGTTGTTGGGGAACGCAGTAATTTCAATTTTTTCCCTACGCACACGCAAGATCATGGTGATGCATAACAACGAGAGGGGAGAGTATCGTCTACGTACCCTCGTAGACCGTAAGCAGAAGCGTTATGACAACGCGGTTGATGTAGTCATACGTCTTCACGATCGACCGATCTAGCACCGAAGGCACGACACCTCCGCGATCTGCACACGTTCGTCTCGGTGATTTCCCGTGAACTCACGATCCAGTAGAGCTTCGAAGGAGAGCTTCGTCAGCACGACGGCGTGATGACGGTGATGATGTTGCTACTGGAATAGGGCTTCGCCTAAGCACCGCTACGATATTACCGAGGTGGATTATGCTGGAGGGGGGCACCGCACACGGCTAAAGATCCATGATCAACTTGTGTGTGCATGGGGTGCCCCTCCCTCGTATATAAAGGAGTGGAGGAGGGGGAGGGGGTGGCCTCTCTAGATGCGCCCCAAGGAGTCCTACTCCCACCGGGAGTAGGATTCCCCCCTTCCCTTTGTTGGTTATAGGAGAGAAGGAAGGAGAGGGAAGAAGGAAGGAAAGGGGGGCTGTCCCCCCTCCCAATTCGGATTGGGCTTGGGGGGGAGCGCCACCTAATGAAGCTATGTACCTAGGGTAGGGTCATGGGCCTGTCCTAACTGCTCTACCCAAGGACATCTCTAGAAGAAACCACCTTTCAATCGACTTGGAGGTGTTCCACTCGACAGACTCGAAGACGCTCGACCAAGAAACAATCAGTCGACCAAGATCCAACCACTCGACGGCCAGGAGACCTGAAGTCACTCCGCACGCTAACGGCCGGTCATTAAGTAGCTTTTATGGTCATCATAGCACTTTATTACTAGCGTTACCAGTAACGCTCTGCCTTAATGTACATTGAACCCTTTGTAAGATGGGCTGGCCGGGGTCCTGGCGCGCTCTATATAAGCCACCCCCATCCTCCGAGACAAGGGTTCTCACCTCTGTAACCCATATTCATATAATCCAGTCGACCGCCTCCGGGCTCCGAGACATAGGGCTATTACTTCCTCCGAGAAGGGCCTGAACTCGTAAACCTTGCGTGCTTACAACTTCCCCACAGCTAAGATCTTGCCTCTCCATACTTACCCCCTACACTACTGTCAGACTTAGAACCACGACAGTTGGCGCCCACCGTGGGGCAGGTGTTTTAGCGTTTGTTGGAGAAGTTGCGAATTTTTCCGACCCGAATCATCATGGTTTTCGGCGGAGTTTCGGTGGAGGGCCGCGAGATCCGTCTCGGCGCACTCATGTTCATCGTCGACGACTCTGCTTGGCTCCAGGAGGCTCCGCTGGACGTGGATGCACTCCCTGCTCACGGGGCAACGCACTTTAGCGCGTGCATCCGCGGTGTTCTCCTGCGACAACCGTCGACCCCCTATCGATCGGCTCCTGTGTTGTCCTCACTCCCCGTTTCCCGCCGGCGCAAGCGTTCCGGTCAGTCAAGACTTCAGCGGTGGGTGAGGCACGCGGTGGCGCGTCAGTCGGCCACCCCCCAGGTCACGGCGATCGAGCCCGACGAATCCCTCTACGGCCTGTTCGACCTGTCGACTGGCTCCGCAGAGACCGCATCCTAGTGCGACAGCAGTGATCCGGCGGCGGAGGTTCTGATGGTCGATGGACCGTCCAGTCCTCCCGGTTTTCCCCGTACCGACGGAGGCGCGGGTGGAGGCGACCCATCACGTCTCCATGAGGAGTATCTTCCCGAGCCTCTCACATCGCTGCAGAGAGAAGAACTTCGCCGCCGGAACATGGATGCACTGCACACTCCTATCGTTGGAGAGACCCCCGAGGCTCGCGCCTTGGAGGACGCACGCCTGGAAAACTTAGCCGAGCGCACTCGACTAGAGAACCTCCAGCGAGCACTCGACGAGCGTGCGCGACAACGGATTCCCGAATCCAGTCGACGTCAGCTCTTCCCGCCCCCGCAGGTATATCGAACTCCGATTCAGAATTTAGCAGCTGCAGCTCGCATAGTAGATTTGATTCAGCCTTCCTAGTCGGAGGCTGGCAGAGGCTTGCTGCAGATCAGAGCATTACTCCGGGCAGTAGGAGATCAGAATTCCACTGTTTCTCAGTCGCGGAACAGGATTCACAGCAGATCCGTTGCCGTGGACACAGTCCAGTCGGCTCACAGCCCGAGATCGCCCCCGAGGCGTGAGGGACGTGGAGACCGGCGTGACCAATATGGGAACCATGAGCAGTATGATCACCGAGTCGATCGTGACGATCGACGTCGAGTGCCCACGCCTCCCCCGAGGAGCGGGTCGTATGTGCCTCGCCAGCAGGATGACAGGCGCCCTCATAGTGGTGGGCGAAGGATTCCAGTCGACCCCAGAGGGCCAGGCTTTGACGCAAGATCCATTCTCGTCTAGGGTTTGGTCAACAGGAACAGGGCTCACCGAGAAGGTCACGCCAGAGATGCACCTGCCAGCAGCAGAGTGCATGTTTCGAGGCCAGAATGCTTTAGTAGGGCCATCAGGGCCGCTGTGATTCCTCCCAACTTCAGGTTGGCGACTGGAGTCAGTAAGTTCACTGGCGAGTCCAAGCCCGATACTTGGCTTGAAGATTACCGAGTGGCCGTCCAGATCGGCGGCGGCAATGATGAAGTGGCCATGAAGCACCTCCCTCTCATGTTGGAGGGCTCGGCCAGAGCGTGGCTGAACCAGTTAGCACCTAGCAGCATTTACACTTGGGAGGATCTCTCCCGAGTGTTCGTCACCACATTTGAAGGTACGTGCAAGCGGCCGGCAGGACTGACGGAACTGTGGTCTTGTGTACAGAAGCCAAATGAAACTTTGAGGGATTACATCCAGAGGTGGATCACGTTACATCACTCGGTGGAGAATGTGCCTGACCACCAAGCAGTTTGTGCCTTCAAGGAAGGCGTCAAGTACAGAGAACTGAATTTGAAATTCGGTTGAACTGGGGATATGTCCCTGAATCGGATGATGGAGATTGCCACCAAGTACGCTAATGGCGAAGATGAAGATTAGCTCAGGAGTGGCAAACTCAAGTCAGTCGCCCAAGAACCCGGGGGCAATTCCAATCGGAAACAGAAGCGGAAAGCCGAGCCAGCGACTCCCTGGGAAGCCTTGGCTTTAACCCAAGGGAAGTTTAAAGGGAAACCTAAAGGGCCTTGGAACCCTAAAAAGGTTAAAGACCAGGACGGAAATGATGTGTTGGACTTGCCATGCCTCGTCCACACAAAGAAAGATGAAGAGGGTAATTTCATTTACCCGAAACATACCACTCGACAGTGTCGACTCTTGATCCAGCAGTTCCAGGGCAAGCATCCCAAAGATAAAGAAAAGGAGTCAAACAAAATTGAAGACAAAGAGATAGCGACGATGGATACCCCCAAGTCAATTCCACCCTGATGATTTTTGCTGATGTTGAGAGCAAAAGTCGTCTGAAAGTCATCAACCGAGAGGTGCATATGGTTGCTCCGGCAACACCAAGTTATTTGAAATGGTCTCAGACTGCCATCACGTTCGACCAGTCCGATCACCCAACGCATATTGCCACCCCTGGGAGGCAAGCTCTGGTGGTCGACCCAGTGGTTGAAGGCACTCGACTGACCAAAGTCTTGATGGATGGTGGCAGTGGTTTGAACATATTATATGCTGAGACGTTGAAAGGGATGGGCATTCCGATGTCCAGACTCAGTGCCAGCAACATGAGTTTCCATGGAGTCATTCCTGGGAAGAAGGCTGAATCACTCGGCCAGATTGCTCTTGATGTGGTTTTCGGTGATTCCAAGAATTACCGCAAGGAAAGGTTGAGATTTGAAGTTGTAGACTTCCAGAGTGCCTACCACGCTATTTTGGGCAGGCCAGCTTATGCATGCTTCATGGCCCGACCATGTTATGTGTATCTCAAATTGAAGATGCCTGGCCCCAAAGGTGTGATCACTATTATGGGCAATCGGAAAAAAGTGGAAGAATGTTTTCAGAAAGGTTCGAAGATCGCTGATGCTCAGATGGCAGTGGTGGATTTGCAGGAATACCAGAAGACTGCAGACCCGAGTGATTTGTTGCGAGCCAAGAAGCCCGCCACAGAATCGGTTTTCCAGTCGACTGGCGATACGAAGACAGCTCACATCCACCCGACCGATCCTGGCGCTGCTTCGACTCATATCTCAACAACACTCAACTCCAAATAGGAAGAAGCGCTCATCCAGTTCCTCCGTGAGAACTGGGACATTTTCGCATGGAAGCCTTCTGACATGCCAGGTGTTCCCAGGGAGCTGGCTAAGCATCGCCTGAGAGTCGACTCAAAAATAAAACCTGTCAAGGAACATCTCCGACGGTCCGCCGTCCAGAAGAGAAAGGCCATTGGCGAAGAGGTAGCTCGGCTCTTAGCGGCAGAGTTCATCCGAGAAATCTACCACTCCGAGTGGCTCGCCAATGTTGTCATGGTCCCCAAGAAGGACAAGTCACTTCGCATGTGCATTGACTTTAAACATATCAATCGGGCCTGCCCGAAAGACCATTTTCCTCTCCCCCGCATCGACCAGATAGTCGACTCGACTACGGGATGTGAGCGACTATATTTTTAGACGCCTATTCCGGGTACCATCAGATCCATGTGTATGGACCTGACGAGATCAAAACAGCTTTCATCACTCCATTTGGGTGCTTCTGTTATGTTACCATGCCATTCGGCCTCAAGAATGCCGGAGCCACATTCATGAGGATGATTCAGAAGTGTTTGCTCACCCAAATCAGTCAAAATGTGGAGGCGTACATGGATGATATTGTGGTCAAGTCACGGAAGGGTTCTGACCTGCTGACTGACCTTGCTGAAACCTTTGCCAACCTCAGAAGGTTTGATATCAAGCTTAATCCATCAAAATGCACATTCGGGGTTCCTGGCGGAAAGTTACTCGGTTTTCTCGTTTCCGAACAGGGAATCGACGCCAATCCAGAAAAAGTTGGTACTATACTCCGAATGAAAAGTCCTGTGCGAGTGCACGATGTTCAGAAGCTTACTGGTTGCTTGGCCGCCCTAAGTCGATTCATATCTCGTCTCGGTGAAAAGGCATTACCTCTTTACCGATTGATGAAGAAATCTGACAAGTTCGAGTGGACTCCTGAAGCTGACGCAGCGTTCGCAGAACTCAAAGCTCTGCTCTCCACCCAGTCGGTGCTTGCTGCCCCAATCAGCAAGGAGCCTTTGCTGCTTTACATTGCAGCCACAGGACAAGCCGTCAGTACGGTACTCACGGTCGAGTGGGAAGAATAAGGGAAAACCTTCAAAGTTCAGCGCCCAGTGTATTATATTTCTGAAGTCTTGACCCCATCGAAGCAAAGATATCCTCATTATCAGAAGCTCGTATATGGGATTTATATGACCACAAAGAAAGTTGCCCACTACTTCTCTGATCATTCCATTACAGTCGTCAGCGACGCTCCATTGTCAGAGATCTTGCATAACAGGGACGCAACTGGTCGAGTGGCAAAATGGGCGATTGAACTCCTTCCTCTAGATATCAAGTTTGAGGCAAAGAAAACTATCAAGTCCTAGGCAATCGCGGATTTCGTCGCCGAGTGGATTGAACAGCAACTGCCGACTCAGGTCCACTCGGAGCATTGGACCATGTTCTTTGATGGTTCCAAGATGATAAATGGTTCCGTAGCCGGAGTGGTGTTGGTCTCTCCCAGAGGAGATAAACTCAGATATGTTCTTCAAATCCACTTTGATTCCTCTAACAACAAGGCAGAATACGAAGCACTTTTATATGGGTTGCGCATGGCCATTTCACTCGGCGTCCGTCGCCTCATGGTCTATGGCGACTCAGATTTGGTGATCAATTAAGTGATGAAGGAATGGGATGTCAGAAGTCCAGCCATGACTGGTTATTGCAATGCAGTGAGAAAACTGGAGAAGAAATTCGAGGGGTTAGAGCTTCATCACATACCCCGACTGAAAAATCAAGCAGCTAATGATCTGGCAAAAATAGGTTCCAAAAGAGAAGCCATTCCCAGCAATGTGTTTCTGGAACACATCCACATACCATCAGTCCAGGAGGATCCCTTCACTGAAGAGGCCCCGCAGCCAAAAAGTGCCATGGATCCGACTAAAGTCGAAGTGCCAGCTGTGGTCGACTTGATCATGGAAGTCCTGGTTATCACTCCCGTCTGGACAGAACCATACATTGCGTACATCCTAAGGAAAGAACTCCCAGAAGATGAAGAAGAAGCTCGACAGATCGTCCGTCGATCCAAAGCCTTTACTGTCATAAAGGGACAGTTATATAGAGAAAGCGCGACTGGGTCGGCCAGAAGTGTATTACACTAGAAGAAGGTCAGATGATCCTTAACAATATCCACTCGGGGACCTGTGGCCATCATGCGTCCTCTCGGACCATAGTGGCTAAAGCATACCGAGCGGGGTTCTACTGGCCAAGAGCCAATGAGATGGCCAAAGAGATAGTCGACAAATGTGAAGGATGTCAGTATTACTCCAACATGCCACACAAGCCCGCGTCGGCCCTGAAAACCATTCCACTCGTCTGGCCCTTCACTGTTTGGGGGTTGGACATGGTTGGACCACTGAGAACAGGCAGGAGCGGCTTCACTCATGTGCTGGTAGCAGTCGACAAGTTCACCAAATGGATTGAGGCCAAGCCTATAAAGAATCTTGATGCTTGCACTGCTATCAGTTTCGTCAGAGAGTTGATATTCAGATATGGAGTTCCACACGGCATCATCACCGACAACGGGTCGAACTTCGATTCCGACAAATTCAGGGCCTTTTGTGCCTCTCAGGGCACTCGGGTCGACTATGCTTCGGTCGCTCACCCCCAGTTGAATGGGCAAGCAGAAAGGGCAAACGGCCTAATTCTCAAAGGACTGAAACCCCGATTGATGCACGATCTCAAGCACGCAGCAGGTGCATGGGTCGATGAGCTTCCATCAGTCCTTTGGGGATTGAGGACAACCCCGAATCGATCGACCGGAAGAACCCCATTCTTTTTGGTCTATGGAGCCGAGGCAGTTGAAAGTGCGTTATATCGACTAGAGGGGGGGTGAATAGGCGATTTTTATGAAAGTCTTCAAAACATGGAAGTTATGAAGACAAACGATAGAAATAAACCTATTACCATGCAGCGGAAGGTAGACTACACTAGGCAAGCCATAGTCAAGTATTCAATAGAGTGAAAGCACAATGACTAATAGCAGCAATGTAGTAAGGATCAGGTAGGAAGATATTATGAAGCCAAACAGAGCACGCAATCACTCAGTGAAGATAAAAGATAGTGCAATCATACAATGACTTCACAAGGAGTAACAGTACGTAAAGAGAAGGGAAGGATGAAACCAGTGACTCGTTGAAGATAATGATGTGTTGGACCAGTTCCAGTTGCTGTGACAACTGTACGTCTGGTTAGGGCGGCTAGGTATTTAAACCTGAGGACACACAGTCCCGGACACCCAGTCCTGAACATGCAGCTCAGGACACCCAGTCCTCACCGTATTCCCCTTGAGCTAAGGTCGCACAGACCTCGCCCAATCACTCTGGTAAGTCTTCAAGGTAGACTCCCAAACCTTCACAAACTTCGTTCACCGGCAATCCATAATGTCTCTTGGATGCTCAGAACGCGACGCTTAACCGGCTGGAGGATTCACAGTCCTCAAGTGTAATAAGTCTTCAGATCACACAGACAAGAAGACTTAAGTGATGCCTAATTCTCTTTGGCTCTGGGTGGTTAGGGCTTTATCCTCGCAAGGAATTCTCTCTCAAAGGCTTCGAGGTGGGTTGCTCTCAAACGACAAAAGCCGTATACTAACTCTGAGCAGCCAACCGTTTTTGGTTGTAGGGGGTGGGCTATTTATAGCCACTAGGCAACCCGACCTGATTTGTCCGAAATGACCCTGGGTCACTAAGGAACTGACACGTGTTCCAACGGTCAGATTTCAAACTCACACGGCAACTTTACTTGGGCTACAAGCAAAGCTGACTTGTCCGACTCTGGACAAGATTCGCTCTCATAGTCTTCACTCGAAGACATAGGTTTTGGTTAAGCATCACTTCAGTCATTCTGACTGGTTCTCTTGGACCCCACTTAACAGTACGGTGGTTCCTATGACTCAACAAAGAAGAAGAAAAAGAACTACGAAAGATCTAAGTCTTCGAGCTCCATAGGCTTCATGCGATGTCTTCTCTTGTCATAGTCTTCAATGTGAATATCTTCATATACCACCTTTGACATCAATGTCTTCATACATTTTTAGGGGTCATCTCTGGTAGGAAAACCGAATCAATGAGGGACTTCTACCTGTGTTATCCTGCAATTCTCACAAACACATTAGTCCCTCAACTAGGTTTGTCGTCAATACTCCAAAACCAACTAGGGGTGGCACTAGATGCACTTACAATCTCCCCCTTTTTGGTGATTGATGACAAACTAGTTGAAGTTTTCAACGGGGAATATAATATGTGAAATTGTAAAGGATAAGGAATTGTCTTCATAAGTTGCAAGGGCTCCCCCTGAAGATGTGCATATAAGTAGTTTGCTTTTGGAATGCAAATGCACATGGCAGGTTGTGCTTGTGGAGATCCTCTTCAACTTATGATGACAATCCACTATGCATGTGAAGGTATGTGAAGATAATGACATGCATAATGGAAAATGGACGTCTGCAAAATGATCTAAGTGCGGAATTAATCGTCGCACATGCAGAATTTATCATCACATCACAAAATGGCAAATAGGTAGCAAACGACCATCGAGTTTAAGTGTTACAACTCAAAGAACCAAATGTATCAAAACGAGAGTTGTAAACACGAGGCAAAATATGAAGCACCCGCCCATATGGACCCGCTTGAAGACTATTAAATTCATATGCTTCTCCCCCTTTTGTCAGTAAGGACCAAAAAGGTTTGAAGACATAGAGCCTCTACTCGTTCCCATGAAGAGTAGGTGAAGCAGCAGGGTCGTTGGTGGTGTTCGGCGGTGCAGAAGAGCTTGGAGCAGTGTCGAAGCGTGCCGAAGGAGGCAGCGGTGAAGTAGCATCGTCGTCATCCTCGATCACTCTGGCATTTACAGTTGCAGCAGAGGAAGAGAACTCAGAGTCTTCAAGAGATGGAGTTCGTCGCAGCACTGCCCTTCGAGGAGGTGTGGAGTCAAACTTGAAGCGCTCAGAGAAGCCATCCTCTTGAAGATCATCTTCAGAACACATCAGCGTCAGCCCTTTCCATGTGCGTCGAGAGGTTTCATGAGCAACAAAGGCATTCTTGGTGGCAAGATTGCGAATGCGATTAACATCCACCAAGAGGCTTTGCATTTGACGCTTCAGCCAGTCATGATGCCTATCCTGTTTCTGATGAAGAGCCACAAGAAGCTCTTGGTCATTGAGAACACGAGTGCACTTCTTGGGTCGTGGGGCAGTTGTACTGTCAGTGGCTTCAGTGAGAGCAGGATGTGGTGCATGTGTAGTGCCAGCCAAAGGATACCCATGAGTGACTGCTTCAACTCCTTCAATGTTCTGAGAAAAACTTTGATGCTCTGCATTCTGAAGACTTAGAGGTTCCTTGGCAGGCTCAGGATAGATGGCTTCAATAGACATATCCACATCAGGCAGAAAAATCCGATGATTGCGAGCAGATGGCTGATATGAGATAGCGGAGTGAAGTTTGATCAGCCGCATTACCCATGGGGCATAGAACTTCAAGCCAAACAGATCAGAGCCTGATGCAGCAAGTTGGCGAATGAAGAAGTCCTGTGCATTGAAGCATTTTCCATGAAGAACATAGAAGACCAAAGTCTTCATTGCACCTTCCAGCTTGGCATGTGGAGAGTGTCCTTTGATGGGCCAGAGAGTTCACCTTATGATGTGATAAATAGTTCTTGGCAGATACTCAAGGTCTTCAACAAGGAACTCTTTGGGATATTCAGCATCTTGGGGCAATGGCTTCATCATACTGAGCATCTGACTCATGTTAGGTTCAGGCTTCTGAAAGATGCTCTCCATAGCTTCACTGTGAAGTTGACAGCCGGATTCGTAGAGATTGCCAGGAGTGGGTAGACCAGTGAGCTCAATGATGTCAAAGGCTTTGGCTTCGTGATGAACGTTTCCTGTCATCCACTCCAGGACCCAAGTCTTCAGATCTCTGTTATACCCGCGGATGTGAAGTGTGGCATAGAATTGGAGCAGCAACTCTTCATTCCAATGCTCTTGGTCAGTGACGAACGGCAGCAATCCAACCTCCTTGAAGCAATGCAGAGCTTCTTCCAGACAGGGCAGACCAGCTATTGCTTCAATGTCAAGACGCTTGTGTGGGAAGCTGCGACCTTGATTGTAAAGAATGCAGGAGTAATAGCTTCGCTGTGGATAGCTCCAGAACCGATCAGATGATATTCTTTCCCTTGAGTAGGGGTTCCTAGAGCTATTGAATAATGTGTTGTCTGCTCTGAAGCCATTGATATTGAAGGATCCAGGTGCTGATGCAGGACCTGGGAACCTGGGCAATCTTGGGATTGGCTTCTGTACCTGAGGCCTGTGCTCAACATGATAGTCGAACTGAGGACCGGCAGCAGGCGCAGGAACAGAAGCAGTGGGATCAGTGGCTTCGCTGGCTTCTGGTGATTTTGTTGGTGAGGGCTCCACATTAGCTTCAGCCATGACAACGTCAGTGGCTTCATTGGTGTTGGTGGTGGCAGCCTCAAGATTTTCAACCTCCACTTGATGAGCTGGAGGGTCGGTCACAACCACGTTCTCCTCGAGAACCGCTTCTTGGTGGGACAGGGGAGTAGCAGCTTGTGGGACTTCTTCTTCATCGGCTGATGCAGCCGGAATGTCTTCAGCAGCTTCAGCTTCAGATGCAGAGACTAGAGGCCTTGGTCCTTTGCGTCTCCTGCGCAACGCAGGCGACGCCTGTGTAGTTGGAGTTGGCTGGGCCTCAAAGTCTTCTTCCTCTTGTGGGCGATCAGCCCATGAAGCATCCTGAGCAATTGGCGTCAGAGGACGACCAATGCTGATGAGTTCGCTGTGCTCGGGCTGAGGAAGGACTGCACCATCTTCTACATGGTCATGGTGACCAATGTCGTCAGCAGCGATGGGATCAGCTGCTGGAAAGTCTTTAGCTTCATGAGCCTCTGTGAAAGCAGGCTCATGGATTGTCAGTTGGCGTTCAGCGTCAGGACGAACCATGGAAATGGGTTCAACAATCAAAGGCTCTGTGGGAGCAGCCCGTTCTTTCTTGGTCTTCCTCTTCTTCTTAGAGGGGGCAGTAGGAGAGGCTTCAGGATGTTTCCTCTTCCTGGCTTCAGCCTTAGCAGTCCTCGTCTTCTTCAGCTCTGAAGCGGTTGACCAGCTTTTTGGCTTCAAGCCAGTCATTCTAGTTGGGAAGACAATGGGATCTGCTTCCGGCCTTGGTGCGAGAGGTTCGGTCACAATGGGCTTCTTCTTCTGCTTAGCAGCCATCCTGGGATCAATGCCCGGACGCCCAAGGGCCTTGCGCTTCTCAGCTTCATTGTAGCCTTGCACACACTTGTCAGCCAGGTTCTTCATACGCTCCCGAGAACCCTGAGCTTCTGCGTGTTTCTTGAGAAAGGCTTCTTTGAGCTCGTGCAGCATAATCTTGAAGTTTTTCACCTCTTGCACACTAAGCTTGGCCATATGCTTCTTGAACTGAGCCTTTTCATAGTCAATCTTTTGCTTCAGTTCGACGATGCGCTGAGCGAGGGCTAGCTCTGAAGCAATGGCGCCATGGAAGGCGACACTGAGGCCAATGGGTAGTTGCAGATCTTCGAAGCTGATGTTTGGCGTGTCAAACCATTCATCAATGAAGTTGTGGATGATTGTTACATCAAAGAGAGGCAGATCATTGAAGATTTCTGCTTCTTCTTTGCTCTTGATGAGTTGCTCAAGAGCGTCATCTGCAAGATCTTCATCACTTGACAGATCAATGGCATCATCGCGCAGAATGGCAGCAGCTGTTAGCTCTTGGCCGGTGTGTGGCAGAGGCATCTTGACCTTCTAGGGCTTGGAGATGCATGACAAATCTTCAGACTGCACACTATCTTCAGGAGGTGCAGCTGCCAGTGGCTTCACCCGTGAGATTTTTGGTGCAGAGGCCGGCTTTGAAGCTTTTGGCTGCTTCAGCTTCTTTGGCTTCGGCGCTGCAGGCGCTTCATCTGATTCAGCGTCATCTGCAGGCTCATTCACGGCTGTCCCTTGAACCACATGTGAGTGATGAGGCCTTCAAGATTGTAGAAGGGCCCAAGAACGTTGGGTTCAGCTTCGCAAGTTCCATCGGCACGGGGAGCAGAGGGACCAGGGTTGAAATCTAAACCCAAAGTCTTCTTGTTCTGCTTCGCTGAGTTCTGGGCAAACTAGAAGTTGCGCTTAAATAGATTGTCGTCACGACACCATAGCAGGGACGATGGGTCAGCATCCGCAGGCTGTGGTCCACGGACCATACAGGGATAGAAGCCTTGTTCAATGGCTTCATCTCTGGTCCTGAGTTGAAGATTTTTGTAGAGGATGTCTCCCCATGGTCGCTTGATGGCATTCTTTTCAGCATATTCCTTGGTCACAAATCTGTACTTGAACCACTGTTCTGCCCAATAGCGTCGAATCCATTGGATTCGCGTCTTGCGCTGATTGTAATCCTCTTCAGGATCTGTCTTGTACAGCTCTGAGAGGTCATCGGGCAGATCTCTTGATGTTTCTCCTCGACGCTTTCTGCCACCCTTCCTTGCTGATTTTTCTGAAGCCATGAACCTTAATCTGAAAGGCTTCAATACGTTCAGAGGCTTCAAAGGTTTTTGCTTGCTGGACAAACAGGAACTGGCTTCGGGAGAATTTATGTGATGCTGTAAGAATTCTGCAAATGAATGCAGACTATGAGAACCAAGGGATTCTCCCACGGACATGTACCTGTGACAGCATTAAGGTGCGAGGGAAGGGGAAGAGGTCATATGCATTCTCAGAAGATTTTGAAGATAAATCAGTTTAGAAGACATTGACCTCATCATGCGAAGACATTCACTCATAGATAAGGAGTTGGTTCCAGATTTGTACGAATCCACGGATCAGTACAAGTGAGGAATCTAACTACTTTGTGAAGCATAAGTGAATATGCTAGGCATGTTATGAGATGCAGTATGAAAGAGATCTAACTTGTGTGAATAAAAACTGCTTGTGGTAGAAAGTGATAAAGCTATAGGATCAAAGAGGCCGTAAAAAGGAGGTTTTATTTACCACATGAAGAACTTCTAGACGGAGTGGAAGAGGAGGCCGAGCAGTTCGATCGTCCGTGCCCTAACTTGGCGACGGAGGACACCTACGGAGACGGCGGAGAAGACGATGTCCGCGGTCGGCGTGAAGACGACGTCGGAGAGGTTGCGGTAGCGAAGCGCTTCGTCGCCGGCGTCGTCGAGGGCTAGCGGTGGCGCTAGGGTTCGTGCGAGAGTGGAAGAAGAGATAATGACTGTTGTGAGGTGTGTATTTATAGGTACAGGGGCGGCACTGCGTTATTACACAGATGCCGCTGGCGATTCGCATATGAGGAACACGTGGCCATCATGCAGCATATTGGGGTTTGTTCCACATCCCACGCACGCCTGGATTGTCGGGTGGTCGTTCCCACTTCTCCGGGTTTCAGGTGGAGGAATGAGCATTGAAAACGGACTTAATGGTTGTCTCTGTATCTTCTGCTGACAAGGACGCAGAGAAGACATTCGACAGTTTCAATAGAGTGCATATGATTTGGAGAGATAGAGTTTGAGATAGAAAGCATAGAGAGGTTAGGGTCCGGTCACATTCACTTAGTTCAAAAGATTCAACAAGAAGACATAGCTATAAGTGAATGCTGTAGAGGACAGAACACTAGTATATATATATATATATATCTATATAATCAACATAGTGAAGATAATCATGAAGATATGTCGAGATTGAAGGCAATACCAAATGTGAAGACATAGCAAATGTAACGCCATGAGTGAAACACTTCAAACAGAACATTTTGTGGTGGCGTTACCCACCGTATAGGAAGTATTAGACCCAGACACGGCGCACAATTATCGTGGGGCTCCGAAGTCAAATTCCACATTAATGTATTCACACTTAGAATGTATGTCTTCATTAATTGAAGATATACTTTACTTCGTGTGTTGCACATCTAAGTCATCAATATGCATAAGTGTTAGGATGTGTGCCTGATCACAGGACATTTGAGGATTCCAGGATATTTAGCTCACACCGTAACTTGCAAAATCTCTTCTCATCCAAGGGCTTGGTGAAGATATCTGCCAATTGCTCTTCAGTGTTGACGTGTATGATATCAATATCTTTCTTCACAACATGATCTCTGAGAAAGTGATGACGAATTTCAATGTGCTTTGTCTTCGAGTGCTGAACTGGGTTGTTGGCAATCTTGATGGCGCTTTCATTGTCGCAGTAGAGTGGCACTTGCTTCAGATGAATGCCATAGTCCTTGAGTGTTTGTTTCATCCACAGAAGCTGAGCGCAGCAAGATCCAGCAGCAATGTATTCAGATTCAGTAGTGGAGAGAGATACACAGTTCTGCTTCTTTGAAGACCAACATACAAGTGATCGTCCCAGAAAGTGACATGTGCCTGATGTAGACTTGCGATCCACTTTGTCACCAGCATAATCAGCATCCGAGAATCCAACCAGATCAAACTCTGAGCCCTTTGGATACCATAATCCTAGAGTTGGGGTGTGAGCCAAATATCAAAGAATTCGTTTCACAGCTAAGTGATGCGACTCCTTTGGTGTCGCTTGGAATCAAGCACACGTGCAAACACTAAGCATAATATCTGGCCTAGATGCACATAGATAAAGCAAAGAACCAATCATGGAGCGGTATACCTTTTGATCGAACTCTTTACCATTGTCGTCGGGACCCAGATGATGCTTGGCTGGCATTGGCATCGTGAAGCCTTTGAAGTCTTGCATACCGAACTTCTTCAGACAATCTTTGAGATACTTCTCTTGAGATATGAAGATGCCGTTGCGTTGTTGTCGTATTTGGAGACCGAGGAAGAACTTCAGCTCTCCCATCATGGACATCTGATATTGCTCTTGCATCATATATCCAAACTCTTCACTGTACTTCTGATTGGTGCAGCCGAAGATAATGTCATCCACATATATTTGGCACACAAACAGTTCACCATCATATGTCTTCGTGAAGAGAGTGGGGTCTAGGGAACCAGGTATGCAGCCTTTGCTCTTTAGGAAGTATTTGAGTGTGTCATACCAGGCCCGAGGGGCTTGTTTGAGGCCATACAGTGCCTTGTTGAGCTTGTATACCATGTCAGGATGTTTTGGATCTTCAAAGCCAGGCGGTTGTGCAACATACACTTCTTCTTCAATCTTGCCATTGAGAAAGGCGCTCTTCACATCCATTTGATATAGAAGTATGTTGTGATGATTGGCATAGGCCAGAAGTATGCGTATGGCTTCAAGTCTAGCCACAGGAGCAAATGTTTCATCGAAGTCAATGCCTTCCACTTGAGTATATCCTTGAGCAACGAGACGAGCTTTGTTTCTGACAACATGACCATGCTCATCTTGCTTGTTGCGGTATATCCATTTGGTGCCTATTATGTTGAGCTTCCATGGATCAGGACGCTTAACCAGTTCCCATACATTATTCAGCTCAAACTGTTGAAGCTCTTCTTTCATAGCTTGAATCCATTTAGGTTCCATGAAGGCTTCTTCAACTTTCTTGGGTTCTGTTATTGAGACGAATGCGAAGTGCCCGCAGAAATTTGCCAGCTGAGTTGCCCTTGATCGAGTGAGCGGACCGGGTGCATTGATGTTGTCAATTATTCTCTCAATCTGCACTTCATTGGCAACACGAGGATGTACAGGGCGAATGTTTTGCTCTTGCTTAGTGGGATTGTCTTCAGGCTGAGCATTATCTTCAGGTTGATCAGGTGCGGAGATGATAAGTTCCTCTTCAGGTTGAGCTTCAGAGGGTATGATTTCTCCGGTTCCCATAAGCTTGATTGATTCGCTGGATGGAACTTCATCTAGCATATTCGGGAGGTGCTCTCTTTGTGAACCGTTAGTCTCATCAAACCGCACATCCACTGTTTCAACCACTTTATAATGAAAGAGATTGAAGACTCTGTAGGAGTGCGAATCCTTTCCATATCCAAGCATAAAACCCTCATGTGCTTTTGGTGCAAATTTTGAAGTGTGATGTGGATCCTTGATACAGCACCTGGCACCAAATACTCTGAAGTAACTGACATTTGGATTCTTGCCTGTAAGGAGCTCATAAGATGTCTTGTTCAGAAGCTTGTGAAGATAAACACGATTGATTGTATGGCATACAGTATCAATGGCTTCAGGCCAGAATTTTCTTGCAGTCTTGTATTCATCAAGCATCGTTCGGGCCATCTCAATGAGTGTTCTGTTCTTGCGTTCGACGACGCCATTCTGCTGTGGCGTGTATGGGGCTGAGAATTCATGTGTGACGCCCAAGGTACCAAGATATGTATCAAGGCCAATGTTCTTGAATTTAGTGCCATTGTCACTTCTGATGTGCTTTATCTTGGCACCATAGTTGTTCATTGCTCGATTGGCGAAGTGTCTGAAGACATCCTGCACTTCAGTCTTGTAGAGGATTATGTGCACCCAAGTATATCTAGAATAATCATCAACAATAACAAAGCCATAGAGGCAAGCAGTAGTAGTAAGAGTTGAGTAATGAGTGGGACCGAAAAGATCCATGTGGAGCAGTTTGAAGGGTCGAGTGGTTGTCATGATTGTCTTCGAGGGATGTTTGGCCCTCGTCATCTTCCCTGCTTCACAGGCACCGCATAAGTGATCTTTCTTGAACTTGATGCCCTCGATGCCTATGACATGCTTCTTCTTTGCAAGGGTGTGGAGGTTCCTCATGCCAGCATGCCCTAGCCTCCGATGCCAGAGCCAGCATTCTGAAGCCTTTGCTAGAAGACATATGGCAAGCTGTGGTCCTACCGAAAAATCTACCACGTACAAATCATCTTTCCGATACCCTTCAAACACTAGAGACTTGTCAGATTCCATTAGTACAAGGCAGGATATTTTCCAAATATTACGATCATATTCAAATCGCAAAGCATTGAGACAGACATTAAGTTGAAGCCAAGGGATTCAACAAGCATGGCTTTATCCATGTGTTGATCCTTTGAGATTGCAACTCTACCTAGACCCAATACCTTACTTTTACCAGTGTCAGCAAATGTGATGTGACTCTTGTCGGATGGATGTAAGGTTGAGTCCATAAGAAGGCTTCTTTTGCCAGTCATGTGGTTGGTACACCCACTATCAATAATCCATTCTGAAGACGCTGGTGTCGTACCCTACAGTGCAGTTAGGGGGATAGGCTTCACGAAGAGAATTGTGAAGCAAAAACATTTGATGAACCAGTGGGTTATGAAAGCTTAGATCCAAATTAGGACTGATAGGGAGAGTAGCAAGCGATTCAGGAACGAAGTACATAGTAAGACCATTCGGGCATTTGATCTTGCGCCCTACAAGATGTTTAAGGTCCCCAGCAATAGCGTCAGACGATTTTGGTTTTCTGCTGGAGACCTTTCCCTGCAAAAGAGAGTTAAGCTTTCTTAGCCACCCACATCTTCAAGGGTGGCTTAGAAGCAATAAGTCTAAGTGCAGCATCTGAGAACTTTGGCTTTGGAGCCCTAGCAAAAAGTCTTGTAGACGGACAATAGTACTCATAAGAATAAGCAGAATAGTTCTTGGTCTTATGAACATGGCGGTTTGATGAACCGTGCTCATATTCATAGGCCTGAGTATGGTTTCCCTGCAAAACATTTGCGTTAGTGCGACTCAGGTGAGTCCTCTGTCTGTATGAAGCCTTTGGACCGTATGAAGCCTGTGGTCTGAGGTTTGTCTTCTTCACGTGTGGTGTCATGATGACATTCACAGGAAGATTCTCCAGACACTTTTTCGGAACCCAGATCTTCTTCATAGGCGGTCCATTCCTGCAGTTAGTACCAATGTACCTGGCAAACACTTCACCATTCTGATTCTTAAACAGTTTATAGTTTGCATCAAAGGATTCATCAATGACAATGGGATTTGCACAAGAGGAGCCAGATAGATTGGATAGATCTGCTGAAGATTCCTTTGCAGCAACCCATGTGGTTTTGGGGTACTTCTCAGGTTTCCAGTAAGAGCCATCAACATTCATTTTCCTTACGAACCCAACACCCTCTTTCCTCGGGTTTCGGTTCAAGATCTGCTTTTTGAGGACATCACATAGTGTCTGATGCCCTTTAAGACTTTTGTACATCCCTGTTTCAAGCAATGTCTTCAACCTAGCATTCTCATCAGCAATAGTAGTGGAATCCTCAACAGAGGGGTTAGTTCCCACATCAATAGTTGAAGATATTGCAACAGTGGCAGCAGTAGAACATTCAGCAATAGTAGTAGCATTATCACGCTCAATGCAAAGACATGGTGGTTCAAATCCTTCCTGAGCGGAACTGATCTGTTTGGCGTGAAGTGACTCATTTTCCTTTTGAAGATCTTCATGAGCCGCTCTCAATTTCTCAAGATCTTGCTTCCTTTAAAGATAATCATAGGAAAACTTTTCATGAGTTGTTGAGAGTGTTTCATGACGACTTTCAAGTTCCTCATACTTAACGTGAAGATTTTTTATGTCTTCAATTAAGGACTCAGATCGAGTCATTTCAGTGCCTAACAGATCATCGCTTTTGTCTAACAGTTTTTGAATATGTTCCATGGCTTTCTGTTGTTCAGTTGCAATATTAGCAAGTGTTTTGTAGCTGGGTTTTGAACCACAATCAGAGTCATCGTCACTAGATGTTTGATAGTGAGTAGTGCGTGTGTTTACCTTGGCACCGCGTGCCATGAAGCAGTAGGTAGGAGCGGAGTAGTCCTTGTCATTTGCATCGGTGTCGGTGATGAGGTCATTGTCTTCAGTGTTGAAGATGGACTTGGCAACGTATGCTGTAGCCAGACTTGCGACGCCAGAATCGGACTCCTCCTCAGACTCCACCTCTGCCTCCTCAGAAGCGGACTCCTCCTCTGAATCCATTTCCTTGCCAACAAACGAACGTGCCTTGCCAGATGAGCTCTTCTTGTGTGATGAAGACTTTGAAGAAGAATTTGAGTATTTCTTCTTCTTCTTGTCATCAGAGTCATATTCCTTGCTCTTCTTCTTCTTTTTGTTCTCATTGTCCCACTGCGGACACTCAGAGATGAAGTGGCCAGGTTTCTTGCACTTGTGACATGTTTTCTTCTTGTAGTTATGAGCAGAAGCTTCATCATTCCTTGAGCTTGATCGGGAAGACTTTCTGAAGGCTTTCTTCTTGGTGAATTTTTGGAACTTCTTCACAAGCATAGCAAGTTCCCTTCCAATGTCTTCAGGATCATCAGAACTGCTATCAGATTCTTCTTCAGATGAGGAGACATCTTTTGCCTTCAAGGCACGAGTTCGCCCATAGTTTGGACCGTAGATATCTCTTTTCTCAGAAAGCTGAAACTCATGTGTGTTGAGCCTCTCAAGTATGTCAGACGGATCGAGTGTCTTGAAATCAGGACGTTCTTGAATCATCAGGGCTAGGGTGTCAAACGAACTGTCTAGTGATCTCAGTAGTGTCTTGACGACTTCATGCTTGGTGATCTCAGTAGCGCCAAGGGCTTGAAGCTCATTCGTGATGTCAGTGAGTCGATCAAATGTGAGATGGGCATTCTCATTGTCATTTCTCTTGAAGCGGTTGAAGAGGTTGCGAAGGACACTGATTCTCTGATCTCTCTGGGTTGAGACGCCTTCGTTGACCTTGGAGAGCCAGTCCCAGACTAGCTTAGATGTTTCCAAAGCACTCACGCGGCCATACTGTCCTTTGGTCAGATGACCACAGATGATATTCTTGGCAGTAGAGTCCAGTTGAATGAACTTCTTGATGTCAGCAGCAGTGACACCTTCTCCAGCCTTGGGAACGCCGTTCTTGATGACATACCATAGGTCGACGTCAATGGCTTCAAGATGCATGCGCATCTTATTCTTCCAGTAGGGATATTCAGTTCCATCGAAGACGGGGCACATAGCGGAGACTTTGATTATCCCTGCAGTCGACATAGCTAAAACTCCAGGTGGTTAAACTGAATCACATAGAACAAGGGAGTACCTTGCTCTGATACCAATTGAAAGTGCGTTATATCGACTAGAGGGGGGGTGAATAGGCGATTTTTATGAAAGTCTTCAAAACATGGAAGTTATGAAGACAAACGATAGAAATAAACCTATTACCATGCAGCGGAAGGTAGACTACACTAGGCAAGCCATAGTCAAGTATTCAATAGAGTGAAAGCACAATGACTAATAGCAGCAATGTAGTAAGGATCAGGTAGGAAGATATTATGAAGCCAAACAGAGCACGCAGTCACTCAGTGAAGATAAAAGATAGTGCAATCATACAATGACTTCACAAGGACCAACAGTACGTAAAGGGAAGGAAAGGATGAAACCAGTGACACGTTGAAGACAATGATTTGTTGGACCAGTTCCAGTTGCTATGACAACTGTATGTCTGGTTAGGGCGGCTAGGTATTTAAACCTGAGGACACACAGTCCCGGACACCCAGTCCTGAACACGCAGCTCAGGACACCCAGTCCTCACCGTATTCCTCTTGAGCTAAGGTCACACAGACCTCGCCCAATCACTCTGGTAAGTCTTCAAGGTAGACTCCCAAACCTTCACAGACTTCGTTCACCGGCAATCCACAATGTCTCTTGGATGCTCAGAATGCGACGCTTAACCGGCTGGAGGATTCACAGTCCTCAAGTGTAATAAGTCTTCAGATCACACAGACAAGAAGACTTAAGTGATGCCTAATTCTCTTTGGCTCTGGGTGGTTAGGGCTTTATCCTCGCAAGGAATTCTCTCTCAAAGGCTTCGAGGTGGGTTGCTCTCAAACGACAAAAGCCGTATACTAACTCTGAGCAGCCAACCGTTTTTGGTTGTAGGGGGTGGGCTATTTATAGCCACTAGGCAACCCGACCTAATTTGTCCGAAATGACCCTGGGTCACTAAGGAACTGACACGTGTTCCAACGGTCAGATTTCAAACTCAGACGGCAACTTTACTTGGGCTACAAGCAAAGCTGACTTGTCCGACTCTGGACAAGATTCGCTCTCATAGTCTTCACTCGAAGACATAGGTTTTGGTTAAGCATCACTTCAGTCATTCTGACTGGTTCTCTTGGACCCCACTTAACAGTACGGTGGTTCCTATGACTCAACAAAGAAGAAGAAAAAGAACTACGAAAGATCTAAGTCTTCGAGCTCCATAGGCTTCATGCGATGTCTTCTCTTGTCATAGTCTTCAATGTGAATATCTTCATATACCACCTTTGACATCAATGTCTTCATACATTTTTAGGGGTCATCTCTGGTAGGAAAACCGAATCAATGAGGGACTTCTACCTGTGTTATCCTGCAATTCTCACAAACACATTAGTCCCTCAACTAGGTTTGTCGTCAATACTCCAAAACCAACTAGGGGTGGCACTAGATGGACTTACAGCAGTCTTACCGAGTGAACTGCTTCATAACGCTCCCAGAGTCGAGCTCTACTCAGAAGATGAAGCAGAACAAGCCTGGCAGGACGCAGTCGACCTCCTAGAAGAAGAAAGAGAAATGGCCTTGATTCGATCGACCATCTATCAACAAGACTTGCGTCAATTCCATGCCAGAAACGTGAAGAGCCCAGCCTTCCAAGAAGGAGACTTAGTCCTCCGAGTGGATCAGCAGAAACCACACAAGCTCGCTCCTACTTGGGAAGGCCCCTTCATAGTCACCAGAGTCCTCCACAATGGAGCATACCACCTCTACAATGTCGATCGCCAGATTGATGAGCCACGAGCCTGGAATGCGGAGCTACTCCGCCCATTTTATACTTAAATTCTCACTCGGATGAGATGTAATAAGAAAAACTCCTGTAGTTTATTTATCAAAGACAAGAGCGTTATAATTTTCCCAGTGATTATTATTGTTTTTTGTTTGCGTAAGAAATCCCCCAGTGGGTGGCTTAGCTGCGAATCCGCTTCACCTAAGTTTGTAAAAACAGTTTCCTACCGAGTGGCGAGCCAGCCTCCCACTCGGGGGCTTAGCTGCGAATCCGTTTCGCCTTTTGAAAAAATCCTACCGAGTGGAGAGCAATCCTCCCACTCGGGGGCTTAGCTGCAGTCCAGTACTCGCCTAAGTTCTCTCACTTAGAGACTTAGCTGTAGTCCGACACTCGCCTAAGTTTGAAAAAAAAATCCTACCGAGTGGAGAGCAATCCTCCCACTCGGGGGCTTAGCTGTAGTCCAGTACTCGCCTAAGTTCTCTCACTTAGAGACTTAGCTGCAGTCCGGCACTTGCCTAAGTTTGAAAAATCCTACCGAGTAGAGAGCAATCCTCCCACTCGGGGGCTTAGCTGCAGTCCAGTACTCGCCTAAGTTCTCTCACTTAGAGACTTAGCTGCAGTCCGGCACTCGCCTAAGTTTGAAAAAATCCTACCGAGTGGAGAGCAATCCTCCCACTCGGGGGCTTAGCTGCAGTCCAGTACTCGCCTAAGTTCTCTCACTTAGAGACTTAGCTGCAGTCCGGCACTCGTCTAAGTTTGAAAAAAATCCTACCGAGTGGAGAGCAATCCTCCCACTCGGGGGCTTAGCTGCAGTCCAGCACTCGCCTAAGTTCTCTCACTTAAAGACTTAGCTGCAGTCCGGCACTCGCCTAAGTTTGAAAAAATCCAACCGAGTAGAGAGAAATCCTCCCACTCAGGGGCTTAGCTGCAGTCCAGCACTCGCCTAAGTTCTCTCACTTAGAGACTTAGCTGCAGTCCGGCACTCGCCTAAGTTTGAAAAAATCCTACCGAGTGGAGAGCAATCCTCCCACTCGGGGGCTTAGCTGCAGTCCAGCACTCGCCTAAGTTCTCTCACTTAGAGACTTAGCTGCAGTTCGGCACTCGCCTAAGTTTAAAAAAATCCTACCGAGTGGAGAGCAATCCTCCCACTCGGAGGCTTAGTTGCGGTCCAATACTCGCCTAAGTACGAAACACATCTCATTCCTCAAGGACGAAGAGGGGCAGGTCGACTACCACCTTCTCCTGGGGAGCTTCGCCACGAATACAATGTGCGCTCCGTCCCACTCTGCGGTAACAGGGTGTGGGTCGACCGCCGCCTTCTCCAAGGGAGCTTCGCCACAAATACAAGACATAGGTCGACTGCTTCCCTCTCCTTCGGAGCTGCGCTGCGAATGCAAAAGTTGTCTCGAATGAAGAATGGGTTCACTCAGCAGGAGATTCATAAAGATATTCAACGGTAAACCAAGTTCGGGTAAATTCCAAAGGTTCCAAATCACAGATCGAAGTACTCGGACATGCAGCCCGAAAAAGTTTAACGGTTACAAAAACCACTCGGCATTCCGAGGCAAATTTAAGGTGGGACATAAGAGTTTGTTCACTCCGCAGGAGGAGGGCTGGCAGGCTCGACGAACTCATCCAGGTCGACGTCGTCGGCTATCCAAGTGGCTGCAGCGATGAAAGTCTCCATAAAGGTTCGGAAGTCATGCTTCTGGGTGTTGGCGACCTTGATTGCTGCCAGTTTGTCCTGTCGCACCTCCTTGCAGTGGACACGAACCAAAGACAGAGCCACGTCAGCGCCACACCAAGCAGCAGACTTCTTCCACTCCTGCACTAGGTCGGGGATTTCATTTAGTCGAGTCATCAGGGACTCAATATCATTTTGGAGCTCAGCCTCTGGCCAAAGTGCCGGGTCAATCCGCGACATGGCGACCTTCAGTCGAGCCAAGTAGTCCACGGCACTGTCGATGTGAGATTCCAGACGGAGCAGATTCATGGCAGTTTCATCTTTCACGGGAGAGTTGATTGGATCAAAACCAGGCTCGATCCACCCAGTCTCCTCTTCAAAGTTCTCGCAAAACTCTGCATTCACGATCCAAGGATAAGTCAATTTTCGTACACTGAGTCGACTCAAAAAAAAGCCAGTCGGAACAGAATGTGCACCTTCAAGCTTGATGAACAGCTTCTTGGCAAGACTTCTCAGATAACTCTCCAGATCATCCCTCCTGCGAGCAATGCCTTCCATTTTCTCGCCCTGGACGAGATTCGCCTTCTTCCAGCACGAGAACTCCTTGTTGGAGTCATTCAGAGCGGTCTTCAGCCTGGTATTCTCTTCTTCCAACTGACCGACCGAAGCCAGCTTCTGTTCGGCCAGAGCGGTCTTGTCGTCAGCCTTCTTACGAGCAGCGGCCAAATCCTGATCCTTCTTCGCCAGAGCTTCTCTTAGTTTTTCTGCAAAGAAAGGATGATTGATTCAGAAAATAGCGGAAGGGTACTCAAGCCTAAAACTGACCAGTCGACAAACTTGTCTTACCTGCGGCACCGTCTCTGACCTTTTGCAGCTCTGTCCTGGCCAGCTCCAAGTCAAGGTTCAGCTGAATCTGCTGCTTCTCCAAGTCAGCAAAGCGAGCTCCAAGATCACAAGATTTCTAAAATCAAAGGGGAGAAGTTATTTTTACAGCAAAAAAAACAACAAAGGCAATAAATACTAAGACTACGGTCGACTGCCCGCAGTCCACCATAGTCTCAGGGACTACACCCAGTGGGTGCACTTAGCGTGCCCCCACCGGTTCTGATCCCACTCGACCGGTCCGCCGGAGTCGAGTGAGGGGAATAAAAAAAGAGAGAAAGTGGAACTCTGACCACAATCGACTACCAGCAGTCGATCGCGGTCCCAGGGACTACACCCAGTGGGTGCACTTGGCGTGCCCCCACCGGTTCTGATCCCACTCGACCAGATCGAGTGGAAGAGATAAACTACCAGTTCGGTTTATACATTCAGCAAAATACAAAGACTACAGTCGACTGCCAGCAGTCCACCATAGTCTCGGGGACTACACCCAGTGGGTGCACTCAGCGTGCCCCCAGTAGACCAAAAATTCAATCGACACACCCAGTGGGTGTACAGATGCAAAGGTTTTCGGAAAGAATCTTCAGGTAGCATATCCTAACAGAACAAGCGGTGACCAACTAACCTGAACGTTGCTCTGGAGAGCCGAGCTGGCATCATAGGCGGCTTGGCTGGCGTCCCGCACCGTCTTCATCTTCTCCATCATAATGCCCGCCTGGCGTATGGCTTCCTTAGCAGCATTCACCTCGTCCTCTGGGACATGATGGGTCGCAAAAACTGAAGGCGGGTCGACAGGGGCCTGAGCAGTCGATGAAGAAGGCAGGGCACTCGACAGTGGCTCAGCGAAGGTAACAGAACCCCGATTGACGTCGCCAGTGTCCTGAACAACTGGTTCCGCCCTCGGCGTCGTCTGTAGCGCCCCGCTTGTAGGAGCTCGCCTATTTTTCCTCGTCGAAGGCCTCTCAGACTCTTTATCATCATCAGGGAGGTCAATAACATTGGGAGCTATGCAAAGTTCAATCGTTAAAGTCACATCACCCAATGGTACGTGTTGCAGTTGAATCGACCAAAATAAAGACAGTATGGCAGGGATCATACCCGGATTAGAAGTGACCGCGTCCTCCATCACCTCATCTTCGTCCCTGTAAGCTGAGGTCCCGGAGGTAGCAGCGCTGACAGTTCCAAAGTTCGTCCAGTTAAAACAAGAAAAACAAACATCGCGGAGCGTCGAGTGAATGCAAAGAGAGGCACTCACGAGGAAGTGACGGGGATATCAATCTTGATTTTCGGCAACGCCTTCCGAGTCTTTGGCTCTACAACTCTGGGGTGCTTTGGCGCCTTCTTAGTCGGGGTTGGCGAAGAGATCCGAGGGCGCTTCAAAGACTGACCAGCTGGAGCAGTTGCCTTGTCACGGGCACTCGGCCGTTCTTGGTCAAGCTTGGATCGCCTCTCCCTGCGAGGAGGCGATTCGACTTCTTCTCCACCGCTTGAGCCGTCGCTCCCTCCATCCCCTTCACTATCGGAAGTCCACTCGCCGCTTTCGCTGCCACTCGCCTCGCCTTCCAGAGCTTGCTCCTGCTCCCCGTTGGGCATTGAATACATTTCAATAATGGCCTGAAAGAAAGCAGGTAGATCAAAGTCAGTCGACACAATATAGGCAGCTACACGAGTGAATTCAGATTACAAGCAAAAACTCAGAATCAGACCTGCTCGGGTGCGTGGGACTGGTCGAATGGAGGGACTCTCCTGGCTCCCCTGGGATTGTCCTTATTCCCGGTAATGCCAGACAGCCACTTCTCCAGTGTGTCGTCGTTGACCTCCTCCGGGTGGATCCGAGTGGAGTCTTCAAGACCCGAATACATCCACATCGGATGGTCTCGGGCTTGGAGAGGCTGGATGCGCCGCTGAAGGAAGACTTCCAAGAGATCCATACCAGTGACCCCGTCGCAAATAAGCTGGACCACTCGGTCGACCAGCACCTTCACGTGCGCCTTCTCCTCCGGGAGAACCTTCAAAGGGGAGGGTTTTTCCACTCGGTCCATGGTAAAGGGAGGGAGGCCAGTCGATTGCCCTGGCGTCGACTGGTCTTTACAGTAAAACCAGGTCAACTGCCATCCGCGAACTGAGTCGGGAAGAATCATGGCCGGGAAGGAGCTTTTTCCTCTCGTCTGGATGCCAAGACCCCCACACATCTGGATCACTTGGGTCCTCTCGTCACTCGGATTAGCCTTTTTCACTGTCTGGGAGCGACAAGTGAAAATATGCTTGAAGAGACCCCAGTGAGGCCGACAACCCAGGAAGTTCTCACACAAAGAAATGAAAGCGGCAAGATAAACGATTGAGTTGGGGGTAAAATGATGGAGTTGTGCCCCAAAGAAGTTCAGAAACCCTCGGAAGAAGGGGTGAGGGGGCAAGGAAAATCCATGGTCGACGTGGGTGGCAAGAAGGACACGCTCACCCTCCCGAGGCTGCGGCTCAGATTCCTTCCCCGGAAGCCGCGCTGAGTCGTAGGGGATCAGCCCCCCTTCGGCCAAGTCGTCGAGGTCTTCTTGGGAGATCCTCGAGTGGGTCCAGTTGCCCTGGATCCAGCCCCTCGGTAGGCCGGACCGCGAGGAAGATCTGCCCCGGCTGGTCGCCTTCCCCTTCGACCTCGTTGTCGCCTTCTTTGCCTGCTCCAGAGCCGCCGTCATCTCCTTCCCCGTTGTCGCCGGTGAGATGCGTACTGTGAGGTGGCGCTGGGGCGAGAGCGAGCGCAGTGGAGGGGCGTGAGGAAGAAAAGAGGAAATGAGATGCACTGTTCGGGAGACTCCGGTTCGGCGCCTTATATCAGGCCGCTTCCGAGTGGCTGACGGGTAGGCCCAGGCGGCTCTGTCAAATCCCATAACGACCGCGCGTGCGATACGTGGTGAAAAAGGTGGCGCGGGGATCGAGGCGGCTCCGCTCTATCCCATCCGATTACTGCGGCCTCCCCCGTCCCGCGCGCTTCCCAAAATTCGGATCCCGCGAAATCTACACGCAGCAAACAACTGGTCAGACCAAAGATCTCCTCCGCACCGTCACTCGGAGCCTTACAAGCGAAGAAACTCACTCGACGAAGAATTAAGAATGGATCAAGGCGACTGAAAAGGAAGTTGCTGTCATCACTCAGGTCCATTGACCCGGAACAAGATATGCTCACGGCATGAAAAACGAGTCGGAGGGGTTCTCAACTCCTTCCCCACTCAAACCTCGATCCATTCGGGGGCTAATGATGAAGCTATGTACCTAGGGTAGGGTCATGGGCCTGTCCTAACTGCTCTACCCAAGGACATCTCTAGAAGAAACCACCTTTCAATCGACTTGGAGGTGTTCCACTCGACAGACTCGAAGACGCTCGACCAAGAAACAATCACTCGACCAAGATCCAACCACTCGACGGCCAGGAGACCTGAAGTCACTCCGCACACTAATGGTCGGTCATTAAGTAGCTTTTATGGTCATCATAGCACTTTATTACTAGCGTTACCAGTAACGCTCTGCCTTAATGTACGTTGAACCCTTTGTAACGTGGGCTGGCCGGGGTGCTGGCGCGCTCTATATAAGCCACCCCCTCCTCCGAGACAAGGGTTCGCACCTTTGTAACCCATATTCATATAATCCAGTCAACCGCCTCCGGGCTCCGAGACGTAGGGCTATTACTTCCTCCGAGAAGGGCCTGAACTCCTAAACCTTGCGTGCTTACAACTTCCCCACAGCTAAGATCTTGCCTCTCCATACTTACCCCCCTACACTACTGTCATACTTAGAACCACGACACCCCCTCCTTTGCTTCTTTCCCCTCTCTTCCACTAAGGCCCAATAAGGCCCATATACCTCCCGGGGGGTTCCGGTAACCTCCCGGTACTCCGGTATACTCCTGATTTCACCCGGAACCACTCCGATGTCCAAACATAGGCTTCCAATATATCGATCTTTATGTATCGACCATTTTGAGACTCCTCGTCATGTCCGTGATCAAATCTGGGACTCCGAACTACCTTCGGTACATCAAAACACACAAACTCGTAATATCGATCATCACCGAACGTTAAGCGTGCGGACCCTACGAGTTCGAGAACTATGTAGACATGACCGAGACATGTCTCCAGTCAATAACCAATAGAGGAACCTGGATGCTCATATTGGTTCCTACGTATTCTACGAAGATCTTTATCGGTCAAACCGCATAACAGTATACGTTGTTCCCTTTGTCATCGATATGTTACTTGCCCGAGATTCAATCGTCGGTATCTCAATACCTAGTTCAATCTCGTTATCGGCAAGTCTCTTTACTCGTTCCGTAATGCTACATCCCGTAACTAACTCATTAGCTACATTGCTTGCAAGGCTTATAGTCATGTACATTACCGACAGGGCCCAGAGATACCTCTCCGACAATCAGAGTGACAAATCCTAATCTTGATCCATGCCAACTCAGCAAACACCATCGGAGACACCTATAGAGCACCTTTATAATCACCCAGTTACGTTGTGACGTTTGGTAGCATACAAAGTGTTCCTCTGGTATTCGGGGGTTGTATGATCTCATAGTCATAGGAACATGTATAGTTATGGAGAAAGCAATAGCAACAAACTAGACGATCATCATGCTAAGCTAACGGATGGGTCAAGTCAATCACATCATTCTCTGATGATGTGATCCCGTTAATCAAATGACAACTCATGTCTAAGGGTAGGAAACATAACCATCATCGATTCAACGAGCTAGTCAAGTAGAGGCAAACTAGTGACACTCTGTTTGTCTATGTATTCACACATGTACTAAGTTTCCGGTTAATACAATTCTAGCATGAACAATAAACATTTATCATGATATAAGGAAATATAAATAACAACTTTATTATTTCCTCTAGGGCATATTTCCTTCAGTCTCCCACTTGCACTAGAGTCAATAATCTAGATTACATTGTAATGATTCTAACACCCATGGAGTCTTGGTGCTGATCATGTTTTGCTCGTGAGAGAGGCTTAGTCAACAGGTCTGCAACATTCAGATCCGTATGTATCTTGCAAATCTCTATGTCTCCCTCCTTGACTTGATCGCGGATGGAATTGAAGCGTCTCTTGATGTGCTTGGTTCTCTTGTGAAATCTGGATTCCTTTGCCAAGGCAATTGCACCAGTTTTGTCACAAAAGATTTTCATTCAACCCGATGCACTAGGTATGACACCTAGATCGGATATGAACTCCTTCATCCAGACTCCTTCGTTTGCTGCTTCCAAAGCAGCTATGTATTCTGCTTCACACGTGGATCCCGCCACGATGCTCTGCTTGGAACTTCACCAACTGACAACTCCACCATTTAACAAAACCACGTATCCGGTTTGTGACTTAGAGTCATCCCGATCAGTCTCAAAGCTTACATCAACGTAACCGTTTACGACGAGCTCTTTGTAACCTCCATATACGAGAAACATATCCTTAGTCCTTTTCAGGTATTTCAGTATGTTCTTGACCGCTGTCCAGTGATCCACTCCTGGATTACTTTGGTACCTCCCGGCTAAACTTATAACAAGGCACACATCAGGTCTGGTACACAATATTGCATACATGATAGAGCCTATGGCTGAAGCATAGGGGACACCTTTCATTTTCTCTCTATCTTCTACAGTGCTCGGGCATTGATTCTGACTCAACTTCACACCTTGTAATACAGGCAAGAACCCTTTCTTTGCCTGATCCATTTTGAACTTCTTCAAAACTTTATCAAGGTATGTGCTTTGTGAAAGTCCAATCAAGCGTCTTGATCTATCTCTATAGATCTTGATGCCCAATATATAAGCAGCTTCACCGAGGTCTTTCATTGAAAAAGTCTTATTCAAGTATCCTTTTATGCTATTCAGGAATTCAGTATCATTTCCGATCAACAATATATCATCCACATATAATATCAGAAATGCTATGGAGCTCCCACTCACTTTCTTGTAAATACAGACTTTTCCAAAAGTCTGTACAAAACCATATGCTTTGATCACACTATCAAAGCGTATATTCCAACTCCGAGAGGCTTGCACCAGTCCATAAATGGATTGCTACAGCTTCCACACTTTGTTAGCACCTTTTGGATCGACAAAACCTTCGGGTTGCATCATATACAACTCTTCTTTATGGTATCCATTAAGGAATGCAGTTTTGACATCCATTTGCCAACTTTCATAATCATAAAATGCGGCAATTGCTAACATGATTCGGACGGACTTAAGCATCGCTAGGGGTGAGAAGGTCTCATCGTAGTCAACTCCTTGAACTTGTCGAAAACCTTTTGCAACAAGTCGAGCTTTGTAGATAGTAACATTACCATCAGTGTTAGTCTTCTTCTTGAAGATCCATTTATTCTCTATGGCCTGCCGATCATCAGGCAAGTCAACCAAAGTCCATACTTTGTTCTCATACATGGATCCCATCTCACATTTCATGGCCTCAAGCCATTTTGCGGAATCTGGGCTCATCATCGCTTCGTCATAGTTCGTAGGTTCGTCATGGTCAAGTAACATGACTTCCAGAACATGATTACCATACCACTCTGGTGTGGATCTTACTCTGGATGACCTACAAGGTTCGGTAGTAACTTGATCAGAAGTTTCATGATCATCATCATTAGCTTCCTCATTTACTGGTGTAGGAATCATTGGAACTGATTTCAGTGATGAACTACTTTCCAATAAGGGAGAAGGTACAATTACCTCGTCAAGTTCTACTTTCCTCCCACTCACTTCTTTCGAGAGAAACTCCTTCTTTAGAAAGGATCCATTCTTAGCAACAAAAATCTTGCGTTCGGATCTGTGATAGAAGGTGTACCCAGCAGTCTCCTTTGGGTATCCTATGAAGACACATTTCTCCGATTTGGGTTCGAGCTTATCAGGTTGAAGCTTTTTCACATAAGCATCGCAGCCCAAACTTTAAGAAATGACAACTTGGCTTTCTTTCCAAACCACAGTTCATAAGGTGTCGTCTCGACAGACTTAGATGGTGCCCTATTTAACGTGAATGCAGCTGTCTCTAAAGCGTAACCCCAAAACGATAGTGTTAAATCAGTGAGATACATCATAGATCGCACCATATCTAGTAAAGTACGATTACGACGTTCAGACACATCATTACAATATGGTATTCCATGTGGCGTGAGTTGTGAAACTATTCCGCATTGTTCAAATGAAGTCCAAACTCATAACTCAAATATTCGCCTCCATGATCAGATCGTAGAAACTTTATTTTCTTGTTACGATGATTATCCACTTCACTCTGAAATTCTTTGAACTTTTCAAATGTTTCAGACTTATGTTTCATTAAGTAGATATACCCATATCTGCTCAAATCATCTGTGAAGGTGAGAAAATAACGATATCCGCCGCGAGCTTCAATGTTCATTGGACCACATACATCAGTATGTATGATTTCCAATAACTCTGTTGCTCGCTCCATTGTTCTGGAGAACAGAGTTTTAGTCATCTTGCCCATGAGGCATGGTTCGCAAGTACCAAGTGGTTCATAATCAAGTGATTCTAGAAGTCCATCAGAATGGAGTTTCTTCATGCGCTTTATACCAATATGACCTAAACGGTTGCGCCACAAATAAGTTGCACTATCATTATCAACTCTGCATCTTTTGGCTTCAATACTATGAACATGTGTATCACTACTATCAAGATTTAGTAAAAATAGACCACTCATCAGGGGTGCATGACCATAAAAGATATTACTCATATAAATAGAACAACCATTATTCTCTAATTTAAATGAATAACCGTCTCGCATCAAACAAGATCTAGATATAATGTTCATGCTCAACGCTGGCACCAAATAACAATTATTTAGGTCAAATACTAATCCCGAAGGTAGATGTAGAGATACTGTGCCGATGGTGATCACATCGACTTTGGAACCATTTCCCACGCGCATCGTCACCTCGGCCTTAGCCAATCTTCGCTTAATCCGTAGCCCCTGTTTCGAGTTGCAAATGTTAGCAACTGAACCAGTATCAACTACCTAGGCACTATTGCGAGCATTAGTAAGGTACACATAAATAACATGTATATCAAATGTACCTTTCACTTTGCCATCCTTCTTCTCCGCCAAATACTTGGGGCAGTTCCACTTCCAGTGACTAGTTCCTTTGTAGTAGAAGCACTCAGTCTCAAGCTTAGGTCCAGACTTGGGTTTCTTCACTTGAGCAACTGAAGAGGAAAGGATGATGCAGCAAAGTAGCGTAAGTATTTCCCTCAGTTTTTGAGAACCAAGGTATCAATCCAGTAGGACGCTACGCGCGAGTCCCTCGCACCTACACAAAACAAATAAATCCTCGTAATCAACGCGATAAGGGGTTGTCAATCCCTACATGGTCACTTATGAGAGTGAGATCTGATAGATATGATAAGATAATATTTTTGGTATTTTTATGATAAAGATGCAAAGTAAAATAAAAGGCAATGAAAATAACTAAGTGTTGGAAGATTAATATGATGGAAGATAGACCCGGGGGCCATAGGTTTCACTAGTTGCTTCTCTCAAGAGCATAAGTATTTTACGATGGGTGAAAAAATTATTGTTGAGCAATTGACAGAATTGAGCATAGTTATGAGAATATCTAGGTATGATCATGTATATAGGCATCACGTCCGAGACAAGTAGACTGACTCTTGCCTGCATCTACTACTATTACTCCACACATCGACCGCTATCGAGCATGGATCTAGAGTATTAAGTTCATAATAACAGAGTAACGCTTTAAGCAAGATGACATGATGTAGAGGGATAAATTCATGCAATATGATAAAAACCCCATCTTGTTATCCTCGATGGCAACAATACAATACGTGCCTTGCTGCCCCTACTGTCACTGGGAAAGGACACCGCAAGATTGAACCCAAAGCTAAGCACTTCTCCCATTGCAAGAAAGATCAATCTAGTAGGCCAAACCAAACTGATAATTCGAAGAGACTTGCAAAGACAACCAATCATACATAAAAGAATTCAGAAAAGATTCAAATATTCTTCATAGATAAACTTGATCATAAACCCACAATTCATCGATCTCAACAAACACACCGCAAAAGAAGATTACATCGAATAGATCTCCACAAGAGAGGGGGAGAACTTTGTATTGAGATCCAAAAAGATAGAAGAAGACATCTAGCTAATAACTATGGACCCGAAGGTCTGAGGTAAACTACTCACACTTCATCGGAAGGGCTATGGTGTTGATGTAGAAGCCCTCCATGATCGATGCCCCCTACGGCGGAGCTCCGGAACAGGCCCCAAGATGGGATCTCATGGATACAGAAAGTTACGGCGGTGGAATTAGGGTTTTGGCTCCGTATCTGATCGTTTGGGGGTACGTAGGTATATATAGGAGGAAGGAGTACGTCGGTGGAGGAACAGGGGGCCCACGAGGGTGGAGGGCGCGCCTGGGGGGGTAGGCGCGCCCCCAACCTCATGGCTTCCCTGTTGGTTGCTTGACGTAGGGTCCAAGTCTCCTGGATCATGTTCGTTCCGAAAATCACGTTCCCGAAGGTTTCATTACGTTTGGACTCCGTTTGATATTCTTTTTCTGCGAAACCCTAAAATAGGCAAAAAAACAACAACAATTCTGGGCTGGGCCACCGGTTAATAGGTTAGTCCCAAAAATAATATAAAAGTGAATAATAAATCCCAATAATGTCCAAAACAGAATGTAATATATCATGGAACAATAAAAAATTATAGATACGTTGCAGACGTATCAAGCATCCCCAAGCTTAATTCCTGCTCGTCCTCGAGTAGGTAAATGATAAAAACAGAATTTTTGATGTGGAATGCTACTTGGCGTAATTTCAATGTAATTCTCTTAATTGTGGTATGAATATTCAGATCTGAAAGATTCAAGACAAAAGTTTAATATTGACATAGAAATAATAATACTTCAAGCATAGTAACTAAGAAATTATGTCTCTTCAAAATAACATGGCCAAAGAAAGTTATCCCTACAAAATCATATAGTCAGGCTATGCTCCATCTTCACCACACAAAGTATTCAAATCATGCACAACCCCGATGACAAGCCAAGCAATTGTTTCATACTTTTGATGTTCTCAAACTTTTTCAATCTTCACGCAATACATGAGCGTGACCCATGGACATAGCACTTTAGGTGGAATAGAATGGTGGTTGTGGAGAAGAAAAAAGGAGAATATAGTCTCACATCAACTAGGCGTATCAACGGGCTATGGAGATGCCCATCAATAGATATCAATGTGAGTGAGTAGGGATTGCCATGCAACGGATGCACTAGAGCTATAAGTATATGAAAGCTCAAAAATAAACTAAGTGGGTGTGCATCCAACTTGCTTTCTCACGAAGACCTAGTGCATTTTGAGGAAGACCATCATTGGAATATACAAGCCAAGTTCTATAATGAAAAATTCCCACTAGTATATATGAAAGTGATAACATAGGAGACTCTCTATCATGAAGATCATGGTGCTACTTTGAAGCACAAGTGTGGTAAAAGGATAGTAGCATTGTCCCTTCTCTCTTTTTCTCTCATTTGTTTATTTGGGCCTTTTCTCTTCTCTTTTTTTATGGCCTCTTTTTTTCTCTTTTTTTATTTTTTGTCCGGAGTCTCATCCTGACTTGTGGGGGAATCATAGTCTCCATCATCCTTTCCTCACCGGGACAATGCTCTAATAATGATGATCATCACACTTTTATTTTCTTACAACTCAAGAATTACAACTCGATACTTAGAACAAGATATATGACTCTATATGAATGCCTCCGGCGGTGTACCGAGATATGCAACACTACAAAAAAAGACACATCCGTGACATTTTGGGCCGAACGAATTTTTTTCTGTCATACATATGACACTTCTATGACAATAATTGTGACAAAACCCGGTATCATCATAGATGTGGTGGGCTCCTACTTCTATGACAAAAAATCATGACAGAAAATGGGATTTTCGTCCTGGGCGGGCCGGAGACGCAGCTGCATGACATTCTTTGGGCCGTCCATGAAGGAAAAAACCATGGTAGAAGCGAGGGGGGGATTTCGGGGAGTTCCCGGTTATGGTGGGAGGTCGGGGGCCGAGCGATGTGCGTTTCTCTCGTACACGTACGCGCGTGTGTGCGAGGCGTTGGCTCTAACTGAACCTGAGCGAGGCGTTGGGCTCTAACTGAACCCGAGCGATTGCACTGCAGGCTACGCGTTACTGAACCCGAGCGATCGATCGATGGCTCTTAACTGAACCGGATCGAGCGATTCCTTCGCTACTGCTGCTAACTGAAGACAATCGATGCTGCCTCTGGGATGAACAGTGAGCGTTGCGGGGGGTTTGGATGAACAGTGAGCGGTGGCGTTGCCTCTGGATGAACAGGACCCCGTGGTGTGGTGGAGGGCTGGATGAAAAGTAGACGGTGGAGGGGTGCCCATGGAGGGGTGGTTGAACAGGACCCCGTGGTGTGGAGGGCTGGATGAATAGTAGACGGTGGAGGGGTGCCCGTGGAGGGGTGGTTGAACAGTAGCCGGTGGAGTAGCGCGCGGTGGGGGCTGGATGAACAGGAGCCCGTGGAGGCTGGAGGAGGTCGACGGTGGAGATGAACAATATCACGTGGAGTCCTGTTTTGCGGTATGCCACACCCCTCCCGATGAACAGGACCCCCGTTTCGACCGTAGCGCTCCAACACAAGTCTGTTTCATCTGTTTTGCGGTACGCCACACCCCTCCCGATCAACGGACCCCCGTTTCGACCGTAGGAGGTCCGTTTCGTCCGTTTTGCGGTACGCCAGACCCCTCCCGATGAACAGGATCCCGTTTCGAACGTGGTCGGTCAAACACAAGGTCGTTTCCTCCGTTGTGCGGTACGCCAGGCCTCGTTTCCATCGCCTGTTCCGTCCAAGCCCTCCCGATGAACACGACCACGCATTCCGTTCCGACCCAGCCGGTTGGCTCCCACGCGTTCCTTTGCCTCCCAATGAACACGATGCATTCCGTTGCCTCCCCATGAACACGACGCATTCTGTTGCCTCCCCATGAACATGACGCTGACGTTGTTTCTCCGTTCCGACCCAGCCATGTACACGAGCCCTGGCCGTACGTATGCGCGAGTAGGCGTTCGAGACCCTGCCCGTATGTACGTACGTGGCCGTATTTTCTTTCTTGCACCCTGGCCGCTGTATGTACGTGTACATGCTACGTGCGCGCCTCTACTACGACACGTATGCGCCTCTACTACGACACGTGCGCGCCTCTACATTAACCAGTATATATGTACGTACACGTTCGCGACCAGAAAGACAACGCTACGTACGCTTCGACCAGGTGAGTCCCGACTGTCAGGCACTTCTTTGCGTGCGAAGATGTAGCTGGTGGGTCCCAGCAGTCAGGGGGGCAAATCGTTTTTTTTGCCCGGATGCACTTCCTTGTGTGCAAAGGTGTAGCTGGTGGGTGCCAGCAGTCAGGGGGGAAACATTTTTTCGTGAAATACAGTGGCCCATCCAGTGGGTCCCCGCTGTCAGGTGGAGAAATAATTATTTTGCACGTAATAAGGAGGCACTTCCTTGCTGCGGCCGTGGACCCAGCTGTCAGCCTCTCCACGTACAGTCCACGTCCGATGGAAGCCATTCCTTGACCACGTTGACCACGCCGCGCCGAGAGCACCAGGGCGGTGGACGATGGCGAGGCCTAGGAAGGGGACGACACGGAGCCAGGGAAGACGCGGAAGTGGATGCCCACGCGTAGAGGAGTACGAGGGTTCACTGGTTTGCTGTGGTGTGAGGCTGCCGTCGCCACAGAATAACAGGGGTGTCGGTGAGTAGAGGGATGGCCTGGCCAGCGGTGGGAGTAGTAGGGGCGGTGAGGCCTCCACCGCATCGCAGCCGGCCACGGGAGTCAGGAGCACGAGGCACGACCGGCGCTGGTTTGGGCGGCTGGAGCAAGAAGACCAGAGGTCGAAGAAGCACTACGGCCATTGGATGGACATCGTACGGTCACTGGAGCTAGAATCGTGCATACTGACTAAGTTGACAAAGCCCTCCGTCCCCGTCAACTTAGTAGGCCCACAAGTCAGCCTGCCACTATGCTGGGTCACAGCTAACAGGGGGAGTATTCATTTTTTTTGTGCGTAATAAGGAGGCACTTCCTTGTGTGCGAAGATATAGTTGATGGGTCTGAGCTGTCAGCGGCGGTAACGTTTTTTCGTGAAATACAGAGGCCCTTTCGGTGGGTCCCTGATGTCAGGTGGAGAAATCATTATTTTGCGTGTAATAAGGAGGCATTTCCTTGCGTGCAGCCGTGGACCCAGCTGTTGGCCTCTCCACGTACAGTCCACTTCAGATGCATGTCGGTCGTTGACCACGTTGACCAGGCCGCGCTGAGAGCACCAGGGCGGTGGACAACGGTGAGGCCTAGGAAGGGAATGACACGGAGGCAGAGAAGACTCGGTAGTTGTTTCCCACGTGGAGGGGAGTATGACTGTACGAGGGTTTACTGGTTCGTCTGCCGTCGCCGGAGAATAACAGCAGGTGTGGGTGAGTAGAGGGATGGCTAGGCCAGCGATGGGAGTACGGTGGGGCGGTGAGGCCTGCGCGGCAGCACAGTCGGCCGCGGGGAGGAGGGAGCAGGCAGTCCCGCCGGTGCTTGTTTGAGCAGCTGGAGTAGGAAGAGCAGAGATTGAAGAAGCACGTCGGCCGTTCGATGGACATCCAACAGTCACTGCTTGTGCGTCAACCTTTTTTTAGGAAAGCCTCAAATCTATGGAAAACAACATACAACCCATCTGCCATTATTTCTAATAATTTACAGCCCATTTGCTAATTCTTAAGGTTTTTTTGGAGCCCATATTCTTTTTGTTAGCATTACAGCCCATATTGTGGCCACGGTTAAAAAACTATACGAAATTTTGCATATTTCGGTGCGGTCCGAACTGTTTTTAATCCCGAAATTTTGACTCACATTCAAAATGATTTTAAAAATAAATGTATATCAATATAAAATCCAACAAATTCTCCATGCATAAAAATTAATGTAATTTAAAATCTCGAAATGAAAAAAAAGATATTTGAAACTAATTGCCGGTTTGATGTGTTTTAAAAATGTACAGCCCATTTCTCATTACTGATGGGCCATTTTCTCGGCCAGCCGAATGAAAGCTCTCCTCGTCTTGAAAGATTTGCAGCCCAACAGGCCTGACAAAGCGACTTACTTGGCAAATCACAAAAAAACTGGGCTGTGGCCATGGACCCAGCTGTCAGCCTCTCCACGTACAGTACTCTTCCGATGGAAGTCGTTCCTTGACCACGTTGACCACGCCGCGCGGAGAGCACCACGGCGGTGGACGACGGCGAGGCCTAGGAAGGGGATGACGCGGAGCCGAGGAAGACGCGGCAGTGGAAGCCCGCGCAGAGAGGAATACAAGGGTTCACTGGTTCGGCTGCGGTGTGAGGCTGTCGTCACCGCAGGGCCTGGCCAGCGGTGGGAATAGTAGGGGCAGTGAGGCCTCCGCGGCAGCACAGCCGGCCACGGGAGGCAGGAGCATGCGGCACGACCGGCGCTACTTTGGGCGGCTGGAGCAAGAAGACCAGAGGTTGAAGAAGCACTACGGCCGTTGTATGGACATCGTACAGTCACTGGAGCTAGAATCGTTCATATTGACTAAGTTGACAAAGCCCTCCATCCCCGTCAACTTAGTAGGCCCACAAGTCAGCCTCCCACAATGGTGGGTCCCAGCTAGCAGGGGGTATTCATTTTTTTGTGCGTAATAAGGAGGCACTTCCTTGCGTGTGAAGATATAGCTGGTGGGTCCGACATGTTAGCGGGGGGGACGTTTTTTTCGCGAAATACAAAGGCCCTTCCGGTGGGTCCCAGCTGCCAGGTGGAGGAATCATTATTTTGCGCGTACAGTCCACAGCCGATAGATGTCGTTCGTTGACCACGTTGACCAGGCCGCGCTGAGAGCACCATGGCGGTGGACGACGGCGAGGCCTAGGAAGGTGATACGTTGGATAATTTTTTATTGCTCCATGCTATATTATCTACTGTTTTGGACTATATTGGGCTTTATTTTCCACTTTTATATTATTTTTGGGACTAACCTATTAACCGGAGGCCCAGCCCAGAATTGCTGTTTTTTTGCCTATTTCAGTGTTTCGGATAAATGGAATATCAAACGGAGTCCAAACGGAATAAAATCTTCGAGGACGTGATTTTCTCACCGAACGTGATCCAGGAGACTTGGACCCTGCTCCAAGGAACAAAAGAGGCGGTCACGAGGGTGGGGGGCGCCCCCCCTAGGGTGCGCCCCCTACCTCGTGGGCCCCTCATTGCTCCTCCGGCGTACTTTTTCCTCCTATATATACACACGTACCCCCAAACGATCAGAAGAGGAGCCAAAAACCTAATTCCACTGCTGCAACTTTCTGTATCCACGAGATCCGATCTTGCGGCATGTTCCAGAGCTCCGCCGGAAGAGGGTCGTCATCACGGAGGGCTTCTACATCATCCTAGCCCCTCCGATGAAGTGTGAGTAGTTTACCTCAGACCTTCGGGTCCATAGTTAGTAGCTAGATGGCTTCTTCTCTCTCTTTGAATCTCAATACAAAGTTCTCCCCCTCTCTTGTGGAGATCTATTCGATGTAATCTTCTTTTTGCGATGTGTTTGTTGAGACCGATGAATTGTGGGTTTATGATCAAGTCTATCTATGAATAACATTTGAATCTTCTCTGAATTCTTTTATGTATGATTGGTTATCTTTGCAAGTCTCTTCGAATTATCCGTTTGGTTTGGCCAACTAGATTGGTAGTTCTTGCCATGGGAGAAGTTCTTAGCTTTGGGTTCGATCTTGCTGTGTCCTTACCCAGTGACAGAAGGGGCAGCAAGGCACGTATTGTATCGTTACCATCGAGGATAACAAGATGGGGTTTATTTCATATTGCATGAATTTATCTCTCTACATCATGTCATCTTGCTTAAGGCGTTACTCTGTTTTTAACTTAATACTCTAGATGCATGCTGGATAGCGGTCGATGAGTGGAGTAATAGTAGTAGATGCAGAATCATTTCGATCTACTTGTCACGGACGTGATGCCTATATACATGATCATGCCAAGATATTCTCATAACTATGCTCAATTCTGTCAATTGCTCAACAGTAATTTGTTCACCCACCGTAGAATACTTATGCTCTTGAGAGAAGCCACTAGTGAAACCTATGGCCCCCGGGTCTATTCTCATCATATCAATCTCCATCACTTTAATCTTGCTTTGCTTTTTTACTTCGCTTTTACTTTTTACTTTGCATCTTTATACCAAAAATACCAAAAAATATTATATCTATCAGATCTCACTCTCGTAAGTGACCGTGAAGGGCTTGACAACCCCTAATCGCGTTGGTTGCGAGTAGTTATCACTTTGTGCAGGTACGAGGGACTTGGGCGTGGGCTCCTACTGGATTGATACCTTGGTTCTCAAAAACTGAGGGAAATACTTACGCTACTATGCTGCATCATCCCTTCCTCTTCGGGGAAAACCAACGCAAGCTCAAGACGTAGAAAGAAGGATTTGTGGCGCCGTTGCCGGGGAGTCTACACAAAAGTCAACATGCCAAGTACCCATCACAATCCCTATCTCTCCCATTACATTATTTGCCATTTGCCTCTCGTTTTCCTCTCCCCCACTTCACCCTTGCCATTTTATTCGCCCTCTCTCTCTCTCTCTATCCTCCCTCTCCTTTCTCGCTTGCCTTTTTGTTTGCTCGTATGGTTGGAATATTTGTTTATTTATTACTAAACAGTGAACCTAAGATCTATGGATCCTCATCCGCTTGCCAATCTTTTTAAGAGATCCAATTATGATGAACCAATTCCTAGTGATTTGGATGCAATAGATTATCTTTATAAGCTTTTGCCTGAAATCCGTAAATCTGAAAATTGTGATGAAGTCCTTCACGATAGATCTTTGAATAAAAAGCATGATTGCAATGATTTTATTATAAATTCTCTTGATGTCAATTGTGCTAATAATATGCAAAACCCTAAGCTTGGGGATGCTAGTTTTGCTATGTCCTCTACTTGTTGCAATGATCATGATTGGGGTGATTCTTCTTTTGATCTTGAAAATTTATTTCAACCCCATGATGAATATGAGATTGATCATAATGTTTGCAATAATATTAAAAGTGGGTTTGGAAAGGTCATGACTTTAGTTAATGTTAATCCCACTATTTTGGAAGAGTGTCAACTTTGCATGCATGTGGATCGTGTTGAAAATATTTTATGTGATAGCTGTTTTGTTGAATTTTCTTATGATCCTACATATAATTATTATGAGAGAGGAAAATATGGTGGTAGAAATTTTCATGTTACTAAATTACCTCTCGTTATGTTGAGATTGCTATTGTTTCTTCCCGCTTCCTTGCATATGCTAGTTTTTGCTTGCCTTGATAATTTGTTTGCCTATAAGATGCCTATGCATAGGAAGTATGTTAGACTTAGATGTGTTTGTCACGTGTTTTATGATGCTCTCTTTGTGCTTCAATTCTTGTCTTTCATGTGAGCATCATTGAAATATTATGCCTAGCTATAAGGCTTTAAAGAAAAGCGCTTGTTGGGAGTCAACCCAATATTTATCCTTGCTGTTATTTAATAAATAAATTATTTAGCCTCTGTTTTGGTTGTGTCTTTTGTGTTTAATTAGTGTTTGTGCCAAGTAGAACCATTGGGAAGACTTGGGGAAAGTCTTGTTGAACTTGCTGTAAAAAACAGAAACTTCAGCGCTCACGAGAACTGCTGTCATTTTTATTTGAAGAGTGCTATTTAGTTAATTATTTTTGCAGATGATTAATAGATAAATTCCTCACGTCCAGAAATTTATTTTAGAATTTTTGGGGTTCCAGATCTTGCGCTAGCTACAGATTACTGCAGGCTGTTCTGTTTTTGACAGATTCTGTTTTTCGTGTGTTGTTTGCTTATTTTGATGAATCTATGGCTAGTAAAATAGTTTATAATCCATAGAGAAGTTGGAATACAGTAGGTTTAACACCAATATAAATAAAGAATGAGTTCATTACAGTACCTTGAAGTGGTCTTTTGTTTTCTTTCGCTGAGCTCACGAGTTTTCTATTTTGAGTTTTGTGTTGTGAAGTTTTCATGTTTTGGGTGAATTCTTTTGATGGATCATGGAACAAGGAGTGGAAAGAGCCTAAGCTTGGGGATGCCCATGGCACCCCCAAGATAATCCAAGGACACCAAAAAGTCAAAGCTTGGGTATGCCCCGGAAGGCATCCACTCTTTCGTCCACTTCCATCGGTAATTTACTTGGAGCTATATTTTTATTCACCAACATGATATGTGTTTTGCTTGGAGTGTCTTGTATTATTTGTGTCTTTGTGTCTTAGTATACCACAATCATCCTTGCTGTACACACCCTTTTAGAGAGCCATACATGAATTAAAATTCGATAGAATACTCTATGTGCTTCACTTATATCTTTTGAGCTAGATAATTTTGCTCTATGTGCTTCACTTATATCTTTTGAGCGTTATAATTTTGCTCTATGTGCTTCACTTAGATCTTTTAGAGCATGATGGTGGATTTGTTTTAAATAAACTATTGATCTCTCATGCTTCACTTAAATTATTTTGAGAGTCTCTTAATAGCATGGTAATTTGCTTAATAATAATATGATTGGTATTCAAGATTTGTGAAACTTTCTTTTGAGTGTGTTGGATACTAAGAAAAGATTGAAGCATGATAATTGTTTTGAGATATGGAGGTGATAATATTAAAGTCATGCTAGTTGAGTAGTTGTGAATTTAAAGAATACTTGTGTTAGAGTTTGTGATTCCCGTAGCATGCACGTATGGTGAACCGTTATGTAAGGAAGTCGGAGCATGATTTATTTATTGATTGTCTTCCTTATGAGTGGCGGTCGGGGACGAGCGATGGTCTTTTCCTACCAATCTATCCCCCTAGGAGCATGCGCGTAATACTTTGCTTTGATAACTTCTAGATTTTTGCAATAAGTATATGAGTTCTTTATGACTAATGTTGAGTCCATGGATTATACGCACTCTCACCCTTCCACCTTTGCTAGCCTCTCTAATACCGCGCAGCTTTCGCCGATATCATACACCTACCATATACCTTCCTCAAAACAGCCACCATACCTACCTATTATGGCATTTCCATAGCCATTCCGAGATATATTGCCATGCAACTTTCCACCATCTAGTTCATCATGACACATTCATCATTGCCATATTGCTTAGCATGATCATGTAGTTGACATAAGTATTTGTGGCAAAGCCACCGTTCATAATTTCTTCATACTTGTCACTCTTGATTCATTGCATATCCTGGTACATTGCCGGAGGCATCCATATAGAGTCATACTTTGTTTTAGAATCGAGTTGTAATCATTGAGTTGTAAATAAATAAAAGTGTGATGATCATCATTCAATAGAGCATTGTCCCAATAAAAAAAGAGAAAGGCCAAAGAAAAAAAGAAGGCCCAAAAAAAGAAGAAAATAAATAAAAAGGGGCGATGCTACTATCCTTTTTCCACACTTGTGCTTCAAAGTAGCACCATGATATAGCGAGTCTCATATATTGTGCTTCAAAGTAGCACCATGTCCTTCATATAGAGAGTCTCATATGTTGTCACTTTCATATACTAGTGGGAATTTTACATTATAGAACCTGGCTTGTATATTCCAATAATGGGCTTCCTCAAATTGCCCTAGGTCTTCGTGAGCAAGCAAGTTGGATGCACACCCACTAGTTTCTTTTGTTGAGCTTTCATACATTTATAGCTCTAGTGCATCCGTTGCATGGCAATCCCTACTCACTCACATTGATATCTATTGATGGGAATCTCCATAGCTCGTTGATACGCCTAGTTGATGTGAGACTATCTTCCCCTCCTTTTTGTCTTCTCCACAACCACCATTCTATTCCACCTATAGTGCTATATCCATGGCTCACGCTCATGTATTGCGTGAAGATTGAAAAAGTTAGAGTATGAAACAATTGCTTGGCTTGTCATCGGGGTTGTGCATGATTTGAATACTTTGTGTGGTGAAGATGGAGCATAGCCAGACTATATGATTTTGTAGGGATAACTTTCTTTGGCCATGTTATTTTGAGAAGACATAATTGCTTTGTTAGTATGCTTGAAGTATTATTATTTTTATGTCAATATAAACTTTTGTCTTGAATCTTTCTAATCTGAATATTCATACCACAATTAAGAAGATTTGCATTGAAATTATGCCAAGTAGCACTCCGCATCAAAAATTCTCTTTTTATCATTTACCTACTCAAGGACGAGCAGGAATTAAGCTTGGGGATGCCTGATACGTCTCCAACGTATCTATTAATTTTTGATTTCTCCATGCTATATTATCTACTGTTTTGGACTATATTGGGCTTTATTTTCCACTTTTATATTATTTTTGGGACTAACCTGTTAACCAGAGGTCCAGCCCATAATTGTTGTTTTTTGCCTATTTCAGTGTTTGGGATAAACGGAATATCAAACGGAGTCCAAACGGAATAAAATCTTCGGGAACGTGATTTTCTCACCGAACGTGATCCAGGAGACTTGGACCCTGCTCCAAGGAACAAAAGAGGCGGTCACGAGGGTGGGGGCGCCCCCCCTAGGGCGCGCCCCCTTGCCTCGTGGGCCCCTCGTTGCTCCTCCGGCGTACTTCTTCCTCCTATATTTACACACATACCCCCAAACGATCAGAAGAGGAGCCAAAAACCTAATTCCACCGCCGCAACTTTCTGTATCCACGAGATCCCATCTTGGGGCCTGTTCCGGAGCTCCGCCGGAAGAGGGCCGTCATCACGGAGGGCTTCTACATCATCCTAGCCCCTCCGATGAAGTGTGAGTAGTTTACCTCAGACCTTCGGGTCCATAGTTAGTAGCTAGATGGCTTCTTCTCTCTCTTTGAATCTCAATACAAAGTTCTCCCCCTCTCTTGTGGAGATCTATTCGATGTAATCTTCTTTTTGCGATGTGTTTGTTGAGACCGATGAATTGTGGGTTTATGATCAAGTCTATCTATGAATAACATTTGAATCTTCTCTGAATTCTTTTATGTATGATTGGTTATCTTTGCAAGTCTCTTCGAATTATCCGTTTGGTTTGGCCAACTAGATTGGTAGTTCTTGCCATGGGAGAAGTTCTTAGCTTTGGGTTCGATCTTGCTGTGTCCTTACCCAGTGACAGAAGGGGCAGCAAGGCACGTATTGTATCGTTACCATCGAGGATAACAAGATGGGGTTTATTTCATATTGCATGAATTTATCTCTCTACATCATGTCATCTTGCTTAAGGCGTTACTCTGTTTTTAACTTAATACTCTAGATGCATGCTGGATAGCGGTCGATGAGTGGAGTAATAGTAGTAGATGCAGAATCGTTTCGATCTACTTGTCACGGACGTGATGCCTGTATACATGATCATGCCAAGATATTCTCATAACTATGCTCAATTCTGTCAATTGCTCAACAGTAATTTGTTCACCCACCGTAGAATACTTATGCTCTTGAGAGAAGCCACTAGTGAAACCTATGGCCCCCGGGTCTATTCTCATCATATCAATCTCCATCACTTTAATATTGCTTTGCTTTTTTACTTTGCTTTTACTTTTTACTTTGCATCTTTATACCAAAAATACCAAAAAATATTATATCTATCAGATCTCACTCTCGTAAGTGACCGTGAAGGGCTTGACAACCCCTAATCGCGTTGGTTGCGAGTAGCTATCGCTTTGTGCAGGTACGAGGGACTTGAGCGTGGGCTCCTACTGGATTGATACCTTGGTTCTCAAAAACTGAGGGAAATACTTACGCTACTCTGCTGCATCATCCCTTCCTCTTCGGGGAAAACCAACGCAAGCTCAAGACGTAGCAGAAGGGAGCGACACGGAGCCGGGGAAGACTCGGCAATGGTTGCCCACTCGGTGGGGAGTACGAGGGTTTACTGGTCCGGCTGCCGTCGCCGGAAAATAACAGGAGGTGTGGGTGAGTAGAGGAATGGCCTGACCAGCAATGAAGTAGGGTGGGGCGGTGCGGCCTGTGCGGCAGCACAGCCGGCCACGGGAGGCGGGAGCAGGCAGTCCCACCGGAGCTGGTTTGGGCGGCTAGAGCAAGAAGATCAGGTATTGAAGAAGCAGCACGGCCGTTGGATTAACATCCAACGGTCACAGCTGCTAGAATCGTTTGTGGACTAAGTTGACAAAGCCAAAGTACACGTCAACCTAGTAGACCCACAAGTCAGCCTCCAAATCTGTCCCAAACAGCATACAGCCCGAAATTTCTAGCCAGATTCAAATTAATTTTAAATGTAAATATACCTTAATTTAAATTCTATGAAATTTTACCCGCACAAAAACAATGAAATTTAAAATATCAAAATCCGAAAGAAAACAGTATTTTGGAACTAATTGCCTGTTTGCTGTATTTTTTCATTTTAAAGCCCATTTATTATTGCTTATAGCCCATTTTCTGGGCAAAATGCATCCCTCCTCGTCTTGAAAGATTTCCGGCCCAGCGGGGCGTAGAAAAGCAAGTAGGCCTACGTTGGTTATTCTGCAAAAAACAAAATAGCTGGCTAGCCATTTTCAGAAAGGAAAAAAACAAACTGTGCTGGTCATGTGCTAAACATATGAAATGAAAGCCTGGGCTAGACGGGCCAGGCGTCCCGCACAACCCAGTTGATACCCTTCTCCGTCTCGAAAAAACAAAATTACTGCACGCGCTGCTGGGTCCCTACTGTCATCCTCACCATGTACAGTCATCTCCTTATTCCTCTCGGTTGTTGACCATGTTGAAAACACCGGAGGGCGGCGCCGCGGCGAGTGAACCAAGGCGGAGGACGATGGTGAGGCCTTGGATGGGAACGAACAGGAGCCGGGGAAGATCACAGCCAGCCGTGGGAGGCGAGAGCAGGCAGTCCCGCCGGCGCTGGTTTGGCTTTGGCGGCTCGAGGAAGAAGAGACTGAAGAAATGCGACAGACGTTGAATGTCAATCCAACGGTCAAGGTTGGCACAATCATTTGTTGACTAAGAGGACACCAAGTAGCATACTTTTTTATATATAGAAAGAAAATCAAAGACTTGGGAAGGCGTACAGAACAAGCTAGTGTACCAGTAAAGAGACGTTGCCGAGTTTTAGAAAAAAGAAAGACGTGCTCTTGTAGCTGGTTCGAATCCAAACCTAGACTATGACTATATATGGTGCTATGCTACTCTGCAAGTAATGAAACTGACATATCCAACGCTCGCTTCTCCTCTTCTCTACTTACTCTGCCTAGCATCATAAGCTCTGGCCGCAACAACCATGTCCACTGGATGCTCGTCCACCTGCTCTTCAGCAGGCAACAACCAGATATGCGCCAAGTCGCCACCCGTACCATCGCCTGTGGGTCTCACCACACCCCCGCCGGCACACGCACCACAGCCGATTGCTCATCGCAACCCGCTGCCGTTGGTGTGGTGCCACTGCTGCAAATCACGCAGAGTCATCCGTCGTGTCTCAACCACAATCCGCAACCCTGGCCGAGTCTTCAACAAATGCCCGAATCATGGGGTAATAATATGTTTAAGTGTTGTTCTGCTGCTTTCAGTTGCTGATTTTTTTAATAGTTTGGTGATGATCTTCCAATTTGATTCATGTAGAAAAGGGAAGATTCGTGTGATTTGTATTTCTGGGAAGTTGCTGATGTGGGGGAATGCAACTACGCTGATTATTTGGTTAGCCGAGCAATCCCAATACCAGAAGGTTGGGGTGTTGGACAAGTAACTGAAGGAACAGCAGAAGAGGAAGATGCAGAGCAGAAGGTTAAAGATGCAGTTCCTCTGATCATGGCCAAACAACAGCTGCGGAACGGCCTTGACAACAATGAGGAGATGAAAGAGCTTGTGAAGATAATGGGCAAAATCGATGTGCTTTGTAGGATGATTGTCTCTTTATTTGCAGTGTATGTAGCACTCGTGATGCATTCAGTGGCTACGACATGAGCACTTTGCTGAAACTAGTAATGAATGAAACCTGTATAGCAGGCTGGGCGTAGTGTTGTGAACATTTAATGATTTCTACTAACAGAAATCAGGGGGTATCCCCTTTTTCTCATATAAATAAATAAATAGCAGAGGCCCTGTCGGGTCAGCTTTGTTCTCATTCGAAGACGCCGAGCAAATTGCAGTCCAACAGCAAACTATGTCATCAAATTCAAGTTTCATAGCCAAATATGAGTACAACTAAACAACAATGTCATCATGTTTTAGTTGTCATACAATCACCAAACACAAATCAGCATACATAACAAGTGATGTTCTCGCATCAAAATACTAAACAACATGTTCATCAGGTTTCAGTTGTCATAGCAAACACAATTTCACATAGTAGATAAAAAACGTCTTCTGACAGGCAAATACGACAAAAGCAATGTAATCATCATCCGCAGCAGCAGCACCAACATCTTCGCCATGTGTATCAGTCTGAATCGTAATTCCCCACGGTGTCATCTTCTTCTTCGTCCTCAACGTCATCGAACGTTGGCTTCTTCTTGATCAACTCTTGTATGTCCACATCATGACATGCAATCTTTTGCCGGCGTCATTGACGTGATGGTTCTCAAAGATATTAGGAACATCTGTGTTATCTTGTACACCAGGAGCAGTGTAAGCATCATCTTGTTGTGCAACTTCATTAAATGAATTCCTCTGCTCAAACCTTTGCAATACTCTCCAGTCATCGCTACGTGCAAATGTGTCTTCCAAGAAAAATATATGTATTGCTTGATTTGCCAAAATAAAAGGCTCGTTGGTCTGGTACGCCGCCTTGACATTGATGGATTTGAAATAATCATCAGCTCTGGGTTTTGCGATCCTGGAAAACAGGTTATACCAACGATAACACAACAGAACCACACACCGATGATCCTCGAAACTGGAGATATACTGCAACTGAACAATGTCTGTTATGTTAGCATACATTTCAGTTGTCTCTTTGTCATACGTATCTGTGCGCATGATGGCACTGTTTTGTGTCTTCCTGCCTTCGTCTCGTGCAAGGGTGTTGTAATGCACATCTCCAACAACGCAAGATTCATAATGTCTTACCCGAGTATCAGGACCCATTGCTAGTGAGTAAAGGGCATCATTAACTGACTGCCCATCCTCCCGCATCTTCTTAACCTATGGTTAGAAAATAGACAAGCTGATCATCTTATGTACTCAATATATTAAAAAAACTGACAGTGCACTTCAAAAGCTTACATGGTTCTTGAACCATTTCGCAAATCCTGCCATAACCAGTTTGTCAATGTTTCTTGGATTTTGCAGCAGTAACTCCTCTTTGTAGATGCTGCACAACATAGTGATCACGTCAAACATCTAAATATATAAGAATGTGCTGCAAGTTTAGTAGATTACGATGTATAAGCTGCAGTACTGCACTTACTTGATATAAGGTAGTATCTCAGGACAGTTATTCAACACATACCAAACCATTTTGTCCAAATCTTTAGGTTTGTCCTCTTGTCGACTCTTCCCTGTAACTCGAACAGAATAATCAAAAACATTGAGCCCGGGATTGTCTTCACCCACCTCTTTGCTAAGCCGATCAGCTGTTTCAATGTATTTTGAGCAGAATGTCAACGCTTCTGTAGCAATGTAGGCCTCTGCAATGGAACCCTCGGGTCTAGCTCTATTCCTAACATAGCCCTTGAAAGTGCCTAGCCTCCTTTCAATAGGGTACATCCAGCCATACTGTACTGGACCTCTAAGTAGTGCCTCATCAGGTAGATGAACAGCCAAATGCGCCATCACATCAAAGAAGGCTGGAGGATATATCTTCTCAAGGTCGCATAGGATAGTTGGTATCTTGTCTCTAAGATGCCCCAAAGCATCTATCCTGATATTCCTACTGTAGAGTTCCCTAAAGAATTGTCCCAACTCTGCAACTGCTCTGTATAAGTCAGGGCGGCCCAATCCTCTAAGGATAACAGGTAAAACCCTTTGAAGTAGGACGTGGCAGTCATGAGTTTTCAACCCTTGTACCTTGTTTCCATCTGCACTGACTCTCCTTTCAGGGTTGGAAGCAAATCCATGTGGGAATCTCACACATGACAGGACCTCACAGAATTCTTTTCTTTTTACCTTGTCCAAGACGTACACAGCTGGTGCCATATCCCGTGGTTTACCTTCATCTTGCACCTGCAATCCTTTCTGATACCCAGGTGTGTCAAATCAATCCTAGATTTTAAGGTACCTTTCTTCTTGCCTTCAATATTAAGAAGTGTGCCGATAATGTTGTCACATATATTTTTCTCGATGTGCATCACATCAAGATTATGCCGCAGATCCAAATCTTTACAATACTCCAAGTCCCACAAAGTGGACCTGCGGGTAAACAATAATCTCTCTTCTACCCTGCCACACTTCCTTTTCACGCTACCATTACCAGGATGGTTTCCTGGTGTAATATGCCTGACCTTCTCTGATTCCACTTGCAACTCATCGGCAGTGAGCCTCTTTGGCGCATCATGGTTTTCATGCTTTGCATTGAACACATGTCTTCGGTATTTTCTAGGATGTGGCTTGTCCTTGGCAAGGAAATGGCAGTGTCCAATGTCACAGATCTTGCTAAGTATTGCGTATGACAGCAGATTCCTGTCACAGCGAACACATGCATTATAACCATGTGTCGTTCGCCCTGACATAGTGCCCAAAGCCGGATAATCATGGATGCACCAAATTATAACAGCACGCAGAAAGAAATCAGCTGGTGGGCTGCTATATAGGTCTTGAGTGAGAACACCCTTCCATAGTTGTTGAAGTTCCTCCACAAGAGGCTCCATGAACAAATCAAAATCCTTTCCAGGACTTTTTGGACCTAGGATGAGCAAGGCCATCATGTAGTTTGATTCTTTGGTGCAGACATTTGGAGGCATGTTGTAAGGGATAACAAGCACTAGCCACACGCTATATGTGGCGCTCTGGTGGCCAAATGGGTTAAATCCATCTGAAGCTAAGCCAAGTCTAATGTTTCTCGGGTCAACAGCAAACTCTTTGTGTTTATCATTGAAGCTTTTCCACTCACTACCATGAGATGGATGGCTCATTACATTCTGATCTCTGTACTCCTGGTTCCTAGAATGCCATAGTACATCCTCTCTTGTTTCAGCATCATGAAACAACCTCTGCAATCTTGGTGTAATTGGAAAATGTCTCAGAACATTATGAGGAATCCTCTTCATAGTATCGCCATCTTTCCATCTTGATGATTTTCATTTCGGGCATTCACTTAAGTTGGCATAATCCTTCCGGAATAGAACATAATTATTATTACAAACATGGATCATATCATATCCAATTCCAACTGCACGAAGGAAATTCTTCATTTTACTGTAGGTGTGTGGCAGCTCAGACGCATCTGGGAAAGATTTGCGGAAAGCAGCCAACATCGCATCGAATGATTTGTTGGTCATCCGCATAGATGTCTTCACCTGAAGAAAGGTGACCATAGCTGAGAATACTGACAACTTATTTCCTGGGGTGACAGCAATGTTGCATTGTTCCAACATGCGGGCCCACCGTTTTTCTTCTGCAGGTGAAAGTTCACGGAATGCACGAGCATTTCATAGCATTATTTCAATGTTGGTCAAACTCACTGGCTCCGCCACCACCACCTCCTCCTCCTCTTCCACCTGAGCATCAGGCAGATCAAGATGGTGATCTGCTGCTTCCATGTAGTCAATAACATTGACGTTCACAGTTTCACCATGATGAACCCACCTAGTATATGTGACCGACATCCCATACAAGTGTAGATGATTTTGCACAGTTGACTAGGGTCTTGTAACTGAATTCATACAACTGCTACATGGGCAGAGCACATCTGATTTCGGACCACCGTACTCAGCTCTAATAAAGTTCATGAAGTTTTCAACCCCCTCGACATATGCAGCGGAGAATCTTCGAGCAGAAGTTATCCAAGTCCTGTCCATCTGTTAGACATACAAATTAGTTCTTCTACTAGATATTACAGGAAAAACATATATGCTTTTTTATGAAGTCCAGAAAAAGAATACCTAGGTCTATGTCTAAAGCTATGGCAAGATATTTGGACGAGCAGATCTAAGTAACGAAATATATGTAAAGCTAACTCAGAAAACAGATTTGAGTGCCAAATTATGGCAGGCTGTTTCAGCAGTCAATGAGGCCGAGCACACAGCCATCGAACTATCGAAGGCCATCGCAGCAACAAAGATCGAGTATAAAACGGTGTAGAGCTATTTCACCTAACAGATTGGCTACTAGACCATGGCAATCTACGTCACAATAAATATATGGCAGGATATTTTAGCAACTAATCGGCCTTGGCATGCCATCTCAGCTAAGCAGATTGAGTGCAGAATAGGGCAAGGAAGCTTCTTAAGCAGAGCATATTGACAGAAAACTACTTTGGCAAACAGTGAGATTAACATCGTCTATCAGCTAACATTCAGCGCTACACCGACATGAATGGGGCCTCAGTCTAGAATGCGCGTACCGTGGGAGAAGCTGACTGCTCTGCGTCTCCACACGAATGTCGCCAGCGGTGGTGGCGCTGACCGCTGTGCGCCTCCACAAGAACGTAGCCAAAGGTGGCGGCGCGGCTAGAAGACGGCAGTCTACGAGAGCGTAATGTGGGAGCCAGAGGATCGCCGAACTACGGCGCCGACGTATCGGCGCGGCGGGGAGGGCGGCTTTGGCGGAGCGAATGGAGTGGAGGGGGACAGGGGGAGGGGGGTTTGGGGAATATTATTGGTTAGTTGGCCGAAGGGCTGTTGAATCGGATTTGGGGGGAATTTTTGGGTGTGGGGGGAGGATTTTCGCGTGGTGGGCGGGGGGAGTTTGGCGCATGGTCGGTTTCTCCAAGTGCAGTCCCACGTGTCAGTGAAGAGGCAAGCCGAAGCGCGTTCCGTTTGCGTGAGCCGTGTGTAGGACCGAACATGTGTGGGGTGCAATGCGACCGCGACAGGAGTGTTGTGAGTGTACCGCCTTTTTTCCTTTTAAACTAGGTGCTTCGCCTCCTCAAGAAAAAATTGTTGCTTCGCGTGATCCATCGATACTACTACTAGTAATCCCGACTAAAACGGCGTGGCCGGGTCTTTTCCCGCGCGATATGCTAGGAGGTTGGCTTAGTTGGGTTTTTCAGGACGAGTAATGCTACACCTACATAATCCCAGTTATGTAATTAACGTAACGTGAAACATGTGAGCTGTTGATTGTAGATTGGGGGAGGGAGGGGCCCACCACCATGAAAATCAGGGGAGGAGAGAGAGAGGCAATTTACGTTAACCCTTTCGTAGGTTCCCGTAGATGTAGAAAGATGTGAAATGCGTGAATGTGTAGTGGACGTACTATTGGAGTGCCTAAGATAATTTGTGTATGTATAGACCCTATGTGTTTGTTTTACTTCGCATGTTAGATTTGTCTCGGTTCAATAAAAATCAGAGTTGGTGATGATGGTGTGCCTGTCATCCTGCAATCTAGGCCGTCCGATCTATATCTAACGGATAGGAAGGAAACTATGACAATTTACCCGCACTCTTCTCCACATTTGCAGATAAGGCTTTCCCTCGTTCATCCTTTTCTCCCATAAGATCTTGATCTTCCGTGCAACGCAAGGGCATCTTGCTAGTACTCCTACAATATGTATATTATTGTGAAAGTTCATATACACCGGCCGAGATTAATGCAAACATGGCAGATTTTCATTACATTTCAAACTTTTATAGGACAGAAAAATAAAAGAAATCCGACCCTAAACCTATTCTACGGCGGCGACCGACGTCCTCCATCTGCGATCTCTATGTACGGGGGCGGGGTTCAAGACCCGTGAAGTGAAGGTGCGGTCTTCGACGAGGAAGAGTAGAACACGGGATACAGACCGGCCAGTTGGCACACCATGCCCTGCCGCCTCCCATGCCCTACTCATCCTCGGAGGAGTACCCGACCTCGGCGGTGCCGGACGTTGGACGGCGGCAAGTAGGACGCGTGGCTGACGGTGCTCCCGTCGTCGGCCACCAGCGTGGCCACTGCTTGTGCGGTCGCATCCGAGTCCGGCTACGCCGCTATTGCGTCGCGAGAGGCGACTTGAGCGAGGGCGGCAACCTCGAGCTTCATCCCCAAAGACAAGCTCTCCCGCAGAGCGTTCACACTTGCGGTCATGGCAGATGTGCTGCCAGGTAGGAGGACGATGTGCTATGGTGTGGAGGTTAGCTGGGCGTTGCCGCTTTAAGTAGCGCATTCCGGTGAGGCCAAGCGTCCGGGTGCTTCATTAAGTCACCGGAGTTGGTTCCTCGGGCACTGAGCCTCTTAACGACGACATACGAACGGACGACATGAATGTGGGTAGCTGGCGCCGGCTGGGAACGCATCGCGCAACGGCGCGAGGGACGAGGGTTTTGGTGTGCCAGGGTAGTCAGCTGCGGTCGTGGCAACGTTGGAGATGCCCTTTACTCACATGCGATCCCCTCATGTCATTGAAAAAGCAAGACGACCCGGCATGGTCTCAGGTCCAGAGGATGCAGTTGGCCGTGCTACACCACTCCGCGGATGCGTCGCGGCGCCCCGTGCATCCTCGATGAGCCGGGTGTTGGGGTGTGTTTGGATTGTGGCCAAAGTGCACGTTACCAAAATTTTGGTCATGACCCAAAGATTGGTCTTTGTTTGGATGGTTGCCACTTTTTTGGCATGCCAATGAACTCTAGCCAACTCTAGTTCATTTTTCTTGCCAATGTCGGCCAAATCATGGGCAACCAATACCTCAACCAAAATTTTGGTCATGACCCAAAGATTGGTCTTTGTTTGGATGGTTGCCATTTCTTTGGCATGCCAATGAACTCTAGCCAACTCTAGTTAATTTTTCTTGCCAATGTCGGCCAAATCATGGGCAACCAATACCTCAACCAAAATTTTGGCTACCCAATGCTTTGATGGGGCAACCTTGGGCACAAACCAAACATATCGTTGGTCGTGCCACAGCACTAACGCCACCCTCGGCACACTGAAACCGACCGTGTCTAGCTACGATATGAGTGTGTCGCTCACCGCATTCGCCGTGTCCAGAGGCGGTGCTAGAGCTGCACCCCGTTGTTGGCCCCAACGACCCACATGAACGGTTGTCGGTGGCGAGGAGGTCGTGGGCCAGCTCCTCCATTGGACTAGTCTGTCCCACATGTCGGTTTCCCTATTTTCCCGGCCATATTTGAGCGTCAGTGCTCCACGTTGTGCATTAGGCCTTTCACTATGTAGGCCAAGCGAGACAACTTATTGTTTATTTGAGCCGTTCAAGTATAATCATGTGGTGTTTGCTTATTTCTCATTCCTCTCCAACCCTCTTCTCCGTCGATCATGTCGCCCTCCAGTCAAGTCCATCCTCCCGCATGCCTCATTTGAACATTCTGCCGAGTATCATTCGCATGTACCCACCCTAGTCCTCTTTCAATAGATCTCCAGACCCCAAGATGAAATCGAGAGGGAACGAGTGGGGGCACGTGATACCTAAGGCGGATTCAAAATTTTGAACCTGTGATCATAGCATCCGCAAATCATATATAAAGGGTATTCAATGCTCGTTTCGTTTTTGAACATACAATATACTCCCTCCTATCCTTTCTAGTTTACATATAAGTTTTATGTGTAGTCAAAGTATCTCTACTTTGATCAAAAAGGTATCAACATTCAACAACGCACAATCAATATTGTTAGATTCGTACGTACTCCTAGATTTGTACTCGAGATGGTTTCCAATTTGACTATTGACAAGATTAATAGTACATGAGATGTATAATGTTAAAATTATATCATTGGAAACTCCTTTCACATACGAATTTGACCGAATGCTTTGTGTAAGTTGCATGTCATATATTATTACTCTAACATTTGGTCAAAGTTAGCCTCGAAAAACGCATTAGACCCTATATGCTTTGTGTAAGTTGCATGTCATATATTATTACTCTAACATTTGTATAAGTTGCATGTCATATATTATTACTCTAACATTTGGTCAAAGTAGTATAGTGGAAGTGGATCCTCTGACGTAGGTATCCCTGCCTTACCCTCCCTTTCGGTCACTTACTGACGGACCCCATGCCTTCTAGGCCCCGCATGTCAGTTACTCAATGGGTTCGTCCACGTCAGGGGATCCTCATCCGTAGTATACTCCCTCTGTTTTTATTTACTCCGCATAAAACGAAGGGAGTGGTGGTATAATAAATGTCGCGGGCGGGGGAGGGGGAGGGACGTCGGTTTGCTCTCAACTGCGGTCCCACAAGCGAGTGAAAACGCAAGACAAAGCGCATTCCATTCGGTGAGCGACGTGGAGGGTCCGGCGTGCTGGGCTGCAACGCGAACACGACAAGAGCGATGTACAGTCAAAATCGATTGACCGGTCGTCATCAGAACCACTATTCACACCAGAACCTTCGCTGCTCGGCCTACGCCAGCCACTGCCCTAAAACCACACCAAATCTCCAGCCCATTCCCCCACCTTTTGATCCCCTAGACCGCATCAAGCGTCCCCTAGTTCGCCGGAAAGCCATGGTGCGCCGCAAGATCACTTACTACAAGATGCTGACGCCGGAGCGCCACACAGAAATCGCGGTGGCGGTCAGCGCCACAGACCTCCGTTCCCAAGCTCGCTTTGCGGCGGGCCAATCCCCGAGTTCTCTGGAGCCAAGCTACGAGGAGGAGGAAGCCGATCCAATGTTCATGGCGGAGGTCGCGGCACAGAAGGCCCCCGATGGGTATGATATGATGGACGTCGACTTTGTGCCGGCGTCTGAGTCCCCCATGGTGCAGGCGGACCAGCGGTTCAACATGGCGATACTAAAGGAGGACCGGGAGGCAGAGGCTCAACTCGACACGGAGCGCGCGCATGCCGCTGCCATCGAGGCTCTCCTGCAGGTGGAACCAGATGTCGTGGATGTGAACCGGGCGGCGGAGGCTCAACTTGAGGCGGAGCGCACGGATGCCGCTGCCATCGAGGCCCTCCTGCAGGCGGAACCGGACGTCCTGGACTTGAACCGGGCGGCAAAGGCTCGACTCGACGCAGAGCGCACAGATGCCACTCTCATTGACGCCCTCCTGCAGGCGGAACCGGACGTCCTGGACTTGAACCAGGCGGCGGAGGCTCGACTCGACGCGGAGCGCGCGGATGCCGCTGCCATCAAGGCCCTCCTGCAGGCGGAACCGGACATCGTCAACTTGAACCGGGTTGTGCTCTCGTCCATGCAGAGCGCCCGCACGCTCCGCTTGAACGAGTAGCTGGAGGCCGAGGTCAACCACGGTGCGGAGACACACGTCGGCAGCGACGGCTGGTTAGCGCCGGCAGCCAAAGACGACGAGGCCGTCTCTTTCCGTGAGCAGTGATAGTTTTTCTTTATGTTGTTATTTTTATGGATCTTTTGCTGTGTAAAAACATATATTTGTTATGCAAGTCGCCTGACTTGGGTCAGTCTACCATTTCAGGCGGTTGGATGAATATCCTACGTCTCCTAACCCTTCTTTCCTTCTTCCTCACCTCTTCTTCTTCCCCAACAGACCACCGCACGGGCCATACGGATACTCCCCAACATGCGGTTGGATAAACATACTCTATGAACGAAAATTATGTGTCAGCGACAGGATGGCTGAGTTTGGTTTATTCACATGCAACAGCATATGTCAGTGAGGGTGCGTTCCCTTGGTTGGGTTTGCAGCGTGCAGGAGCGACTGTGTGAGGGTGCGGTGCGACCGCGGCGTGCAGGAGCGACCGTGTGAGGGTGCGGTGCGACCTTGACAGCCGTGCGCAAGTGTACCTCCTTCTCATTTTGAAAACTTTAGGCAAGCTTGGCAAACATGTGTGGCGAAGTTTGGCAATGCAAGGCCTAGACCCAAACAGGATAAGTACGTATGCACTAGGAGTACTAGTGTTAAAAAAGAAAGGCAGGGTTTCCTTCATGGGATTTAATCGATACAAATCCTCGTTTCATGTGTCAATTAATGTGTATTTTTTCTCCAAAGACCAAAGAGCTAACCATCTCACTCCTCATCGCTTGATTAATGCAGCGCCATGCAAACCAACCTTCTCACTTCCGCATGCATGCCTGTCGTCTCTCTCTCCCCTGTCCATCTCTCTGCACGCATGCGCCTCTCGCTCTCTCTCCTGTTTCTGCATGCAAGCAGCTCTCTCTGCCTTGGGAAGATGTGAAGCACATGGGAAAGAGAGATGGGATTACTGCAGGCACGCATGCGGTGGAAAGGGATGGAGGGCCCGATTGGAAAGAGCAGCAAAAAAATGCCAATGCGTAGAGCATTGCGGGGAAAACGAAATTTTCTTAGACGCGGACAAAAAAGGACTGGAGAGAGTACTACTAGGAGTACTAGTGCGGTGAGATGGTTTCTCGAAGAAGACGATGGAGAAGCGGAGTCAGCGAAGAGTGAAATGATGGTTGCTTCGTCCGTGCTTTTGTGATTTGACGCCTCACTGCTTTGTGATTTGTGATAGAAGGGACAGGGGAGTAGACTATGTGCTCTATACTGTTGAAAGCACAAGAGTGCTCCCTAGGTGGTTTTGGTAATTAATGACAACATATCTCTTGTTGGACTAATGTTTCTATCTAGCATGTTTCAGATAAGTTCAACAATGGAGTGGCATGGACTAAAGGTTGTGGGAACTCCTTCAAGATGCTAAGGACAAAGGATTGGCTAAAGCTTCAAGCTCAAGACTCTTCATTTTACATTTTAGTGATCCAAGATCACATTGAGTCCATAGGAAAAGCCAATACTATCAAGGAGGGATGAGGTGTTGCTTAATGAGCCTCTTGCTTCATGTGCTTAATGATATGCTCCAAAATCCTCAGCTACTTTCCCACTTCCACATATGACCTAAACCCTAAGCCAAACTCGGTCCTACCGATTCTTTCTATCCGGCGCCACCGAGTTTCACATGTCATAAGCCACTGCCAAACCCTAGCAATTCGGTTCTATCGATAGGGATCTCGGTCTCACCGAGATGGTATTGAAAACTCTCTGTTTCCCTTTCGTAACTTTTCGGTCTCACCGAAAGAGCGAATCGGTCCCACCGAGATTGCAGTGTAAACTCTATGTTTCCTTTTTGTAACTTTTCGGTCTCACCGAAAGAGCAAATCGGTCCCACCGAGTTTACCTGACCAACTCTCTGGTTAGCTTATTACCAAACTCGGTCTCACCGAGTTTGTGTAATCGGTCTCACCGAGATTACGTTATGCCCAAACCCTAACCATATCGGTCCTACCGAGTTGCATGTCAGTCCCACCGAAAATCTCTAACGGTCACTAGGTTTACCTTTTCGGTCCGACCGAGTTTGTTGATTCGGTCCCACCGAGATTGGAAAACTATGTGTAACGGTTGGATTTTGTGTGGAGGCTATATATACCCCTCCACCTCCTCTTCATTCGTGGAGAGAGCCATCAGAACGCATACACAATTCCAACTCATATGTTCTGAGAGAGAACCACCTACTCATGTGTTGAGACCAAGATATTCCATTCCTACCATATGAATCTTGATCTCTAGCCTTCCCAAGTTGCTTTCCACTCAAATCTTCTTTCCACAAAATCCAAATCCTATGAGAGAGAGTTGAGTGTTGGGGAGACTATCATTTGAAGCACAAGAGCAAGGAGTTCATCATCAACACACCATTTGTTACTTCTTGGAGAGTGGTGTCTCCTAGATTGGCTAGGTGTCACTTGGGAGCCTCCGACAAGGTTGTGGAGTTGAACCAAGGAGTTTGTAAGGGCAAGGAGATCGCCTACTTCGTGAAGATCTACCGCTAGTGAGGCAAGTCCTTCGTGGGCGATGGCCATGGTGGGATAGACAAGGTTGCTTCTTCGTGGACCCTTCGTGGGTGGTTGCTTCTTCGTGGACCCTTCGTGGGTGGAGCCCTCCGTGGACTCGCGCAACCATTACCCTTCGTGGGTGGAGCCCTCCGTGGACTCGCGCGACCGTTACCCTTCATGGGTTGAAGTCTCCATCAACGTGGATGTAGGATAGCACCACCTATCCGAACCATGGGAAAAACATCCGTGTCTCCAATTGCGTTTGGATTCTCCAAACCCTTCCCTTTACATTCTTGCAAGTTGCATGCTTTATTTTCCGCTGCCTATACACTCTTTGCATGCTTGCTTGATATGTATTGTGAATGTTGAAATTATGCCTAAACTCCACTTAAACCGAAAAAGCTTAACAATTGCAACTTTAGCATTAAGTGTCTAATCACCCCCCCTCTAGACACATCTACTTCAAGATCCTACAAGATTGGGGGAAGATGGATGTGTCTACCTTAGGGAGTCTTATACATAGAGTGCCTATTCTTGATGGAGAGTATTTTCATGAGTGGAAAAATGAGATGCTTGTAATTTTCAATCAATATCATTTGAACAAGTATATTGCTAGCCCTTGTGCACCTCATATTGATCCTTTGCATCCTACCCTAGATGAAGATATTGACATGATTCGCAATCTTAGAACTATTGAGCTCATCATTAGAGGATTGCCCAAAAATTTGATTGCTAATTTGCCTACTCTTAATTGTGCCTATACTATATGGAAATTTCTTGAGGAACGATTTCCCGATCATTCCTTGAAAAATTTGGATGAAATTCTCCATAAATCTATTGCCTTGAGTAAGATGAACTCTAGTGATCCTAGTTTTGGTGATTATCTATTTGAGCTTGCCAATCTCAAGCGAGCTAAAGGAGATGTTGGAATCATTAGTGATATCATATTCGAAGCTATAAGAATTCATAAAGGTGACCACTTTGATGATCATTTATCTAATGAATTACCCTCTCTAGGAAATGATGAGTCACAAGATCATGGTGAACATGGATACTATGATGATGATGATAGTGACTTCGATCTTGATGATGCAATGAGACATTTTGGTCTTATGGCAAATCTTCGGGGATATGAGTCAGGAGGAAAGGAATGGGTTCTTGATAGTGGATGTACTGATCATATGACCGGAGATGAAGAGATGTTCCGTGAGCTTGCTGAAAATGACGGCCCTCGAAATATGTCACCTTTGGTGATAATTCAAAGGGTAAAGTGGTTGGCCTTGGTAAGGTGGCCATCTCACATGATAGTTCCATTCAAAATGTCATGCTCGTTGAATCTCTTGGCTACAACTTACTTTTAGTATCTAGACTTGCTGATTTCGGTTTGAATGTCCTATTTACTGAGGTAGAGTGCCAAGTATTTCGTCGAGACAATCATAAAATGGTCTTTACCGGTATGCGTAGAGGTGATCTTTACATTGTCGATTTCTCTAAAAAGGCACAACCTAAAACTTGCTTTATTGCTAAATCCTCAAAAGGTTGGTTGTGGCATAGACGACTAGGTCACGTTGGCATGAGAAACCTTGACAAGCTTATTAAAGGAAATCATATCCTTGGAGTTAACGATGTCATATTTGATAAGGATAGACTTTGCAGTGCTTGTCAAGCAGGTAAACAGGTTGGAGGAAGACATCCCGTGAAGAACATCATGACCACAAGGAGGCCACTCGAGCTACTTCATATGGATCTTTTTGGTCCCAACGCCTACAAGAGTCTCGGTGGAAATTCTTTTGGTCTAGTTATAGTTGATGATTTTTCAAGATTTACGTGGGTGTTCTTTCTTAATGACAAGTCGCAGGTCCAGAAGATCTTCAGAAACTTCGCTAGGAAGGCCCAAAATCAGTTTGACGTGAAGATCAAGAAGGTTCGGAGTGACAACGGAACGGAGTTCAAGAACGCAAATGTGGACACCTTTCTTGACGAAGAAGGGATTTCACACGAGTTCTCGGCTACGTACACACCTCAACAAAATGGAGTTGTTGAGAGGAAGAACCGGACGCTCATCGAAATGGCAAGAACGATGCTTGATGAATACAAGACGCCGAAGCACTTTTGGGCAGAAGCGGTTGAGACAGCTTGTCACGCAACAAATCGCTTATATCTTCACAAGCTACTCGACAATACGGCATACGAGCTCCTCACCAGTAACAAACCCCAAGTTGGATACTTTCGAGTATTCGGCTCAAAGTGCTACATTCTTGATAAGCATCGTCGTTCAAAGTTTGCTCCTAAATCTCATGAAGGTTTCCTACTTGGTTATGTCTCAAACTCTCACACTTACCGTGTCTACAACAATTTCACCCGAAAGGTTGAAGAGACGGTAGATGTGAAGTTTGATGAATCTAATGGCTCGCAAGTAGAGCAATTGCCAATTGATGTAGGAGACAAAGACCCTTCAGAAGCAATCCAAGACTTGTCCATTGGCAAAATTCGTCCAACGGAGGTGAAGGAGAGTACTTCATCCGTCCAAGTGGAAGCTTCTACTTCACGACAAGGTGAACCAAGAATCGACATGGAAGCATCCACAAGTGGGACACACCAAGATGAAGAAGACAAGGAAATGCATCAAGACGAACATCAACAACCTCTTTCTCCACCACGACAAGAGAACAACGACGTCAACAATGAAGAAGGCCAAGAAGAAGAACAAGATGAAGAATATGTTCAATGAAGACCCAAGAAAAAGCTCTCACGAGTTCGAGCAAGAATTGCCAAAGATCATCCCGTCGAGCAAATCCTCAATGATATACAAACCGGGAGAATCACTCGCTCAAAAACTCGTTTAGCTAACTTTTGTGAAAACTATTCATTCATCTCTAGCATTGAACCTATGAAGGTTGAAGAAGCATTGGAAGATCCGGATTGGATAAACGCTATGCATGAAGAGCTACACAATTTTGAGAGAAACCAAGTTTGGACATTGGTTGAGAAGCCCGACAACAACCACAACATCATTGGTACCAAATGGGTGTTTCGCAACAAGCAAGATGAAGATGGACAAGTGGTTCGCAACAAAGCACGTCTCGTCGCCCAAGGATACACACAAGTCGAAGGTATGGACTATGGTGAGACATATGCTCCCGTTGCTAGACTTGAGTCCATTCGCATCTTACTTGCCTATGCTAATCACCATAATATCACCTTGTACCAAATGGACATCAAAAGTGCTTTTCTAAATGGTGAAATAGAGGAGGAAGTTTATGTCAAACAACCTCCCGGTTTTATCAATCCTAAGAAACCAAATCATGTTTACAAACTTCACAAAGCTCTTTATGGTCTTAAACAAGCTCCTAGAGCATGGTATAAATGCTTGACCAAGTTCCTTACTACAAGTGGTTTTGAAATTGGTAAAATTGATTCTACTCTTTTTACTAAAAGGGTTAATGGAGAACTATTTGTATGCCAAATTTATGTTGATGATATCATATTTGGTTCAACTAACCCTCTCTTTAGTGAAAAGTTTGGAAAGCTAATGTCAGAGAAGTTTGAGATGTCTATGATGAGTGAACTCAAATTCTTTCTCGGTTTGCAAATCAAGCAAACTAAGGAAGGTACATTTGTCTCTCAAACAAAGTACACCAAGGACTTATTCAAGAAGTTCAATATGCAAGAATGCAAAGGTATGTCTACACCCATGCCTACTAGTGGACATAATGATTTAACCAAAGATGGTGAACCGGTTGATCAAAAGGTTTATCGCTCTATGATTGGTTCATTGTTATACCTATGTGCTTCACGTCCCGATATTATGCTAAGTGTGTGCATGTGTGCATGATATCAAGCTGCTCCTAAGGAATGTCATCTTAAGGCTATGAAAAGGATAGTGAGATACTTAATCCATACACCAAACTTTGGCATTTGGTATCCTAAGAGATCTTCTTTTGATCTCGTTGGCTATTCCGACTCGGATTATGCCGGAGACAAGGTTGATAGAAAGTCCACTTCGGGTACTTGTCAATTTCTTGGTAGATCTCTTGTGTCTTGGTCTTCCAAGAAACAAAACTCGGTATCCTTATCCACTGCCGAAGCGGAATACATTGCCGCTGGTTCATGTTGTGCTCAATTACTTTGGATGACCCAAACTCTTAAAGATTATGGGATCTATGTGAAACATGTTCCACTACTTTTTGACAATGAAAGTGCTATCAAAATTGGTCATAATCCTGTACAACATTCTCGAACTAAGCATATTGAAGTTCGTCATCATTTCATTCGAGATCATGTTGCTAAGGGTGACATTGATCTTAAGCATGTTCGCACCGATAAGCAATTAGCGGATATATTTACTAAACCTCTTGATGAGAAAGTGTTTTGCAGGTTGAGAGGAGAATTGAACATTATTGATGCTTCGAACTTGGAGTAGAAACTCCATTGGATACATGCAAGACATGAGCTTATGACTAATCCATGATATATCTCTTATGATAACTATCTTATGTCTTGGATATATTTGCACCTTGCATGTTGTCTAACCCATGTAGGTGCTTGGTTGAATCTAATTCCATGAGATTGCGACTCACTCACATCTTGAGCAATCTCTACATCACCAAGACTCTACACAATGGTGGTTGAAGACAAGGAAGCACAAAACCATTCAAACATATCCTTTGACAAATTCTATGTTGAGCTTCATGATTGTCATTTTTGGATACACAAGTGCTCTTCCTTGCAAGAACTAACCCATGTAGGTAGATGAACTCAAACTCCAAGTGGTGCTCCCAACTCTTGATGAACTACATCAACCTTGAGCACCCACACAAGTTCAACTACATGAGAAAGAACCACACCACCACCCAAGGTATGTTATTCCATCTTAGAGAAGCTTTACTCCAAGACATGAGTCAAAGCAACTCAACAAGATGTGAATACATCAAGATGCTTAAACGAAAAATGGTAACCCCATTTTGAGCTTAAACGATGAGTATGACCTATGATCAAGTGTTCTCACTTGACTCCTAAGTCAATATACTCTAACATAGGTGACTATGTCACCGCCCAACTCTAGATGAAGTTCTCTTGTGTTCTTTTCTGTGTTATTGCATTTGTCTCATGCATGTTTATTTTCTTTCTCTTTTTCAAAAAAAACTTCATCTAGATCTTTCAGTTTCTTCTCTTTTCTCTTTGTTTTTGTTCTGCATTTTCTGCATTCAATTCCTTGCAAATCCTTCAGGTAATTCATTGCAAATCTTTGTTAGATCCTACATGTCTAGTGAGCTGAGGTGACAAATGTCTAGTGAGCTCTACTCAATGAATCTTGTCATCTACAAGCATCACAGTTTTATCCATTGCTTTGTGCTGAGTCTCAAGGACCAAACCTATACGACGGATTCCAGAAAGCCCTTCTTGGAAATTGATGTCAAAGGGGGAGAGAGAGATCACATCAAAGCTTGTAGGAGAGAGAGATCACATCAAGGGAGAGAAAAA